>NC_142187.1:26146203-26451388 GCF_026936395.1 Plectropomus leopardus | reverse complement strand
GGACCAGCTCCTTGTGTCGATATAACCAGGTCATTCTAAGACAACAAAAACACAACCGTTCTCATTCTCAGGTGACTATACAGTAAAGAAAACATAATCCATTTCTTAGTCCAATATTTCTCCTTAAATCATGCACAACTTTAAGGATCCTCAAAGAAACATATTTTATTATTGATCTGTATGTACCGTGTGTCTACATCAGTACATCTGCATGCCAGTTTTAGGTGAGAGTGAACTGCACCTCATGAAAAATCATCTGTGAACAACTGCATGATTTACTTCTAGCTCAATATAGAGTTAAAACAAAGAAAGTAATGTTCTTTTTTGGTTGGCTTTTTGGTGGATGTTTGCCAATGCACACCCTTTACTGTACATTTAGCAGCAGCAAAATTATTTTTTGCCAGTTAATGTCTGTTTTGAATAGATGTCATGTTGTACATGTATTTGACAAAGCAGTTTTTGAGTGTGTCCTGTCAGGCTGCAGCTGCTGAAACAGTAAGTCAGCTCTAGTAGTGAAGGTAAAGATGGAAATTGGGCACCAAACATGTTTCCATTCCTGGAGGCTTTTAACTTGGATGAAAACCATCGCTCTAACCCTTTCAAAAGAGGATGCAGCTCAGTTCAGAAAGGACAGTGAGCAGGCGAAGTCTGAGGCCTTTTTCTACCTTGCAGAGAAATACAATTTTGTATTCAGTGCTGAGCTCAGTGGATCTTCGTGTCACGATGCAAATGTAAGAGATGTCAACAAGATGGACAGGGGTGGTGCACGGATTAAAGGTGGAATTGCAGCAAGGGGAGAAAAACAGCAAAGTTTAGGATACACAAACAAACATCAGAAAGACAGGGTGAGATCTTTGACTTTATGTATTCGTGCCCTCGCTTAATCATCAAAGAGGCCTCAGTCTGATCTTTCTAGTTGCTGTTACTTCACTTTGGCATTCATATGGGAGATGAGAGTCTCCCACCATTATCCCAAAGACCTCCTGTAGGTGTGGCATCTTCTCTAATGATCTAAGGGTCACTCTGAGGGAGAAGCATTTCAAGCAGTGCTCGCCCAAAAAAGGAATCCCCTACAGGGAAGGGAACAATAGCTTCACAAACAAATCTCCATCTCAGAATATCTCAGAGAAAGAATTGGTTGAAGGGTGGTGGCTGATCTGTGAAATTTGCTTCCCTGATAGCATTTAGCCTCTTCCTGTGTGGTCCATTGGCCTGGTAAACTAAATGGGGCAATTTAAGCTGTGACTCACTCTTAGTGGTTTGGACCTTGTGGAACATTATGGTTAATTTATTCAATTTTTGTAAATGAATTCCTGCATTTGTCAAAAGCTATCAGGATGGAGATCCAGGATGTTTAATTTGCAATCCCCTTTGCAGTGTAAAGAGGAGGGGGGGCTTCCTGCCTCACTTCCTGATTAAAAGGATGCAGGAGCTCTTCAACAGCTTTAACCTGAAGGATTAGGCTATTTTCCATTAGTGTGCTTTGGCTCTGGTCTAGTCTGTTGCTTGAAGGTTCAGCCTTTTCCAGGCTCACACTTGTAAACAGTGGAAAAGGTGTGACTGACATTGACGTTACATTGTTCTGCTTGACTTGACTTGAATTTACTGTAACTACCTGAAAACCTACTTTAAGGTGAGGTTGACAACATCATCATAAGGGCTGACCAGAGTGCTTTAAAGACTTTACCTTTTCCATGGTAATTGATGTCCAAGTCAGTATTCAAATGCGTCTGTGTTGTTTAGTGTTTCCCACAGATTTGGAATCAATATGTGGTGTTAGCTGACAATGGTGGTGGTGGTTGGGGGGGGGGTCTGCAAACTTCCTGTCTTTCTTTTATCCCGTGTACTGTGTATGTGTCCCTTTTTTACCAATCTGTCTCACCTCCCTTAATTTGCATGTATTTTCAGGTCCAGTTATAGTCAGGTGGAACTCGTGGGTCATGAGTTCTTTTTTTTTTATCTCAGCTGCAGTTTTAGAAGTTTGAGTTGCGAGTTAAACCTATTGACCAATTAATTTGGTCAAAGTTGATGAGCGATGATCAGGATGAGAGGAGCAGCTGCTGAAGAGGCGAGTGAAAGCAAACTTTCAGACCCACAATTAACGATTAAATTTAATTTGAATTGCATCTGGCATTCTGCTGCTCTGTCTGTGCCCAGAATACGCTCTGCACTCAGAGTGAAGTACATATACATATTTTAGCGGTACATATATAAAAAAATGTAGTGGCTGGTGTTTTAATCGTAGTGGGCTGCCACAGTAAATGCATGGGTGGGTAACCCCGAAGTTGTTGTTGATTTAATAATTATTTATTATATATACTCCGAAAATCCCAAATAGCCCATAAAACAAGAAATACTAGTACATTATTAAACACTGTCATGTTTATTTATTTATTCATTTGTTTATAACCCTTCATATGTACAAATTTGTTTCTACAGAGTTTGGCTGTAATGTATTTAATGCCATTATTGCACATTTTGTAGCTTTTCAACTTGTCATTGTCTCTCTAGGTCCGAGTATGCTGGCTTGTTTTGCCCCCTGATCCCATCCTGCCACTCTGGCAAAGCTTTGAATATTCGTTTGTAATTCTCACTGAAGCTAAAAGTCCCTTAAAATTGTGAAAAAATGAGGGACAGCTCTAATCATCTTTAACATCAAATGGCAAATCACATATGGAATACATAATTATTTATGTGGTTCAGGGTAACCCTGATCAGGCTTGTTTTCATTGCTCAGCTACTTATAAAAGGTGTGTTGTCTTTGCCAATGTTATTAAGGCATAACATGCTTCGTTGCAAGGGTGTGGTAGAGCATCAGTCAAGACTTACAGCATGTGAGTTACCAGTATTGAAAAGGTAGTGGCAAGTAATAACTAGTCAAACAGAAACACAAGGAGTTTTGGCTTGTTTAGTCTTTGTGAACTCCGCCATTTCTTCTGCAGGTAAAAGACAAACAACTTCAGTGATGTTATAACCTTTTATCTTGCTTTCAGCAGCACTTGGATGCCAGCATTAAGAGAAGAATGGATTCTTAGCTTGCTGAATTGATTCGTACTGTAGGCGCATAATAGGAACCTTACTTTACAGAGAAGACTTTCTCACAAGCAGAGTAAACATCTACAGACATGTAGAATCACTTGTTAACTGATACCTGTATTGCCTGCAGGTTTCTTCTAGTCTAGACCCCCTGTCACATCTTTGAATGGGCCTGGTATTGACATGTTGCAGAGTCCCAAGCTTGAATTCTCAACTTACAGTGTACCTATTGTTGTAAGCTTCCTTGGGCTTTTTAACAGTGAGAGTGTTTCCTACCCAAAATGTTAGTAAGGCTGAAAATTAGCCAAAATACATAGTGGCTGGGTGGCGGGGATCCAAATAAGATAATGAGAGAACATGCATGACTGAGAAACGAAAAAGAAAAGTGCATGAGACAAATTCATCTAGCTCCTGTGTAGATCAGACATGAATAGATGTCTACTTCCCAAGAGAAACCCCAAGTCTTTGGACAAAAGGCTCTTTATTCAGGACTTTGTTGTCTTCTTCGACACAGGCTTATCTGTCTTCCTTGACCTTAACTTGCCATGTAGACATGACTTTACAACCCTGTGTCAACAGTGGGGAGAAAGGCATCCCTCTATGCCAGAAGTTATGAAGGCTGCAGGGGTAAGAGGATCCATTTAGCTGTTTGGGAGCTTTATACTGGATCAAGGCATCTAATCCTAATAGTGAAAAAAACTAATGTATGCCTTGAAATGGAATCAAGGCTGAGAAGTCTACAGCCATGATAGCAGCTTTTTAAGGCTGCATTTTGGGCAGCAGTTCTTAGAGTTTAATGCCAAAGTCAGCAAGCTGAAATGCTCTCCATGACAATACTAACATGCTAGCAGGTATAATGTTAATCATTTTCACCTAATTTTAGAGTGTTGCCATGCTAACATTTGCTAATTAATTGTAAACGCAATGTCAATAATTTTGAATGTATTTGATCATGAACTAAAAGTATTTGAAAAATGAAATTTTGACCTGATGATGGCCCAGAATTAAATCTTAAAGGGCGACTCCATTCCCGGTATATTCAAATCTAGAAATTCAAATGATGTTGAAGTCTGTATGTTTTAGCCTCAAAATGTCATTTTCTCAAGCATTTCTAAAAAACTTTTAACCATGAGATTTCTGCAGGATATTGTTACTAAATATAAAACCACATTATGCTGGTGACGTTAGGTTAGTTTGGTTTCAAAAGTCGCATAATAACAAACAAACATTGTGATCTAGGCAGCGATAGACCAGCAACTGCCATGTGCTGTGAGGTAAAATTTTGTTTTGTGTCGATGGAGTTTGGTGCCTTTGAAGAGAGCATAGATAACAGCTTCCGACCCCTGTTGGAAAGAGCTGTCTGATGACAAGTTAAAGCAGAAAAAAATTCTTAATATAGCATGCACTTAAACTGGTATTGATTTTTGAGGTGGTCCTTTTTTTGTTAGGAGACTAAAATATGTTTTGCTTATGGCCCCATTCACAGTCATCAAACTCCTTTGACAGAAAAAGTAATTTTACTTCACAGAAGAGGAGTTACCAGTTACTACTGCCTCTGATTAGTTAGTTTGTTTTATTGTATTACTTTTGGGGGATCTTCAAAGCTTTTTGATAACAGCTGAGTGTGAGTTTCAATTTGAAAAACAAGGAAAAGAATGCAGATGGACCTGCCCTTAAGGGATTCAGAAAGTTAATACAGTGCATCATAGGGGAAACTTTAGTGTCTCCACCAAACTTCATGACAGTCTATGTAATAACTTTGGAAACATTTCATAGAAAATCACAAATGTCAACTTTATGGTGGCACAGGAGGAAAAAGTCAAAGTGCAAAAACTTTGACGTGCTGATGGCACTAGAGGAAATATTAGGGGATAGTCAAAAGTTTTAGGATAAATCTTCTTTGGACCATGGATATTGGCATAGAATTTTATCGCAGTAATACAAAAGTTGTGATATCTCAGTGTAGAAAAAAGTAGGCTGACAGCCAACTGATGCTATTGTCCTCTCTGGAGCTGTGCCGGTAGTGTGGCTAAACAAAAAGCTCTATAAATACTTGATTGTATTTTTTATATACCCAAAAGTCTGTCTCTAAACTACATATTTCATAGAAAAAGAACACCAACAAGTAATCTCTACATAGACCAGTGAAGTATAGTTCTGGCAAGCAAATAACAGACGTCCCTCCTCATGACATAGCTGTCTAACTTACGACTACAATGATGATAGGGCTGCTGGCAGTGTATTGTTGCGGGCGGTGTTAGAAAAGGAAAAGAAGATGTCAGCCCTTCTCTCACTATGGTTCCAACATTTTACAAGCCAACATCACCTCTCAGGGATTTCATCAGCATCGTAAAATGTATTTCATCCCGGCCATTTATAGACGAGATGACAGCATAGTTCATAATACTGTGGCGATGGCACGGCTCGGCTGCAGAGTTGATCTGTGATTTGTTTAACTCCCGCAGCACTAAAACATAATGTGCTCTAAACACAACACGGCCGCTGTAGTACCTTTTCTAATTGCCTAGTAAGTTTCAACAACACCAATGCTTCGTTGAGCTCAGAATTAATTTCCTGGTGGGACTTTAAGCGGAACATCTTCATTACCACATGTTTTCATAATTGAAGCCAGAGGCCTGTAAAAGAGACGGAATTCAGCTTGCTTCGCTTACAATGTTTCCCACCGTAAAAAAAGTGGAACTGACCCTCTTATTGCAAGATTGCCCACTAAAGCCATTAGTGAAGGCCATATATTGTAAGTATATTCCCATGCAGTGCATCATATTACAGCCCCATGACACTTAAAGCACCGCTGATAAATGATCAATATCTGCTCCCCTCCTTTCATTTTCATAACAAACCACTTCAGCTTGATAGCTGTGTGGAGAATGGGTTCCCTGGTAGAAATACCCTGGAGTGAATTGTTGGACAATTGCCAGACAGTAAGGATTAGCCCTCTGCAGTATATCCACTACATCAACAACCTCTTCCTGAGCTGATTAGAACACAGTCGGAGACTTTTTTAATATGAATGCACTTGTTTCGTTTTTATCTGGGTATTATTTCAATAATCACACACCCACAAGATTAAAAATACTGAATACCTAATTGGGTTTTTGGGTCAAAGGACGTGAAAACAACACGCTGATTCCGTTGAACAGTCAAGCTAAAGTATTTGAAATATGCTTTTTGGACTGACATGGGAAATTGCCTTTTCCCTCTCTTCCTAGTGTTACTCTATCTTGTTAAGTCAGCATTTTGTATACTTTTTTTATGCACTTGTGTCTTCCAAGAAATAAAATCATCTGAACTGTCCAAGATTTATTCTGGGTTATAAATGCTTGGCACCTGTTGGTTGATTTTAAAAACATCCGGATTGAGGTCCAAGATTTGTAGCTGGAGACGTCATTGCATCTGTCTTTGTAGCTGATAACAAAACTATTGCACAACAGAAGTCCATAATTTAGATTTTCTGGAGCTTTTGATTGTTTCACATGATCTTCTTCAGCCAAAGGAGCCATGGACTGGTTTGGTGGTATTGCCCTTTTTCTATGTTGGGTTTAAATGTGAGATTGACAGTTCATTTTTGACCATGTGGTGTGTTGTGAAGCTAACAATTGCATCACAGTCATTTCTCATTCTCTCTTTATTGTTATAGTCTTTCTGCTGTTCTCTGCAACCAAGAAAAGTAAAGTTGTTGTTGTCATGATATGGCCATTTAACAGCCGTTGACTGAACAATCTCACCATAAGGAAAGGAAGATAGTGTGATAAAATCAGAAGCACCAGCTCAAACTAGGGTTTATTTATTTATTTAATTTATTTCATGTTTATTTAAATGGGACATTGCTTATAAATGAACATCACTATGTGCCCAAAGTCATGTCTTTAATTAGCTTTTTTTGGCCAACCAAGAGTCTAAAACCCAAAGATTCTTAATTTACAGTCATAAATGACAAATAAAAGCAGCATATTCTCACATTTAAGAAGATGGAATCAGTAATTGTTTGACATTTCCACTTAAAAAATGACTTTTCATCAGTTGTTGATTAGTTTTCTTTTGATTGACTAATTAATTAATTGTCCAATCAGACAGCTTCTAAAGCTGACCTTAAAATGACTTTTTTTCTTGCCACTAACATATTTTTGCTGGTTGCACATAATGCAAGATAAACCAGAATGTTTCACCCCATATCAAGGTAATCATTGCATTAAAGTTGGTTGTATTTTCTGTTTACTAACAAACTGGTAACTGGCCAGTTTTACGTAATATTTCCCTGGATCGGACATTGGATAACTGCAGTGTTGGACAGGTTTTGTGTCCGGGTTCATGCTCTGGTTGTCCACTCTCTGGAGTAGTCATCAGAGTTGGTAATGTGTGCTTCATACAGAGTGATTCTGAGCCAGGGTCTTTGTGTTCAGCAGTGTAGCTTATAGTGAGAAAAGGGTCTGGCCTGCCAAGTCTGATGCCTTTGATGACTGATGCAAAGCAGCCAGTCCTAAGGTTGTGCAAAAGCCCCTCTGTGTCTGTGCAGTGAGGGGGCGGCCTTGAAACAACCGCCCTCCTCACTCATAATCATCTTAAACAAGCTTGCGCATTGTTTCGGAGCTTTGTTAACCATGTGTGATGTGCTCTTTTTTTTTTTTTGTCAGGAACAGGATGACGCCCCGCATGTTAACAATGGATGAAATCTGAGAAGTGGGCTTGTGGGAGAGGTGTTTGATGAAGAACTAGCACCATTTTCTGTCAGTGGTTGCTGCTCACTATTTCAGGAGTGATAGAGTTGTTTTGAAAATACTGTGCCGATTATAACCGAGCACTTTGGGGCCCGGAGTACTTGGCAGCAGCACGCTGTCGCATTTCAAACATTTCTGCTTGACGTGTCAACAGGAAGACGTGGCTAAATTCTTGGGAGCTTTCCTGCGCAAATTAAATCGGTCATGCTTTTGGCGAATACATCGCAACATGTAACAAAATCCCCTTTCAGAGTGTTGAAAATTATGAGAGCTCCTCTGCTGTCCGAACGAATTCCCTGAGCTCCGTTTGTCCCTGACTCTTGCCCTCTGCCAGTATGGATGAGGAAGAAACTACTCATCAGTGGATTTAAGGCCCTGCTGATGTGTAAAGCAGAGGTTGAATGGTGAGTAAGGGCTGAGCAACAGAGTGAAGCTTACTAATGCAAACCCGAGGGCTTTTGTAGAATATTCCTTTTATGGGGTCTCTCTCTGTGAAGACTCCAGCGGGGCAGAAGTTGCTGGAGACATGACTAAGGCGGTAACAGAGCTGTTGGCAGGCAATGCTGCGAAACAGCGGTTGGACCTACACAGAAATGAGCCTGTCAGCAATTGTGCTAAAAATAAGAAACCCTTGAGCAGAAAGGCTGCCTCAAAGAGCGTCTATCTCCTTTGTTTAGATGAAGTGAGGAGTCCAGTGAGTGAAAGTTATCTGTCCTCTCTGTTGCTCCAATATGGGCCTGCTGCTCTGCACTGGGAATGCTTAAATCAACAGGGGATTCCCGAATCACAGCTGCTTTCTCTTGCTGGAATGATGTGTGAAATGTGTGGGTTCCTTCGCTTGTGGTTGTTGTTTTTCTTTCTCTCTTCCTCCGCTCTTCTTTTCCAGGCATGGCTTAGTGACAGTTTGGTGGAAGGGGGGGGGCACTGAGCAGTGAGTTAGCAGCAGCTCGCCGCCCACTCCCTCTCCAGTCTTCCTCCCGTGCTTCCTGTGGGATTGAAGAGGAGTATGGTTTTAACAGGGAAGGAGAATGAGGAAAAAAAAAGGAGAGGTGGGGGTTGTCTTGGCTAGAATGGACTTCAATAGGGAGAATGTCTGGACGTTAAAGAGGAAGTGGGTTGAATGTTGGAGCATTGCAGCTGAATGGTGGGTGCATTATTGGAATTTAAATGGGGCCGGGGCGAACGGAGGCTGTGTGAGTTTTGGGTAACAGGAGTGGGATTGTTTGCTGCCTTTATGGAGGACTAATGGACTTTCCAACAGGGCATGTGGGAGAATTGTCCGACTGATGATATGTATTGTTTGATTATTTGGGCCATCATGTTTGGCCCCTCGTATATTGGTCACAGCTGGAGAGTAATAGGAGTGCAGCTGTGTTTAACGAACTCCAATAAATCAACCTGGTGCCCAGTAATTTATGCCTTTTTCGAGGCATCTTCTATCATTTATGGTTTGTTCAGTCATGGATATCGCTATTGGGTAATAAATGCATCATTGACTATTGAGATAAATGTGCAATGTGGTGATTATTCACAGCAGTAGCTCAAACAATAATCAGCATGAATGCAATGAAAGCTTCTCTTGTAGGTCAGTGGGCACATAATAAATGAATATTTAGCTAAATTAAAGGGTTGTCTCAGTGAAAATAAAAAAAAACCACATTTTCTCATTTACCCCTGCTGGTATGTGGCCATACAAAGTACTGCACAGATTTTGAGATATTTGACTGAGAATTTAGTCACCATGCCAAAATAATGCAGGTCAATGGAATTAAGGCTGGATGATAGGGAGAAAAATCAAATACCACAATATATTTTAAAGATAAAAACCTTGATATCAATATTGCAATAACATTGTGAGTTTGTCTATTGGTGCTTTTACAAAATATTTACACGGTGAGATTTTTGATAAATAATCATCAGTAAAGGGGTTATAATTACCAACTGGGTAAAGAAAAATAATATAACAGCGAGAATAGCCTGTTAAGTTCAGAAAATTGCATCACTTTACTGTAATGCATTCCTTTAAAACCAGGAAAAGACCACACTTACAATATGACAGTATCCAAAATCTAAGATGACATCCAGTCTCATATCACAATATCAATATTTTGACACTGACATAATATCATATTACACACTGAGCTGACACAGAGCAAAATTAGCACTTATTTGATGTCTTGTTTTGTCATAAAGCACTAAAGAAACCATAAAAAGAGATTTTTTTTTTTTTTTACTGAAACAAAATTGCTCAAACTGATTGATCAATTCTTAAATTAGTTGCTGATTAATTGTAAAAATTGGCAACTGAGAAATCATTGCAGCTTTACTATGTTCACCAGCTTTTTCTGTCTATGGTGTTTGGTAGGTTTGTCCCAGCTTCTTTGCTGAAAACAGATGCCTGTCGCAGCTGGAAATGAAACTGATGAGCAGTGAGACTGACCCAAAACACTGAAGTTGTATACCGAAAAAAAAAGACAACACTGAGCTAAAAGAGGCTTTAAAAATCCCTAGAATTGAGGAGAACTGCAGATTTGGGTAATGTCACTTGAAACGACCTCACACATAGTCATCTGAACCTTTGTGAATGTACAAATATTGATTTCTGCAGCTTTAAAAAGAAGAAAAACAGCTGTCTTTTTTCCAGCAACTTTGTCTCAGTTACTGTAAATAATCCAGAGACTTAAGTGTGAACAGTTTTTATTGGAACCGCATTGTACCGCAGAAACTATTCCTTTGAAAAATGATGACAGTGAGGTCTGTTGATTCTCCAGAGTAACAAGGATACCATTTCTGAAACAAATGTAGTTGAGTTTCATTTTCATCATTTTTTTTTATTGCTGTTAACATCACAGACAAAATTCCACTTGCGACCATTGTATGGGCTGGTATTTCTTTTCATTTAGGTGGACCTTTAACCGTTATGTAGTAAGTATAAGCTGTATATTGATTTAAAGGTCCAGTGTGTGTGATTTAGAGGCATCTATTGGCAGAATGGGATATAATATTCTTGACCATGTTTTCATGAGTTTTATAATCACCTGAAAATAAGAATTATTGTGTTTTTATGCCTCCGCATTGCTGATAGCCACGGCATTATGTTTCGACTTTTCCGTTCATCCCTTTGTCGTGAACGCAATACCTCAAAAACGCCACAGGGAATTTCTTCAAATTTGGCATGAACGTCCACTTAGACTCAGTAATGAACTGATAAGATTTTGGTGATCATAAGTCAAAGGTCACTTTCACCTTGTCTGTCTTATTCTTGTGAGGGTGATATCTCAAGATCTTCTTGAGGGAATTTCTACAAGTTTGGCACAAACATCTACTTGTACTTAACGATAAAGTGATTAGAATTTGGTGGTCAAAGGTCACTGTGATCTGTTTCATTTTTGTGAACACAATATTTCAAGGTCTTGGTGGAGTTTCCTCAAATTTGGCACAAATATCTACTTGGACTCAAGAATGAACTGTCTCAGTATTCTCACAGACATGGACGTATGATTCTGTAAAGAGTCTGGAAGTATGATAATAATCTTGGATTTTTCTGAACTTAATTGTAGAAATTTTGACGCCACCCAGTTGCTGATATCTGTAATGCACATGTGGAGGATGATTAATTGAATGGTAATTTTGGTGTAAAAGGAAAGATATAGTTGTGTGTCATTGGCATAGAAATGGTAACTGACATTGTTTAATATTTATAAATAACGGGATTGTCATTATGGATTTAAAGTCTTAAGAGCAACTTGACATTAAATTGTATTTATCTATTGATTTGGTCCTTAGATTAAACCTTTTTTGTCTACATACAGAGCGGGTCCTCATTGACAAAGTCTGTCATGTTGTTTCTACAGTAGCCCAGAATGGACAAATCAAACAGTGGCTCTAGACAGAAAGTTTTGATTTTTCATGTTGGGACACGGGGAAAGCTTCAGTTCTGCAATTTATCGCCAGATGCCACTAAATCCTACACACTGGACCTTTTACACCTAAGAATGTAAGAAGTGAAAACCTCTAAAGATCTCAACTGGTTCTGTCTTTTTTAATGAGGCGTTATAGTAGACCAATTTATATGCCTTTAAGGTCTCTGAAATGCTGATCTCAGTATCCAGGACTGTGAGTAGTATATTCCTGTGTTTGTGCAGAACCTAAATCCACGGTTTCCTCATGCTGAGGTGGAGAGTAAACATTATGATGGGCCCAGCCGCAGGTATCTGGAGTGTCTCACTGACTGGTAGAGAGTGCTCTTCAGGAGCGGAGAGTAAACACCAGCCTTTTTGGTCTTTATTTGGTCACTTTGCTGAGCTTTTAACAGGCTAAACTCCACTGTCTGCGCTGAGGCTCAGGCCGGGCCAGTGAGTGTAGTCACCGGGGTTGAACTTCAGAGGCCATGTGACGTATTCACTGGGATGCTTCATTTGCTTGTGCTCTACAGCTGGCCGCTCCAATGCTACGTCCCCCTTTGTTAGCCTTCAGGGAAAGGTCAGCCACGTTCATACATCATGTGTGAGGCTTTAACACCCCGTTTCCACAGTTTGACCCACAGCCGGCTGCAATGTCCCACATCCACATCGAGTTTAGCTGAACCACAAACCACTCCCTTTTTTTTTTCTCAGTTTCTTTTTTTCTTCTCTTACTTCCTCTCCATCAAATCTTTTTCTCCAGTTGTACATAGATTCAGACTGTCCTCTTCCCCTGGAGACGACAATCAGCTACCATCTGGTTCAGCATCACGGGTAGCCGTCTGGAGCTGACCCTGTGCAAAGATCAACTTCCTGTGATGTCAAAGGGACTTGTGTTGCTGTTTCACAGGGGATAGGGAGGGAAAGTGGGGGGGTATCCTCTTGTCCTTAATGGCCCCTTTTTTCTTTTTCTGAGGCCCCAAGATGTTTTCTCCAAGGGATTGATGCATCTCCCACGCAAAGGAAGAAATGCATTTCCCCCGAACAGAGAACAGGATATCAGGAATTTAATGTCAAACTACAAAGTATGTTTAAACAAATATTGTACACACCACCAAAGAATGCACGTATGACTACTTGTACTGCTAGTGCTGCCTTTATATGACATGTGATCTCTCCTCAGCCCCTGAATTTTAGCCATAAAATATACGAGGAGGAAGTATGAGCTGCATAGAAAGAATCAAGGAAGTGGATTTCCCCCCTTCTTTCACTGATAGTGGCCTTTGGGAGATTTATGCTTCCTTGGAATCTGAAGGTCTGGAAATTTGAGTCAGTGCAACCTCTAAATGAGCCCCAACTTTAAACTGAGGCCAATGACAGCAGAACTTGTTTTTTTTTCCGCTTCTCATCAACATCCTCCTACCATACGTGCAGAGACATATGAGGGGGTTAACCATAATTTACCTCTAAATGAGGGAATTAATCTTGGCATCGATTTGTTATCAGCGGAGGAACACTGCAGATTGAGTTACATGAGATACTTTGCCGTAATGCTGTTGACTTGGAGAGAGAAATAAACAAGTCATGTCAGTTAGCGTTGTTACTTCCCTTTAATTATGTATAAGTTTTCAGATAATGTGATTATCGGACTCTGGACACAGCGTAATTGAATTACAGGTAGTGAATGAGAGGAAGAGAACGCGGCAGAGCCATTTCTGATGTCTGCAGAAAGGTAGAGAGCCTGATGATTTAAATCTATAGTAAAAGCTCACTGTACCAAAGAAAACCATTAGATGGGTTTGAGAAGTTTTTCGCCATGTCCCTGGGAAGCTTGGTTTGCATTTGTGGACATTCAGTGTTTCCTCTCATGGCTGGGAATCTACAGTATATCATCCAAACATGTGAATGAGACCTCAAAATGTGAATTTATGGCAAGCTTTTTTCCTTTTGGTACTTAACATTGTACATTTGATCTTACCATGTTTAGTTAATGTGTCTCAAATATTTATTGTAACATTTGTCTGCCGTGACTTTGGTTTTATACCCGGCTTCACTTGTTCCCCTTCTTCTCTGTCGAGTAAGTTCTTCAGCTTCAAAGTTGAAAACAGAGGTTTACGTTTTAAAGTTTGGTGCCAACGCTGCTTGCAGGGTTAAAGGGATGCCCTTTAGAAAGCTTAAAAACCAAAAGTTGGACATTTTTGGGAATATGCTTGTTTGGTTGAGTTAAATAAAATGATTGATATCACTCTCATATCAGCCATTTAGCTTAGCATATAGACTGGAAACACTGGGAATCAGACAGGCCTTATGCTAAACATGATCAGAACGAGCCGAGTGCGTGACATGTGGATTTGCTGCTTGCAACGTTCTCGAGAACTACTCTTGAAAACAACTTCAAACTTGACACAGCCTTTTTTGGGATATGAGCAACGCACCTAGACCTTAATCAGCTTTAGAGTCATTATGATGTTAAAATGTGAAAAATATTTAATTATGTGGCTGTTTTTCACTCATTGTACCCAGAAAAAATGTACACAAGGTCCCCAATGCACTTAAAAATATGCAACTCAGGGAAATACTTCTTACTTTTTACTTTTTATATATACTTACTTCAGAGGAAAATATTGTTCTATTACATTTACCTGACATACATGTTACTCATTGTGTTGCGGATTCAGATTTACTCACAAAATCTAAAAATTCAAATATAATGCATTATTATTCATTTAACTATTCAGCGTTGTATTAGTACGGGGTAAGTAAATGGTGCTGATAATGTCTCTTTTTCACTCTTCACTTAAAGCAAAAATTTCAGTGCATTTTACTTTTATTGTCCACATCCACTTCAATGAAAAACAATATAGCGGACTACTACATTTACCTGAAAGAGACTTGTTGTTCAGTTGTAGATTCAAACACTGGTGAAAAAACATGAAGGCATTATTTTCCAAATAGCTGTATATGTCACTTGCATTGACATTACCCTGCTTTTAAAGTAGAACATGGATTACATTTTTTATTTTATTTTTTAACTTTGGAAAATCAATATGTCAAAGAAAAACACACTCAAGCTTCACTATTAGTGATCAGTGACACCTGACAGACTCTCTGCAGAGCCCAACTTCAACAGTACACGTCCCTCAGCAATACTCCCACCAAGTGTGCAGTAGGTTGGATGAACGGTTCTCCAGATATGTGGAGGACACACTTACACATATATAGAGATTCTTTACTTTATACCTGGTTTGTTTAACAAAAAACAAAGTGTAAAAACTGCAATTCACAATTTCACGGTGGCTTAGATACAAGCTAAACTAACCACTTGCCAGCAGGAGCTTCTCATTTACTGCACATAAAAGTAGTGTCATTGCTTTCATCTGACTCTTAGCCTGAAAGCAAATAAGCATGTTTTCCAAATACCAAACTATTCCTTAAAGTTAAGTTTTTTCACAGGGGACTATATTATTTATATTTTTGGTATTTTTGTGTTGGATAACAGTATATTGTAGGCTTGCCTGTGATTTTGCACAGTGCATGCACAGTTCTACTCTTTAAGTAACAAACGTTTAAACATTATGTGGTACAATTTAAGTAATTATTCCTCAATTAGCAGCTCTTGGAGAGAAATCAAGGTGGCTGAAACACAGATTTGACCTGCATTCCCTGTCACAGTAGCATGTGCATTCTCAATTTCAGTGTGGTATTTGAGTGTGAACCTGAACAATGAGCTAATTATCTCCCATTATTATTGGACAGTCTCTTTTTCTGTAGTCGTGCAGATCCTATAGCCTCAAGAAACAAATATCTACCCACACACCCTTGACTTCCAACACTAGTCCCCAGATAAACATCAAATGAGTGATATGCGACCGCATATTTCAACAAGCTTAGATGACTAATGATTGGGTTTATCAAGTCTTTTGTTACGCTCTTACAGGGTGCTAATCAACGCAGCGCAATCCAGTGAATACTATGTACTCGTAACAACGTTGCACACTCACTCACACACATGCCTGTGCACACACCCACACACACATGCATAAAGCAGAGATATACCAGACCTGACACTCCTTGCTCGTCGAGTAACCTCCTGGACATTTTGTGACGACAATACAACCAGAGGAAGTGAAGCAATCTGTAATTAGTCTCTGTCACAGTATCAGTTACGTCATTGCAGGCTCCACCCTTGCATTTAAGCAGATTGGTAACTATGTTTCTGGTGAATTGATGAGTCAAAATGAAATCAGGTGCTATGGAAAAAGCAACGTCTCCAGTAATTTCCAATCTGCTTATGCTTTTCTTCACAAGCTGTCTCGTCTAGCTGGAAGATGAACGTTCTGCAACACAACAAACTCAGACACTGAATATGAGATTGGATTTTAAGAAGGCTGTGGTTACAAAAAAGTGAAAGCAGGCACAACTGAAGCCATCTTTTAGTAATAACTTCTGTGTAGCTACAGCCTGACCTTGTTTTTTTCTCATGGGCTGTGACCTGAAGAGGAAGTCCGTTTATGGTCGTGCAATATCAGGTCATTTACCACCTGCAACCGAATTATGAAATCAACAAGTGGACAGAGGAGAATGTTTACTGCAGATATACTGCTGCTTGCTTGAGCAATCAACAGATTTCTTTTCTTCCTTATGCACCACGCTGGAGGAAGTTTGTTGAACCTTTAGTCACCTGGCCTCCTGCAGCCTTTACTGCACATCATAAATATTAACAAAACAAAACATTCAGACAGAAAGCAGGCTGGGTTGTATGCATAGATATGCCGTATATGGTGAAACAACAAACTAATTAACCATAATTAGCGTCCCTATTAGCAAACTGTCATTCAGAATGTCCAAATCAGGTTGATTAATATTCACAGCTGCACGCTCATGACAACCTTTTTGTTTATTACAGTGCAGTTTCTCAGTCTGAGCAATAATTAGGGGGCTAATTGCATCTCACATGGCTACTCTAATTAAAACGGTCAGCTTGCCTTTGCG
Source organism: Plectropomus leopardus (assembly GCF_026936395.1). NCBI lineage: Eukaryota > Metazoa > Chordata > Actinopteri > Perciformes > Serranidae > Plectropomus > Plectropomus leopardus. The sequence goes on along the minus strand of NC_142187.1, from coordinate 26,434,722 downwards.
AGTCTGCCTCTGTTGCCTGGGCGTTAGGCTGCTGGACTGCAGGGTTTATGTCAGGGAGATCCCTCAGGGACAAACTAATGAGGACGAAGAGGAGGGAGGGCAGGAGACAGCTGTTTGTGCCTAATTCTCACTGATTCGGTGCACCATCGCTGTTGGTTTGTGCAAATTTAAAACAACAACCTGAGAAACTCATGATAAATTAAGTAGAAACTGAGAGTGTGAATTTAAAGTTCTTAGTGTAATAATAGATAATAGACTATACTGGGAACCACATATAAATTAAATGAAGTCCAAAATATCAAAGTCCTATGCAACATTATATAAAGTCAAAGATCTTCTGTTACACATGTATACTGTTCCTTTATACTCCCATATATAACTCACTGTGTGGAAGTGTCGAGAAATACATACAAAACAAGCAAAAATCCAATCTTAATACTTCAAAAAACAGCCATAAGTTTTGTAAACAAAACCTCCTACTGGGAACCAACAAACCCACTCTTTATCAAATTTAAGCACTCAAATTCAAACACTGGGTTGATTTCAAAACAGTTCAAATCATGCACGGAGCTAAAAGTCAACTACTACCTAATAGTATCCAAAAGTTGTTTCAAATGAAAAAAGGTTTGCATGATTTTAAAGGAATTTGTATGTTAAAGAAACAGTGAGTGATGCCTAACGCTAAGTATCATTGTTTTACAGTCAAAGGGGTTAAAAAAACATATTGAAGGGACATGAGATGGTAGAACAGAGAGGGGTAGGGTACAGATTCAGATTCAAACAACTTTATGTCCATCCATCCATCCATTTTCTTATCCGGAGTCGGATAACAACTTTATGTATTTTGTAAAAATAAATAAATTATTGTTTATTATTCATTTATTTTATTAGTATACTTTTCCTCCTTTTCGGACATGAAATACTTACGTTAATTACTGAATATTTGTAGCAGCCAGCTTTTTTTTGCATGTAAACTAAACTAATCCAAACTAAAAACTAAACAAAAGTGAGTAAGATGCACAGTGCAAGAAGCAAAGGAACTAAACTTTGGCTTTGGTCTCTGCTGCAGTTTGCCCGGTCTGAAAGATGACTGTCTCTTTCTTCAATGCAGCACATCAGGGATGACGCAGTGCAATCAAGTGAGCTGTTATATACAGTATTGTGAGATGTGTTTCAGAGTTCGGAGTGTATGTTTTGGCTTTCTTTGCAGTCAAGAGCAGACACGTTGAGGAATGTGACCCAGAAGACATTTCACCGGCACTTTTCTATCTACAACAGGAGTATTTGTTTTTTTAAAACTATTACTTAAACTAACCCTTAAATTAAACTTAAAAGAGAGAAAATCAATTATGTGCTTATTATATGTGCATGCAGAGCGTGTTTAAGTGTGTGTCTGAGCATTTCGCAGCATCGCTGACTCTTTAGTGCCAGTCAGAACCTGTCCGACCAGCTCAGGAGACTCGAGAACAGAGCGAGGAAGACAACCTGCTCTCTTAAAGCTTGCACTCTTCCTTTAAAAACGGCATCAAATAAAACAGCCTCTTGTGTCTCCTGCACTTATCAGTAAAACTGCCTTCCTTATCTCAGCCCTTTATTGCATAAAGCCAGATAGGCTGCCCACATTTGTAGTCCTGTGAATCTCTCTGAATTGCTTTGTTGTTATTGGCACTGAAAACTCAAAAAAGTGCACGGATCAGCATGCGATGTAAGCCCTTAGTTGTTATTTAGTCATGTCAAGAACTTGCCCTAAAATCAGATATGCTTATACTCGGCTAAAGTTGTTGAGACTGTTATCAATTATGAGCTTTAGAAAGCTAAAGTTACCAGCAAGAAACTTACTCTCAAATCTCATGGAATCTGTGACACACCAAATCTCTTCTCTGAAATGACACAATGGGTTTGGAGAAGCTGGTCGCTGTGGTTGTTTTAACTAGCCTGCACAGCGGCGGAAAGATTCAGCCCTCTGCCAGCATAAATACAGCCAGCTCACTTTGACTCATGAACCAGAACTCAGCTTCATTGCTGAGATTTGATTCCTATTGTAGATGCAACCCACAACGGTTATTTTCACATGAAAGCTGGCCAAGTTATGACTGTGCAGACCAAATTCACAAACAGACACACACAGACAGTCATCAATTGAGCCGGGGTGTTACATAAGCGGTAAATGTTTCTGACACTGTCGGCCTCGGATAAGTGCTTTTGTGACACAGCAGATGACTTACAACCAGTTTGTATCTTGTGTTTCAAGTAACATTCAAATATATCTAACAAAATTCTCCAATCTAGCTGAGGCTAGAAGCATTATGTTTTCGGGTTGTCCCTCCATCTGTCCGTCTGTCCCATTCTTGTGAATGCAATTTCTAAAAATCATTTTGAGGGAATTTCTTTAAATTTGGCACAACTGTCCACTCACGCTCAACTAGAAAATGATAAGATATTAGTGGTCATGGTTCAAAGGTCAAGGTCACTGTGACCTTGTTTGTCTCACTCTGGTGAACACAATATCTAAAAAACGCTCTAAGTGGATTTCTTCAAATTTGGCACAAACATTCATTTGGACTTAATTATGAACAGATTAGAATTTGGTGGTCAAAGGTCAAGATCAATGTGACATTTTGTCCAACCCGCTCTTGTGCACGCAGTATCTCAAGAAGGCCTTGTGGGAGATTCCTCAAATTTGGCAAATATTTAATTAGACTCAATGAACTGACTACATTTTGGTGGTCAAAGGCCACAGTCAATGTGACTTTGCGTCCGTATCATTCTCTTTAATGCAATATCTCAAGAAGGCCTTTTGGGAATATCCTCAAATTTGGCACAAACATCCACCTGGACTTAAGAACGAACTGATTAGAATTTGGTGGTTGAAGGTCAAAGGTCAAGGTCATTTTGACCTGACAAAACATGCTTTTGGCCATAATTCAAGAACAAATTTGCTAATTGTGACAGAATTTCAAACTGTTATCTTTATAACACAAAATTATGAAGTACTGACATGATATAGCCGAAGGTCAAAGGTCAGCCTTACTGTGACATCATAATGTTTTGCAGAAACACTTTTCTGGCTATATCGTCAGTACTCAGGAAGGAGGGAAAGGAGAGACATTTGGTTAGACTGGTCAAACTGTTACTGTAACTTGACTGGTGCGTAGGGTCTTATTATCACTATGCAGTAACTCAAAATGTATTTTGTCTTTCTTTGCAGTATGTCAAGGCATCACCAACCGTTTAAATCTTCTGGGTACCAAAGAGGACCACTACCTGAACATGGTTAAGACCTACAGCAACTGCACCGTGGTCCTGGAGAATCTGGAAGTCACCTACATGGAGGACCACCGTGACTTGTCCTTCCTTTCGGTAAACACTGTACTCCGTTAGCAGCGGACACTTAATGTGCACAAAATAGATGGGAGAAGTTTCCAATCATCTCTTTGGTGGTCTGAATCCAGTTTGCCAGACAATCTGTCCAGCATCTTCGCAGGCTCTACACTGCTCTTATCGCTTCAGTGCAGATAATTAAAATCAGTGGAGAGTAAGTCTTTAGTGACAGATGATTCAGTGTGTTTGTGGCGCTCCAGTTGGAGCTTCGCTTGAACCCCAGCTGTAGCGACAAGGTTGTGAACACTGGGCAGATGTGACGAGGGACCACACACACTCACATGCAAGCTTGCACACACAAACAGAATAACATACAAGTCAGCAGATATCATGCAGTAGTTGCAAGGGCCAGTGCGGAGGGGGCATGACTCCTTCACTTTTCAAAATCTCGTTTTTCTCCCTCTCACTTTTTCATCTTCAGCTTGATAAAATCTCCTTTTACAGTGTCTGCTTCCTGTCCAGCTGTCATAATCCAGACAAGAGAAGCTCTGAGTCAATAAAACTGCTGTACTCACAAGAAGGTCGTCTACACTCACTACAAGAAATGATACAAGTGACAGAGATAAATTTGACAGCTTTTTTTTACTGGTGGAGGTTGTTGCTGAAGCCTGAGCGGAAGACCTGTAGGGACTAGTCAGGATTTTAAAGGGACAGTTCACCCCAAAATCAAAATTACATATTTTCCCTTTTCCCTGTAGTGCTACTTATCAATCTAGTTAGTTTTGGTGTGAGTTGCAGAGTGTTGGAGATAGAGGCTGTACATGTCTGCTTTCTCTCCAATGTAATGGAATGAGATGGCACTCGACTTATCGTTCTCCAAGCACAATAAATAATAAATACAACTCGACACCTATGTTTTTTCTCAGAAATCATGATGCAGTTACTCAAGATAATTTGCGGACCTTGTTTTAAACAGTGTCATGAAGGAACTATTTCCTTTCTGCTGAACTACACCCACCAGCCTTATCACTGCGCAGAAGGAAATGTGCATCTACTCATGGATGAAAGGCTAGTGCTTGTGACAACGCGAGATGTATACATAAATGACGTCCTCCTCGGCTGAGCTGTAATGTTAGCTAGCTCGGTGATGCTAGGTGAGCTAGCAGCAGATGTACACTTCCTTCTGCACAGTGATACGGTTGGCAGCTGTAGACTGTGAGAAATAAAATAGTTCCTACAGAAACTTCCCATTACAAGGTGTGTGGATTATTTTGAGTCATGAGTCATGGTCTCTGGATGAGACTTTTCTGTGAAGTTTTATGAATGTATTTATTGGCACTTTGAGCATTACAGGCTGAGTGCCATATTGTTCCGTTATATTGGAGAGAGGGCAGACATCTCTACGGCCAATATCTTAAATATTAAGCAGCTCACAGCAAAACTATTTCCGTTAACTATTAATTATTCTAATTTTAGATTAAAGTCAACACTATATATTAATGATACAGTTATTAACATGCATTTCAAATTTATGCCACCATTATGGCCAACAAATTTCTCTATATTATGTTGTATGGTTGATATAAATGTATATAAATGCTTGGAGAATGCCTGACTCTCTGTTTGACTTTCTGACTCTACAATTCTACAATTTCATTTAATAGACGCTTTTATCCAAAGCGACGTACAACACAAGCAAGAATTTAGACTTAAGGAAAAAAAACCCTTAGTAAGTGCAAAAAGTGCTTCAGGTGTGATTGGTCACAAGTATTGCCGTCTAGTGGCAGAAGAAGTGCTGCACAGCCCCCTTTTTTGTTTTTTTTTTTTTTTTTTAAACCAAAGTAATAACCATTAGCTATCTCAGCATCTGAGATTCAACAATCTCAGTATCACTACTTACGATGACAGTCAACATACAACATCACACAACTTTGTCAGTGCTAGATAACTCAGCTTCTTTACTTTCTAACTAGGCTTTTTCTCTTATTTTACTTCTGCACAGTCTATTGAGGAAGTGGGCGGCTATGTGCTGATTGCCCTCAACACAGCATCCAGGATTCCTCTGCAGAATCTTCGGATCATTCGAGGTCATTCGCTCTATGAGGGAATGTACGGCCTCGCTGTGCTCACCAATTATGACAAACCTACAGGTCAGGGCACCGACCAGATTCTGCTGACCAGCCTGACAGGTTAGTCCACCTCTCTGTTTCTTTAGTTCTCTGGGAGAGGATTTTTTTTGCCAAACCTTGTGTTATTATAAACCTGTAAAAAAATTTGTGTGGTAAAATTAATTACGTAGTGTTGTTGGAATCACCCAGCAGTATTTTTTTTCTCTTGCAGAAATTCTTAAAGGCGGTGTTAAGTTTGGGACTAACCAGCCATGCAATGTCGAAACAATACAGTGGTATGACATTGTCAACGCTGAGAGCAAACCCAAAATGGTGCTTCCATTGCCCATCAGTCATCCACGTTGTAAGTTAAAAACATCACAGCAAAAAGCAAAGACTGCACAGAAATAAATTCATCTTCTTTCTTTAAAATTCTTATTAAAGAATTCTTATTAAAGAATTTTAAGGTGTGAAATTCAAATTCAAATGTTTTCTTGTTTGTTTCTTGTTTTCTACTTTTACAGGTAAAAAATGTGACTCAAGCTGCTTCAATGGCTCCTGCTGGGCACCCGGTCCTGAAAACTGTCAGACCTGTAAGCATTGATTAAATTTTATCATGGAAACTAACCAAAAATTCAATACTGGATTTAAGCTGTAATCTGTAACCTATTTTAAATAATATGTTATTATTAGTATACAGTATATCTAAACTCATGATGTGCTAAAACACTAAAAACAGTTTGCCATCCTTTTAGATAATTTACATACTCTAACGCTGAGAAAAAAATGTGTCTTTCTGCATATTCAGATTACTTTGTGGTCTATTAACAAAAGTAAAGTGAATTGATTTGCATTTATGCTCCTTTCATTTTGCCATAATATGAACATGCAAAGTGTTGTGATATACATTTCAAAGGAACAATTTACCCCAAAATAAAAAGTCCTTAATTTTCCCCTTATCTGTAGTGCTACTTATTAATCTAGATTGTTTTGGTGTGGTTTGCAGACTGTTTGAGATATCTCCCTTCTTGTGAATTTATAAAACTAAGCACTAAAAAAGTACATTTGAAAAATTCAACAGCAATGTCCCTTTTTAGAAATCATGACCTGGTTACTCAAAATAATCCACAGACCTTGTTGTGAACTGTTACATGTAGGAACTATTTTCTTTATACCAAACTACAGCTGCCAAACTACAGTTGCCAACTGAACCTCCTGTCCATGAGTAGATGCATGCTTCCTTCTTCTATAGGGAAATAGTTCCCTACATGAAACAGTTTACACCAAGATTTTTCACAACCAGGTCATGATATCTGGAAAGAGACATTGTTATTGAGTTTTTTGATTGTGTTTTTTGGCACTTTGAGCACCACAAGCCGCATGCTATCTGGTTCCACTGTATTTGAGAGAAGGACGATATCTCACCAAAACTCCTCAATTCATACCAAAACAATCCAGATTAATACATAGCACTAGAAGTAAGTTTAAAAATATGTATTTTTAATTTTGACTTGAACTGTCCCTTTAATATGGCCTCAAAATTAAAAAAAAAATAGAAAAACTTGCTAGAGGTCATTCCAGTGACTTTGCCCTGTCCTCATGTCCAGTGACAAAGCTGAACTGTGCACAGCAGTGCTCTAAGAGATGCAAAGGGCCTTCACCCAGTGACTGCTGTAATGAGCACTGTGCTGCAGGCTGCACAGGACCGCGGCCCACCGACTGTCTGGTGAGAGAAAGACACCTTCACACAGGGGACAAGAGTCATGATATGCTAAAGGAGTTGGGGAGGAGACAAGCTTAAGCAACAAAACACACTGAATGTTTCATATTTAAGCATCAAATCTGCATGAGGAGCCTCCAACAAAACAAAGCCCTCACTCAGTGGCATCTGTTTTTATGATCAGAAGTACTGTTATTGGTTTCAGTACCAATGAGACAAATAACTGCTGATTAAATCTGTTATTTGGCAGTGCCTCCAGTATCGGCGTCTGCTCTCTCTCTTAGTGCAGTGCTGAGGATTAAGCCAGGGCTGTAGAGGAATGCAGTGTTATCATTAGTGTGGGGCTCTGTTATGGTCCCTGTGTACTGGATGACTTTTGTTTGTGCTGCAGGCCTGTCGGGACTTCCAGGACGACGGGGTGTGTAAGGACTCCTGCCCGGGCCTCATGCGCTACGACCCCAACCTGCACCAGCTGGTACCCAACCCACATGGAAAGTACAACTTCGGGGCCACGTGTGTCAAGAGCTGCCCACGTAAGAACGGATAAACTAAACTTAGTCCAAATTTTTTGTATTTTTTTTGCCAAGATTGTTCCTAAACTTTTCACCTTCCCAGACACTGATATATTAATGGTATACTCTGAAGCTGTTGTTTTGGCAGTTAAGATAAATAAAGTAAAACAAGCAGGCTTCACTGGCCAGTGTGAAACAAATCATGCATGATTATGAGCATTTTCACAGTGTGGTATGCTGAACAAGTGCCCAGGTTGTCCTTCAGTTGTTACACATTCAGTGGTTACAGTTTGTCTAAGTTTAATTATAAACTGTAGAAACATCGAAAGAAAATGATTGAGTTTCAGGGCGTGTTAATGCAACAACTTTCTTTCTCAGTTTAACTTACACAGGTCTGTCCCAGTGTTACACAGTATATACTGTAAGGCTTGCAGCATTATTATTATGCATCTATAATCATGTTTTTTGCATAACTCATACAGGTTATTAATGCTTAAAGGCTTATTTAAATGTTTTTAATTTTATTCAACCTGTAAATGTTGCATAATTGTGCAGTAAATAGCTTGTATTTTTGGAATAATTCCAGATAACTATGTTGTAACTGATCATGGAGCGTGTGTGCGGACGTGCAGTGTTAACACCTACGAGGTGGACGATGGAGGAATCAGGAAGTGCGCCAAGTGTGACGGACTGTGCCCAAAAGGTAGGGGGTTAAACTATCACTCAACAACCTGGTGACATGTTTCTGACTCATATAGAGTGTAGTGTGCAATGGTGGAAGAAGATTTATTTTGTTTTACAGTTCAGAGGAACTTGAGTGCTTTCGTGTTATGCTATTCAAACTTCAGCTTCGAAACATTTCAAGCCAGTGTTACTCTGTGTTTTTTTTTGTTTTGTTTTTTTTTAACTTTTACCATTTTTGGATATGTCTTGCTTAGAGTTAGATGAGTAGATTGATAACCATTCTTAGTACAGTAATTACAAAGTGAGCTGTTACAGCCAGCAGCAAAGAAACTTAGCGACCCCCCCAATATACCACAAATGTAATTTTTACAAGTCAGTATTTGAACGAATTAAACAAAGGAGGTATAACATGTTAACTAATAAGCATTAGAGGTGCTGCTAGGTGGATTTTTTTTTCTGTTTTCTTTAAGGAAACATACTACTTGCATAATAATTACTTTTGATACTTCACGTAGTACCTTACTTTACTTGGTAGTATTGCTTATATTTCTTAAGGGTCTGAATACTACAGTACTTTTAACAGTTTGCGGTCTCTAAAATGCCCTGCTCAGATTCAGCTTAAAACCCAAATTTTGAGTACAGTCAAGATCTTTACATCAGTTTCTGTACTGATTTGTTTTCTTAATTGTTTACAGTGTGTAATGGACTTGGAACAGGAAATCTGACTCACACCCTGTCTGTCAATGCCACCAACATCGACTACTTTAAAAACTGCACAAAAATCAATGGTAACATTGCTATCATCCGCACTTCGATTCACGGGTAAGTCAAGGACATCAAAGGGATAGTTTGGATCTTTTGAAATGGGGTTGTATGAGGTACTTTCCACAGTTAGTGTGTAACATACAGTAAATGTCAGTTGGCATGCCCTCAGTTTGGAGAGGCAAGTAGGAGTACCAACAGAGAAGCGAAGCAATGTACTGCTGCAGACAGGGTCAGCAACAAAACATACTTTAGACACAGAAAAGAAGTCCCACTTTTCACCGCTTTGTCTTGACACAGACAGCAGTTTTGACAGGGAACTGTTAAGCTGTTAAATGGCTCTCTGCAAAGCCAGACTCCATTGAGAAGAACAGTAATTTTACCTCTCAGAGCACAGGGGTGGCTGGGCTACTGCTGCATTGATCAGTCAGTTTTTTTGTGTGATTTTGGCATTAAAAAGGGTTCGTTCTGATTTACTAAAGTCGCACAGTAACACAAACTAACTACCTGATCGAGGCAGCGGTAGATCAGCTGATACTGAGTTCAGTGAGCTAAAATTACTGTTTTTCTTAATGGAGTGTAGTGGCTTCCCTATCAGAGCAGGACGTCTGCATCGAGGCAAAGTGGTGATAATATTCTCAATGCAACGTACACTTAATCCATTATTGATTTTTTTTAATTGGGACTTTTTTGAGTAGGCCAGAATATGTTTTGCTGCCTTCATTACAGCTTTTCAATGCTCTGCTTCTGTGGCAGTTCTCCTGCCTTCTTCTCCAAAGTGGGGCTGTGCTGACCATCATCTATTATATGGGATACACTGACTATGGGAAAGTACCTCATACAACCCACTTTAAAAGGTCCAAACTATCCTTTTAACAGCATTTTAGCTTACAGGCCTTTGTATACCAATGCTATTAAATGTAATAGATTACCGAGCAGCTAACATGTACATTCTTGTTATTTTTAGTGATTCATATACCAAAACACCGAAGATGGAGCCTTCTCAGCTTGATGTGTTTAAGACAGTTAAGGAAATAACTGGTAAGACTGCATAACAGCTGAGTAATGCATGACACATTAAATGCACGCTGAAGTGTTTCACAATTAACAATCCATGTGTTGCTTCAGGATACTTGTTGATTCAAGAGTGGCCAGCAAGCATGAGCTCACTCAGCCCATTCAAGAATCTGGAGATCGTTCGAGGACGAACTAAACGGTATGTTCCTTGTAAAAGCCCCCCCGTAGATTCACAACAGCTGGATCAGGAGAAATGAATTTGTTATTTGAGCGCTAAGCGCTATTCAAGGCTGTCATAAAATCTGCCTTTTTTCTTGTCCTCTTCCTGTTCCACCTTTTTTTTTCTTTTGTAGTGGAAGCCGCAGTGTGATGGTAGTTCAGCTCGGCATCAGCTACCTGGGGCTTCGCTCCCTGAAAGAAATCAGCGGTGGAGACGTGGTCATCATTAAGAACAAGAACCTGTGCTACACTGACAAAAGTCACTGGAAGAGGCTCTTTAAATCAGAAAGCCAAAGTGCTACAATAGAGGACAACGCTGATGCTGCCACATGTGGTAAAGTGAATTTGTTTTTCCCACACTGAACTCAGCCAGATCATTTTTGTTGTTTTGTTTTGCAACTGCTGATTACACAATGCACAAGCCAGATTTAATTAATGGAATCTTATTTCAAAATTGGATAATTATGCTGAAAAGATCTTGAGATTGTATGTTTGTTTTCAGCTCTGAGGAACAACACTTGTGACAGAAAGTGTACCACGGACAGCTGCTGGGGCCCCGGCCCGGACATGTGTTTCTCCTGCCGTGACTACAGCCGTGATGGGAGCTGTGTTGACTCCTGCAACATCCTGGAGGGGTGAGGGAGGAATCTGGGTTTAATGCCTTTTTAAGCTCCGAAATGCAGTGTTCCGTATTTTAGACAAACAGTCTGAACATCAGATCTGTGCTCTCTGAAGTTAACTCCCTCAAAGTCTGTTTTCATACCACAAGCATTTCCAGACTATGACATTAAATGAGGATTTATTGATAAATCGATTCAAAGTCCAAATACGATCCAAGGTATTTTGAACTTAAACTTCCAGTAGATTTAAGACAAACACTGTCGCTGAAATGGCACATTCACTCACATCTGTTTATCTTTGCAGATCTCTGTCAAACATTGAATCTGGACATGCTTACAGTTTAACTTGTGCCCTCGAAAAAGGGATCAAGAATTTCACTTCACATGTAACTGTTTGAGTTGAGGCGCGCTGGTGGTGAGAGTCTGTCTGCTTTGTTGTTGTTTTTGCAGAGAGCCGCGGGAGACCGTCGTGAATAAAACCTGCGTGGAGTGTCACCCCGAGTGTCTGCGCTTGAACGGGACTGCAACCTGCAGTGCCCCTGTATGTGTGTCTCAAAGCTATTATCACAAATATTACAAAGACAGTTCTACTAATGCAGAGCAGCTTTGTGGACATTATTTATGAATGTGATAATTAAATATCATGTTTTTTGTGTCAGAATCAAAGAGCATGAAATGTGTTGAGCGCTACCAATTTCTCCATCAACAGCAGCCTCATTAGACCATAATGCAGTGCAGCCACAAGGCATGTTGTGTTTTGGATGAAGGGTGTGGCTGCGTGATCTAGTTGGCACACAGTCTATATTCTCATAATCCTGTCTTTGACTGAAAACAACAAGTTCACGCCCTGTTTTGAGGTTGTTTAAAGCAACTCTTGGAATGTAGGGTATCATTATTGAAAAAAGAAGTTGATGGGTTGAAAGAAAGTATCACATTGCAGCACTTGATTGCAATAAGTCTCACAGAGAACAGAGTTATACAGGCTCAAACTAAACCACCAAACATTTCTGGGTGGGTTTTTCAGTGCCAAACATTTGGATCTTTATGGAAAAGATTGACACAGCTTGGTTTGAGAAATTATTACTATGAGACAGGGCAGTTTACATAATATTTACTACTCCTCTCAAGAGCGTCGTAAACATCATGTTTTTTTTCTTTTACTTTCAGGATCCTGGAAACTGTACTAAGTGTGCCAACTTCCAAGACGGCCTGTTCTGTGTGTCTCGCTGTCCCCAAGGAGTGCCAGGGGAGGACGACACACTGGTGTGGAAATACGCAGATGCGATGAAAGTGTGCAAGCTCTGCCACAAGAACTGCACTCAAGGGTAAAAGCATTGTTCAGCCCAACCTGAGAACTGGCACCATGTTTCTCTGTGTTGCAAACATTTGTCTGTTGTAATGTTAATGCAGTAACTTAATCCAAGCCAGGAGGGTCAGCTCTGGTTGAGTTGGCGCAGACCGGAGAGAGAGAGGTCGGCTTGCAAAATGAGTCAATATTTGATCAGATCAATGATGAAATTAGACAATTTAGAACAGATGACATGCATTGGGATAAAAAGGAAAATACAAGTGATTTTTCATATTTGCCCATTTTTTTAAAAAATTTGATACATTTTTTACAAAAACCAAACCAGTATTTTGTATATTTCTGAATGCCTTTACTGTTGGTTTCCATTGCAATGCAGTATTCAACAGACAGAGGTCTGCAATACATTATAGAACAGAGAAAAAATAACTGAGTGAGATGAAAGCAGACCTAACGGTGACGTTGATGGACTACCAAGAAACTTAGTCTTTATATATCAAATAATTAGTAACATTAACTGTAAAATCAGAAAAGGATGTATATCAGTATTTGGTTTTAGTGTACCCCCTCAAGATTTTCAGTGGCCCCATTTGGTCACCACTATTTTAAATTACTAACCCCCACTAACAAATCCCAGTGATTCGTGCATTCAAAGAATTTAGTCCTGTAGCCAATTGCACTACATGGTGAAAAAAAAGTGACTTATGATGACTTTGGGAATTTCCAGTGTAAAGTCAAGTGTGGTTCATCAGACTGTTTGCTTTGATTTCTTTACAGGTGCATCGGTCCTGGTCTTGAAGGCTGCCAGGTTGAAAGGTGAGTAAATACAGCAACACCGACCCCTGATGCTGAAGTATACACTGACTTCACCCAAGTTCGACACTTTAATCTCATCCCTCCTTGTTTACTGGATTTGTAAATGTGCTCTGTTTTCCATCTGCATTCTTAAATGAGCTCCCACCTGTCTTTCAGATCCTCTGGCCTTTCCATGATTGCAGCTGGTGTAGTTGGGGGGCTGCTGGCTGTTCTCATCGCCGGCCTGTCTGTGTTTGTGTTGCTCCGCCGACGCCACATCAAGAGGAAGAGAACCATGCGTAGACTTCTCCAAGAGAGAGAGGTACGATGAGGCTACTGAGGCAGCATACTTCAAGAAGTTGACAGGACTTGTTTTTGAGATATTGGGGGATAATTTACAGAGATTCGAGCCTGTTATAAGCAGTAATAGAAATTTTGCCTTGTCTTCTATCGCTTGAAAGGAATCGTGCAGGCATCAGTGTTGTTATGTTTACAGTACTGATTTTTTTTGTGTGATTTGCAAGATATTAAGTCCCTTTTTTTCCAGTTGGTTGAACCTCTGACCCCAAGTGGAGAGGCTCCAAACCAGGCTCTGCTGCGGATCCTGAAGGAACCTGAATTTAAGAAAATCAAAGTGCTTGGATCAGGAGCTTTTGGTACAGTTTACAAGGTAATAACATGCTACAGGTTTTTGTCTCACAACACCTTGCTGTCAAAATTCCTCCCTGGCGTTGAGCTTTATTGAAGCTGGAGTTAAGAATTACTGTGTGTGCCAAGTTTACATAACCAACATCCGTCAGTGATTCCGCTCATGTACATCTGCTGTCAATTTTTCAATTAAAAGACACATTTTTAACTGCCAGATCATGCATGAGTGATTCCACTCTCTCTTTCAGTGCTGTGTGCATCTGTTTATATATACTTGTATAAATCTTATTGTGGGGATATGTGTTTAGAGGACTGTGGGGACTTATTTATCATATGGAGACAAAAGGTCTCTACAGAGTTAGCCGTGTGTTTTAGGTTGCTTTTAGGTAAATCTTAGAGTAAAGAGAGAGGATGGAAGTCACCACAAAGTTCTTACTTAGTGCAAAAACAATTACACATGTGTTTTTTAAAAAATATATATATCTTTGTGAGAACCAGTTTCAAGTAAACATCTTGAAAATAAGGACATTTTTGTAGGCGGTTTAAAGGGCTATTTGAGGGGTAAGACTTGGTAACAGACTTATGGGTAGAATTAGGTTTTTAGGACTACTTCAACCCCCAAATAATCATTTGTATATTAATTACTTAAACCAGGTTTTTTTGGGGGAAGAAAATGTTGTTTTTCTCGTCTCGTGCCTCCACAGTGAATGGAAAATCCAAAAACTGAGGAAATTCTTGATTTATTGAAGTCATGTGTGTCCATGTTAAACAAAGGCAAAACTCAATCAAAACATCTGTTTACAAACTCTCACACAACTCATGCAGTGTAATCCATGTTTAATTTAGTTTAGTTGAGTGAAGTAAAATTGATGTTTTTGTCAGTGGAGTCTGTCTTTGAAGAGAGCACAGGAAAGTTTGACTTCTCGCTTCGTTCTCTGTTGCAAAGGCCTGTGTTGAAAGTATTGAACATATGACTGGATACATGAGACATTATACTGCAGGAGTTGTGTGAGAGTTTGTAAATAGATGTTTTTATGTAGTTTTGCTGCTGTGACACACGAACCCCTATGAGTTTTGTATTTTTTGTTCACAGCTGAGGCATGTGAGAAAAACAAAGTTTTCTTGATGAATTCAACATAGTGTGGAGGTGGGTCATTTTTATACAAATGATCATTTGTGGGAAAAACTATTTAAGTTATGGGTGATTTTAGGGGAATATGAGGTGTAGTCATCTATAGTTAGTCAAAATACTAAAAACACTGCTATAGTAAAAGTGTTGCGGTCATAATTTTGTTGAAGTAGAAGTACAAAAATATTATTTGCAGAGTATACTTATTAAATATTGGTACAAAAGTCATAGTAGTCATTAGGACCTCGTAATAGATAAATTTTATTTTTTGGTTACGATTATTACTGATGCATAAAGATGTAAGCAGCATTTATATATATATATATATATATATCTTTTTTTTTAGATTTTTTTTGTCTTTTAGCCGTAAGTGGTGATAGGTGAGGACACAGCCCCTATACATGGGGTACTCGCTCTATCCACTGAGCCACTGGGCACCCCAGCATTTTAATAACTGAGGTAGTTAAAGTGGAGATTATTGATTTAAGTAGTTTAATCTGTGATAATGGATCATATATAATAATTGGCCACATCTTTAGTATGTAAGAGTTCAACTATATGAAGTGGAGCACAATGTATAGTATTTAGCATAGCATTAATGGAAGTACAAGTGCCTCAAAAATGTACTCAAGCAGAGTACTTGAGTAGGTGAGTAAATTTAGAGGGGACTAAGGTTCTTAATAAATATATTGGTTGTACAAAGTGTTTGCAGGTGGTGTTGCATTCATGCAATACAAACACGTCTGCACCTGTAATAGTTCTGTACATGTATGCACTTGTGTTCACTCAATGACCCAGGTATAAATAGAGCATAAAAAATAACAAACTTGTGTCCTTACAGGGCCTGTGGGTTCCAGAGGGAGAGGATGTGAAGATACCAGTTGCCATCAAGGTTTTGAGGGAGGCTACATCACCAAAAGCAAACAAAGAGATCTTGGACGTAGGTTTACTGATTCATGTGGTACATTTTTTTGACTCCAAGCTTACTGTAACACTGAGTCAGAACTAAAAAAAGCCTTTCATTTGAAATGTTATTTCCCAGACTACTAAAGTAAAGTGTATGCTACTGGTGAGACATGACATATAAAAGTTAAAAACTCTAGACACATTGTTTGAGCAATTATCACAATATTTTGACTGGATTAAAATGGCTCAGAAGTGCCTCAATGTGTTGCACAAAGTGAGTGACAATTATTGCTTCCCAGACGTCAATTTAACGTAATGTATCCTGTAATTTATAGCACACGCAACCTGATTTGAAACTAATGACTACTTCTTTTCCTTGTAATGGAGAATGTGTCATGTTTCTACATGGTTGACCCTCTTACGGGGCTATAGGAAATGAGATTAATTCATTGGAGGGCTATGTGTGGGCGTTGGTTTGTAACTCAAGGCTGAGGTGTTGTGGAAAGGAATGCAGTTCTGTAGCCACACTGTAAAAGCAGCCTGTTCAAAATACATTATGCTAACGGCTAAATGTGCATCTTAGGTCCTGTGATTTTGTGGTTGTGTTGCTCAGTCATTGTACATCTGGAAGTTGTGGTGGACATGCACATCCTCTGAACTTTGTAACCTGAGGGTAGAACCTTGTTTTCAAATGCACTTTGAAGCCTTGCCCTCATCAGACTGTCAAAATTACAGGGCTCCAAACAATAATGTGGTTATTTACTGGACAATTTTGATACTGTGTAGTCGTGTGGGATGCAATTAATGTACTCACGGCAGGAAATCTACTAAATAAAACTCAGTTTGAAGTGCTGTTTGAACGTGTCTCCACGTAGGAAGCCTGGTGTAAGTGGCCAGTGCGGATTATCCCCATGTTTTTTTTTTTTAAGTCGCTTTTCTGTTATGACAACTGAGAGTTTCCACTCTCAGCTGAGCCACATAAAATATGCTTGGCTGGGTATGACTGCTGCTAAGAAACTTATCCCTCAACACTGTATGTTTCCCCAAATGTCATGTTTCTTGAGCTATCAGTTTCCAGGGTAAATATGGACTACCATTATACCAATATTTGTTCAGTGGAAGATAAAATGTGCTGTAAGATGTTTTTCTCAATCATTTTTTATGCCTCAACACCTGGGACAGCTGTGGCCGGAGGCATTATGTTTTGGGGTTTTATGTCCCATTCTTGTAAATGCGATATCTCAAGAAAGGCCATGAAGTAATTTGCTACGAGGAAATGTTCACTTGGACCTAACAGTGAACTTGATTAGATTTAGTTGGTTGTAGGTCAAAAACAAGGTCCCTGTGAACTTGTCTGTCTTGTTTGTGTAACAGCAATATCTCAGAAAGACCTTTAGGGAATTTCTTGGACTCATCAATGAACTGATGAGATTTTGTTAGTCAAAGGACTAGGTCAGTGTGACCGTGAGTCAGTCTCATTCTCTAAGACATAATATCTCAAGAGGGCCTTGAGGGAGTGTCCCCAAATTTGGCACAAAAGTTCACTTTAAAAAATAAACTGATTAGCTTAGTTTTTGAAAATCAAAGGTCAAGGTCACTGTGAACTCACAAAACATGGTTTTGGCCATAACTTAACCAATTCATATGTAATTGTGACAAAATTTCACTCAAATATCTAATAGGATAAAATTATGAAGTTATAACGTCACATTTTACAGCCAAAAGTTTATAGGTCAACTTCACTGTGACATTATAACGTTCTGCAAATTAATTAACTGCACCTTTATTCCATCAGTGTAAATGACCTTATTTTTAACCCCCTGCACTAGATAAGGTGTTTGTTTTGTTGTTTGTGTGACCTGATTGTCCCCAAATTATATTAAACATTGAATGACAATATTTATTCATGCGCACCACAGGAGGCTTACGTGATGGCCAGTGTGGAACACCCCCATGTGTGTCGTCTGCTCGGCATCTGCCTGACGTCCACAGTGCAGCTCGTCACCCAGCTGATGCCGTACGGCTGCCTGCTGGACTATGTCAAAGAGAACAAGGACAATATCGGCTCCCAGTACCTGCTCAACTGGTGTGTGCAGATAGCCAAGGTAAGAAAGAAACGTTGTAAAGGCGTCAAGTTACATGGTAGTGTCTGCTCAATAGGTGTAACTTGTATGGGGCTGGATTAAGATTTCAATGTTGTTTGCCTGCAATAACGATGATGTTTATTTCAAGTCTCTGTGTGGTTATTTTTTGAGTTATACAGAGCCTACGATAAAATTTTGTTTTGCAACTGCTAGAAAGTACAGTATGTGCTGCTTTTCATTGTTAACAACTTTAGTTATTTGAAATAACTTAATATGCAAGGCAAACTCGTTTATATAGCATAAGTAATAACCAAAGGCAACCAAAAGCATGCAGAATAAAACCAAAAAAACAAACTAAAAAGTTTGTTTTAAAAGAAAAACCCATCTACTACGAGACAAGGTAACAGGAAGTGCAAAAATCGTGACTCGTTTCCACGTTTTAGGACTCTTTCCTGCAGCATTTTATTGTCTCAAGTCTTCTGGCAGTTTGTTCCACATTTGAGCAGCACAGAAGCTTATGACAGCCTCACCATGTCTTGTACTGACTCTTGGAAATAGGTGATGATGACAAGTCTATCATGAAAGCAGTTTTAGATCTTTGATCATGTCTGATCAAGCAGAATTTCCATGTTCTGAAACCGGAGAATCCAGTCATAACTGACAGCTTGTGAAAAAAGAGCACCGCACTTACGTAATAACTTCTTCTTCATCATTTGTTTGACAAAAGGGTATGAACTACCTGGAGGAGCGCCACTTAGTACACCGTGACTTGGCAGCGAGAAACGTCCTGGTGAAGACACCTCAGCATGTCAAGATCACCGACTTTGGTCTGGCTAAACTCCTCAACGCAGATGAGAAAGAGTACCATGCAGATGGTGGGAAGGTTGGTTGATGATTAAAGTTGTTTCTAGACAGCAGGGAGAGTGTGTCTGTCATGAATATTTCAAAAAGATAAAACAAGTTTAAAAGAGAATTTTTCTACCCTATAACTTAAATTAATTATTTAGTTTTACAGTCATCAGTTGTTGTTGCACACAGATAGGCTAAAGAGCAGCCTCATTTGTGCATTTATAGCCCATTACAAACTGGCTGCTTATTAGATGGATGACTTCCTGTAGATGAGTGAATTTGCTCCATGTCAGGAAAGTTGGTATTTTTGCATTTGTAGCTTTGCTCTAGATTGTATCTTATGTAATGAGTATAAATAGTTCTGTCAGAGAGAAGAGAAATGACATATCAGATAAGTCCTTTCTCTTATCAGTGTTTCTTAGTGCAATTGAAAGCACTTTTTTTTCTAACAGATGAATGTGTAGCGCTTGTGTTTACTTGCAGGGCGACTCATTTTTGACCCTTAATGTAATAGTTGTCCCATAGTATGATCATTTGAAACATTTGTTTTCTTTTGCTTAAAGCCACAGTACACTCTAAAATCAAAATTGCACATCATTCCTCTTACCTGTAGTGCTATTTATCAGTCTATGTTGTTTTGATGTGAGTTGCTGAGTGTTGGAGCTCGGCCATAGAGATGTCAGCCATCTCTCCAATTTAATGGAAAAAGGCGTCCAGGTGTCCAGAGATTTTGTTGCCTGTCCTCACCGAAGTTCTTTGAAAATTCATACCTTTGCTAAAAAAATTTCTGCAATAAAAAGATTTCTGTTATTGACTATTGCAATTCTGTACCACTAGATGACAGTACATTTGCATTTGTTTTGAATTGGACAAAGACAGTAACGGATTTTAATTTAAGAAAGTGCCAAATTTGTCATGACGACATCAAGTTACACGTTAAGTTATTACTCTTTTAACAGACTGATACAGTCATTGCTGTTGAGAGTCCATTGGCGTGTGTACAGTTGAGGCTGCTGCCTCATTGAGCTAATTAACCTTCTCTTCGTCTTTTTAAAAAAACACCCTCAGCAAACACAGGCATGTAAAATCTTGCCAGCAAAATCCTATGATGGGGCACAGTGCTGCAGTCATTAAAGATACTATAGGGATATATCATCTGTGTTAGTGTTCCAGTCAAGCTTATTGTCCAGATTTACTTAAATTAGCATCACAATGATGATTTTTTATTATGTGTAGTGTATACTTACAGGTATATGGCATTTTTGGAAGGTCCTGCAATATCTGTATCTGTATTATTATATGACTTCTTTTTGCTTCACAGGTACCAATAAAATGGATGGCTCTTGAATCTATTCTAAACAGAACATACACACACCAGAGTGACGTGTGGAGTTACGGTAAGTGTTGCCCTTTATTTTGTTTATACATGCTCTTGAACCCAGTGAGGCACAACCCAATTACCAGAATAATTGCTTGGCATCTCATGTTTCTGCAAACCACAGAAATGTTATGGGAGTATGTTTACTATGTATCAGATATGTTAAAATTATAAAATTAGGCACAAAAAACACAGGTTAGATAGGGAAAACATAATGCTTTGGCTTAGAATACCTGGCCTGATGCCACAGACACAGTTCAACATGTCCCGCGCTATCATTGAAAAATATCTGCTTTTGTTGGTTGCAAACAATGATCTGCTGCTCTGTGCATCATCCCCTCCATCCCCTGATGAGAAATTCAGCTCGTATTCATGTAATTTGAACTACACCATACGTTTGAAATGTTCAAATGAAACTTATCCATACAGAAATGCACAATGACAACATTTTATTCAAGCGACTGGGCTGCAAAGCACAAATCCTGGAGCTTGAGTCCTTGTGTAACTTCAGATATGTAAAACAGCTGGGGTTCTGTACTCTTGAGTTTTGATGACAGTCTCACTGGAGAAATATTTATTCATTGCCAAATAAAGTGTTTTAACAGCGAGTGAGGCAAAGAGAGGAAAGACATTTTCAAGCTTCAGATAGGATGTTGTTTTTGGACCTGTCAACATTTTAAAACACAAAATGAGAAGGGAGATCATCTTGGAAGCATCTGTGATTGTTAGGACTCAGGTAGAGCACACCTACACACCAGCAGTCTCGGATGGACAACATCACGTCAGAGTAGATTGTTGCCACAACCCACACAAACAGTTTCTCCAGCACAAGGAGTACACATATGCACAGATGCCTACACACACACAAACACAGCACAGCTTTATGTGTGGGCCAGCTTCCAAATCTTCTTTTCCCGAGGGTTTTGATCATGCCTTCCGCTCAATATGGCAAAAGCATCAGCAGACCCTGGCAGAAGTGACGGGCTTCCTTTCCTCCTTTTCCTTTCTTCAGTTCCTCCAACACAGAGATGCATCCTGCAAACTCCCACTCCTGCAGGCAGAGCCAATTTGTCAACATAGCTATTTTGATACTGTGTGATATTTGCGAAGCTCACATCCTGTCACTCTCATTGCCTCCCTTCTATTGGTAGCGAAACAATGTGAATGACAGCTCAACAGACTGACATATACCAACTGTCTTTCTGTCTGTAGGCGTAACAGTTTGGGAGCTGATGACATTTGGGACCAAACCGTACGATGGGATACCAGCCAGTGAAATAGCCGGGGTCCTGGAGAAAGGGGAGAGACTGCCTCAACCTCCAATCTGTACCATCGATGTCTACATGATCATGGTGAAATGTAAGCTTGGTGGGATAGTGGAAATCTTCTGCCTTTTCGTAGTGCATTTACATTATTTTTCTTTTTAATCTGCTGCTGCGGCTAATGTTTACGTTTAAAATTATACTTCACCCACAAAATGGCGATTTGTATATCAGTTATCCACCCTGTTAAATTGAATTTGTGAAGAAAAAATAATTCTTCTCGCATGCCTCCATGCTGAGCGAAGAATCCAAAAACAGAGAAAATTGTTGATGAACTGCAGTAAAAGGGGTCCGCCTTCAACAGTAGCAGAACTATATCAAAATATCTGGTTATAAATTCTTACACAACTTGTGCGGTATCATCCAAGTCTCATTTATCTACAGCCATGCTCATGAAACGAAACAGCCCTTTCTGACGGGGAACTGAATTTAAAGGGAAAGTTATCTATGTTCTCTTCAAAGGCAAACTCCCCTGACAAAAACTGTAACTTTTCCTCACTTACCTCTTCCTCACCGCTGCCTTGATCAGTTATTTTGTGTTATTGTGAGGCTTTAGTGTTTTTAAGTCTTAGTTTAGATTTAGAAAAGTCTCACAATAACTCAATTAAATGGAGGCAGTGCATGCAAACATATGCATTTTTGTCAAAACAAAAACACAGCAGTCTCATACGCAATATGCTCGAGGTGAATTTAAATGCACCTACCTGCCCTGACATGCTACTCGTATGCCGAAGTGTTTTAAATTGCAAGGTCTTAGTGAGTATGCATGTGTTACACAAGTTCTGTGAGAGTTTGTAAACTGATGTTTTGGATAGTTTTGCTGTTGTTTAATGTGGTCCCCAATTTCCTTCAATTCATCAAGCGATTTCCTTGTTTTTGGATTCTTCGCCTAATGTTCACTATTCAGGCATGTGAGAAAAACAAATTTTCCTTCATGAAATTAATGTCACACTGGGTGAGTAATTTATATACAATTAGTCATTTTGTGGGTGAAGTATTCCTTTAATCATCTTGTCTCGCCTCATGATGATTTCTGCTGATGTGTCTGCGCAGGTTGGATGATTGATGCAGATAGCCGACCTCGTTTCCGGGAGCTCATAGCTGAGTTTACAAAAATGGCTCGGGATCCTCCTCGATATCTGGTCATTCAGGTATAATTTAACCTCAGATCTTACAATCATAAATTTTCAGTTTATTTATCCATAAATTGTACTAATCTATTGAAGACACCAAACTTACTAGGTACATTCCATTTCTATCTCAGGGCGATGACCGCATGCACCTACCAAGTCCCACAGACACTAAATTGTACCGTAGCCTGATCAGCGGGGAGGACATGGTGGACGCTGTGGATGCGGATGAGTACCTGGTGCCACAACATGGCTTCTTCAGCAGCCCGAGCACCTCTCACACCCCTCTGCTTCACTCCACGGTAAGCTGCTGCACCATATTAAAAAAAAAAAAGTTTGGGATCTGATTTTCAGGTAACTTTTGTGGTACAGCGGCTCAGATTACGGCAAAAGAGGAGAAACTGATGCATCCTCGCAATAAAATTAACAACCATAAATGTGATTTATTCAATGCTGATATTTCAGAAAAACTTTGAGGGGATAATTATTTCTGCTTTGTGGTCAAGCATTTAAAATAGAAAAGGAATGCTATACTTTGAAGACAACATTTCCACCTTTAAAAAGCCGCTGCTACCAAACCACTGGTCCAGTTTTCTGGAGAGTTTAAAGCAACTTATTTGGGCATATAATTACTGTAGTCAAACAATCATCCAATGACAAGCACAAAATTTAATAAAGGGGAACACAACATAGATTAAGATTTCCAATTCCATGGCCTAGAAATACTCGATCAGTGTTTGGGAAGATGAGCTTCTTTCTCTCAAAGCCAGAAACCAGAATAAGTCCCAAACTTATGATGTCATGGGATAAAACACCTGGAGCTACTTCATAGACAGTGAATGGGAGCCTGATTCTGAAACTGTACCCATATACAAGTACTCAGAACATTCCCCTGGGTGCTCTCGCTGTGATTCAAAGCATCTTTCACCAGTTGATGCCTATGGAGCAGCTCCAGACATCACAAATTTGAGTTTTAGCACATCAGCCTTTGGATTTGGGAGAGAGGTTTTCATGTTAGACCATAGGATATCATGTATGAATTCTGAAAATGGGCATAGTTCCCCTTTAACACAACTGGCCTCTGAGTCACTCAGGATGAAGACTGGCTTCTGCTTCTAAATGTTGAACTACCACAGGGCAGCGTAGTTTTACTGAAAACGTATCTTGATTGTACATCACAAGAAATTTTGTAGTACCGTCAAACTACTGTAGCATTACAGATTTCACTAACTGGACTAATAATGTGCTGTCATTAAAAGTCAGAGAGCTCGGTTGAAAGATTCTGTCAGAGACGGTGTTTCTCAGCCTGAGGGGATCTCTGGCCATCCCCTTAAAAATGGGTAATAGTTCATTTTCACGGTATAATTCATTACATTAGTGAATACGGGTCATAAGAGGGACTATTCCGATTTTATAGTTCACTTTCTGCACAGTTAACTCCTTAAATGAAGCTGACAACTACAGAGTTCTGTTCAAAATCAAAATGAACAACCAAAATATTTTCAGATAGAGGTCCCTGTAGAGAAATCTCATTAAATGGGAGTATGTGACCTAATGTGTATTAATTTAGGGTTCCTTGAGACAAGAAAGGTTGAGAACTACCAATCTAGAACAGCACTGCTCTAAATGCAGTGCGTTTAACAGTGAATTATTTAACTATTCTATTATTATTCTTATTTAACAATTAATTCATTGTTTGTTTATATCTTGAATAATAATCTAAACTCAAGAAATTATATTATATTTAGTTTTCTTTAAGGAAATGAATGCAATGCTGAGATATAGGCTTATTGTATGTATATTTTTTGAGTTTTCTTATACCTGTAATGGGTGTCTTGGACCCTAGATTAAGAACCAGTGCACTATATATATGACAGTACTCCTATATCAACAAAAGGCCCGGCTGTACCACTACATTGGAAAATACTGTGATTACAGCTTGTTGCATTTAAACTCTAGCAGCTGTTGACCTGGTCCACCACATTTACTTCTAATCATATTACAGGTTTCACACAAATGTGAGATCCAGAGCCAGACTATTGTCAGAATATTTTATATGATGAACTTTCTGCCAATATAGATTCACCCGGGGAAAAAAAAGGTAAATGTGGACATGTAATGAGACACAGATACCTTCTATTACAGACGCACAAGGCAGACTCACTCACACTGACCTTCTCTATCCAAACACTGAAAGAGGAATACCAGCTGCCGTATGAAATTTCCCAGAAGCAGCAGCATTAATTGATTAAGAAACTGCACCACATGCACCGGCAGTGCACGTTTTACCAACATGCAGCCATGTGTTTGAAAATTTAACTGTGCTATTTTAGCTGCGTTTAGGGAAATAGAATTTCTGCATAACTCATTACCTCGTGACTCAGAATGGAAATAAACGCAGAGTCATTTTTCAGCTTGTTGAAAGCAATTAGCGCTCACATGAAGCAGCAGAGGAAGAACGGTGAGGGTTAAACTGCATCCAGGTGATCCAACAACGAAAAGGTTAACTGATTGTCCTTGACTTGAACCTAAGTGGCCAGTCGTACCTGGCCTGAACCTTGTGAACGCCACTTGCCCTCATTTGGTTTAACTGTCACCAGTGGGACTATTTCTTCGCTTCCTGACCCCTACCCACTCGTTCTGGTCATCATCCCCTCCCCCACGTTTCCTCCCAGGTGCCCTTTGATTGATGAGAACTAAGCGAGGAGAACTCTTCTACCTCAGGTTCAGCGGGGGCCATGCGTAGGTCTGGCTCTTGTACCTGGGAACGGTGCCGACCACTGACAGCCTGGTTAGCCCATACAAGCTTTAAAGTGTGATTACCTTTGCAGGCAACTTTTTCAAATCTTTGTCCAATAAAAGCTCAGCATAAGCCTGCTTTTGTGATATCACTGTTGGGGCATGGCCAATTATGGGTCGAGTATATATACGTATATACTTTTTCACAGATGGTTGCTCCTTCAGCGTGTTTAATTTCCTTTTCTTGTTGAAAGTAATTGCATTGCCACAGCTGTCAATCTGTTCTCTTTATTCGCTTGGTTTCCATGGTTTTAACACCGTTCGCAGTCCTTTGACTCGAGAATATGACAGACACAACAAAGCTTGTCACATTGCCTGAATGAGTATGAATCTGTTCCGTGGACGTTTGTTTCGATCCTCATCAGCTTGTACAGAGATGACAGCTATGGTTCCTCGGCTACCATAAAACACACACACTATTCAAAGGGAACTCATTGTCCCCGAAGAGGCTTTAAAATAAATCACAGTGACTAAAAGAAACACACACTTCAAAAAATCTATAAATAAAAGAAGGAAGTCAGAATAAAATGCTACCAAAATAAAAACCAACAATTAGTTTCAATCTAGAATTGAGCACAGCAGAGTGTCATTGTGCTGTGCAAAACATCTGTTTAGTTAGATTTAAAGCCTTTTTTTCACTTACTATCAGCTTTATGGATAAGAGAGATATATTTAAATGTGTTAGGCAGTGATAAAACACAAATTCCTGCTCTGCATTCTCTCATCTTGATATTATTTATTTTGCAGAGCCTCAACAGTAGCATTGGGACATGCCACAGCAGAACTGGCTTATTGGTAAGAGAAAATCAATCCTTTAAACTGCACCTAAAGAACATGATTTAACTGAATTGAATTATTTGTATTATGTGCCCTAAAAACCTCTGTCCTTTGTTGCAGAATGGATTCCCGAGCAGAGATGGAAGCATGGTGCTCCGGTATATCCCTGACCCCACAGACAAACTTTTAGACGAGGCCTTCCTGCCGTCTCCAGGTAAGTATCCAATGTCAAAATCCATCAATGGCACCGTTTTTTATGTAATTTAAGTGAATCTCAGTAGAGCGCTCCCTTTGATTCAGTAAGTAAGGGGGGCATCTAGTGGACAAGAAGCATATTCCACTGCTGCTATTCCACCACTAACACATTTTCAGAACACATTAACCATTTTTCATTTGGTGTAGTCTCGCAGGTTTTATAGTACATTTAGAGCAGAGGCAAATGTTTGATTTCAGAGAGGAGAGGGACAGTTAGTACAGGCACAAATTCTTAGACGGGGTTTTTTTCAGATACACATACCCAAGGTACAACAAAAAACAAACGTGTTTTTTCTGTAATTTTGATATCCCCTTTATGAAATGGATTGTTGTAACAAATATTTTGTACAGCAAAATCCAGCAAAAAGTCAAAAAAGTGAATGGAAAGTAGTACCCTTATATCTGCCCCACATCTCAAAGGAATATGACCGTCAAAATATGTATTTATTATAAAACTACTGCTTAAAGGCTTTTAAATACAAAGTTGTTATGCAGAAATTCCACAAAGTCACCTATTAATAAAAAAAGTAATACAATTACTTTTACTGTAGGTAATAGCCTATTTCATGGTTTATTGGTACAGTTCATCACATTGTTCAAGAAACTTGAACAAAATAAATACATTAAAAAAAAAGATGGTGTAGTAAAGCAAAATGTGTAAAGTGAGGAGTAAAACGGTTTGTTTCATGTTAATGCTTGACAAAGTATACAAAAATAGACCGTTTATATCTATTTTTACAGTTTGGGGAGATTATTAAAATAAAAAGATTTAATTCCATTAGACCCAATAGAGCTCAAGATTTTAAAATGTAATTTACGATAACCTAACACCATTCCAACTGTCACACCCTTAAAATTACACACCTGGTTTTTCTTTAATATAATGTTAGTTTTTAGACTATAAAAAAAGTCCCCTGTGTCCCATTTGTTAACTCTTAGCTTCTGTAATGTCTGCTAGTTCTCATTATAAAAATTAAATTGTTTTAAGTTTAATTAACCTTGAGCTGAGTCTTAAACTATACCATATTGGGTCCTTGAGCTTGGGGGAATTTGGCCTGGAAAGATCTCGTAAATGTCTTGAAAATAATGTTAAAGAAGGTGGAGAACGCTGGTCATCAGCTGAACAGCGTTTGGGTTCCCCCCCGTACCACGAGCTCCATGGACTTCCCCACTCATTTGCCAAGAGAGGTCTGTGAGTGACGCGAATCACATCATAGATGACGCATTATGCATCACCAGACAGACTTTTGCCAACAGATGGGTGGGGGAGGCCAAACCCCGTTCATCTGAACACACTGCTCATACTTTGACGACACAGTGACGGTTGAAAATTGGCAAATTTTCTTTTAGTAAAGTGAGTGTTATTTGGAAAATTAGCGGCCCTTTAACTCCAAATGGTGGCTGTCTAGATGGTTCAAAATCAATCTGCAAATTTACGTGTTTAAAAATGATCAGCAGTGCAGTAATGTAATGGTTTCGATTTAAGCTCCGTAAACATTAGGGTTGTCCTTAAAACCATTTTCTGGGCTCCGGAGCATTGACACTGTGGGCCACGGAGCTTCAGTGTTATGTGAGAGAGAGCCCGGTGTGCCTTTGACTCTTGTCAGCAGTTGTGTGTAGTTTATAAAGTAAAAAAAAAACTCTTAGTGTGTTATATTTAGTTATGCATCTGAAATGATTAGTGTCCTCATTATGGAATATATTGAAATTCACCTGCTCTGTGCTGCAGGAAACGGCTAAGTTCGTGGTGAGCTGCTGGGAGGCTCATTTGTTAACATCCCGCTGCTGGACACACGACACAGAAATGGTTCAACTCAGTTAATAAACCCGTTAGTAACCATTGGGTAAAATGATCATTCCTGTCAATGTGTGTGTGACAGGCGCAGCTGCAATATCACAAACACTAAAATGACATTTGTGCTTTGCAAAAAGCAGAAGAAGAAAAGAAAAAAGAATATCCGAATGCCTAAATTGGAAACCGAATACCTAACCAATTACGGAATACTCGAATAGCCAAATATTTGGGTCCAGCCCTAGTTAACACTTAATGTGAAACAATATCTAGGGCCCTTGCTGATGTCAGTGATTTAATTATTTTACAGACTACATGAACCAGAATGGAGTCTCAGATATGATGAATCCCATCTACCAGCACCCTGGTCCACCTCGTACCATCCTCCCCACCATCTCTTCAGACGACACAGAGACGGAGTACCTGAACTGCTTTAAAAACGAGGCCAATGGACCCGAGTACCTCAACGAGGTCCCTTCCCCGGCCATCCTTCCACTCACCTCCAACGGCACGGTTCACAGCATTCAGAAATACCAGCCCCAGAACAGCATAGACAACCCTGATTACCAACAGGACTTCACTCCGACCTTCAAGAGCCACGCCAACGGACACATCCCAGCAGCAGAGAACGCAGAGTATCTGGGCCCAGACTGAGGACTCAGTGGATACAGACAATAAATATGAGACCGTTTCCTGTTCCATTAGGAAAGGGCATTGATGTCTTGACTGGGAAAGCATAGCTAAGTGGTACCATCAATTATCATATACGTCTTACGGAGTCAGGTGACACTTTGTGCAGCTTCCCGTGCTGTTTGCATGCAGTCATACCTGTCACGCCAAACCCCTCTCATTCCAAAGAGTTTTTTCTTTCCACCAACTTTTTCTTGATGAAAGCTGGAAGGAAGCTGACTTGAACACGACTCGATTGAGCTGAGAGTTGCTGGACCAGATGCACTCCATTCATGCGTTGTAACTGTTCTCTTCTGCTTCTAAAAGTTGTGCCCAAAATGCTGTATGTGGTCCAAACGTGTCAGAGGAGGACTGCTACTAATAAAGGATGTAAATGCCTCCATTTTTGGGGAGGCAGAAGCTCTATTGCAAAGAACACAAACAGGCAGCTCAACCTAAAACACAACCTAAGGTACAAATGTTGGAGAATCACAAGATAGATACAGTCTGGACATGTTGGAATTTAAAGGGTTGACAACACACAGCGGTGCACTCGCTTGACGCTGATGTGAAGGCTTTGAGCATGTTTCTGTGGTGCAGTCAAGATGATTAAAGGGAGCTCTTACTTATAAAATGTTGGCTCGACTGTGACGACACTCATCTTACAGGATGAGTCAACGAGTACACAAATGTTGCAATGTATAGAATGTATAGTCAGTTTAAAGCGGGATACTGGTGAATTGTATTGTTTGCTTTCATGCTCTAAGACAGTTCTATGTGTGTTACAAACTGGTTTCTTTTAGATTAAAACGAGAGGGTTTCCTGTGTCCCCTAAAGTGTGATATCACACTAACTATGTTGAGAATGTAACAGTAAATATAGCAAATGTGATTGTGGTCGTATTCACACTGCTGTAGCGTGAAGCATATTTGTCTAAGCTTTCTGTCAGTGTAGCACATTAGTTTGTGTACCCAGGAAGTGTTTTCTGGTCCTTTTTACTGATTATGTCCCACCATCTTTTGTAACACTCTGACTGCACTTAATTTTTTACAGAGACAAAAAAAAAACACTAGGAAAAAAAAAAAGCTTTCACTTGTTTGAAATAATGCTGGTTGAACTGTCTTAGGTCATGTGAGTAACTTGTTTAAATTTTTAGATCCGGAGTAGTGTTTCCCTGTAAGTTGTTTTACAGACTATTTGGATGGCTTGACTCAGAAACAATGTTTCTGATGTTGTTGTAGCTATATTATTATCTGGAGACTTTTGCTCGTTTGATTTTTTTTTTTTTAAACAAAAGTGTAGATTTTTTTTCTCACAAGGTGTTGACACCATATCTATAAATCTGCTCCTAGCTTTAAAGTCTTGTAGTCTTGCAAGAGCATTAACTTTTCAAATATTATTCCTAGTTTTAAAGGAATATACTATTGTAGCAATCTAAACATCCTACTTTTGCAGATTTTACACAGGTACATGTACAGAAAACATTGATTATACTGTAATATACCCCCCCCAAAATAGTCACCTATAATTTATACTCAATACACAGTTTTGTCACATCATATGTGAACATGCACTTATTCCTGAATTGTGATTTCATTCAAAAGTGAACATGAATAAATCTTTTTTCTATGGAAATACATTTTGTTTGTTTTTTCAGGGATTTAGGAGATTCAGGAAGAAGGCCTGAGAGCTCAGTGATTCACTTATCTTTTTATCCTGATGTCTGCAGAACTTCAAGTAACAACTTGATGAATTGCTTGCAGATAATCATCTGAACAAGCTCAGCATTCACCCGATGTCATTGAGAGCACCAGCCTTTACCACAGTGACGTGACTTGTAACCACCGCTGACGAGATGAAAGGAGCGTGAATGAGCATCAGGGAACAAAATCTCATTGAATACACAAGATAAAACAATGTCTTTTTATTTTTTCTAGATCAGAGGTGACGTTTGTTGTACATGTTGTTCATTAATCTGTAGTAAATGGCCCCTTTTTGAGGGAGAAACTCAGTAATAAATTTAAATAAACAAGCATTTTCTTTAACACCAGAACAGGGCAAAAGTAACTAAAAAAAGTTAACCTGAGGGGAAATTATTATATTAAACACTCCAATTATAA
Organism: Plectropomus leopardus; assembly: GCF_026936395.1. NCBI lineage: Eukaryota > Metazoa > Chordata > Actinopteri > Perciformes > Serranidae > Plectropomus > Plectropomus leopardus. The sequence goes on along the minus strand of NC_142187.1, from coordinate 26,403,800 downwards.
TGAGCTGCAAGCTCAATGAACTGCCAACACAGCATTTTAAAACTTTCGATTTGAAGATTATTAAATTGGGTACAAGGGTTAGGAACGGGCATATTTAGTTTAAGTAAATGTTTGCAGGGTTTAGTGATGTTTGAGTTTAGGTCAAAAATTGTTTATATTAATATTTAAGCATTAGGTTGTAGTAGGCTACATGTTAAAGGCAGAAAGTTTAATATTTAGATCCAAAGCACCCGAGAACCTGGTTTCAAATATTAATTAAGTCTTCAGAACATTAAATATTTGTAACTGTATTAAAAACACTTAAAGTAAGGCAAAAATCATCAACATATAGCAAGCATTATGTAACACAGAGAATTGACAGAGAGCACTCAACTAATCTGCTTCATCAGGACTGTTTGGATCTGCTTTAATCAGATTTGATTGACAATCTCCCCAGATTTTACATAGAGAAACAAATCTTTGACAATAACAGAGACCGAGAGGATGTGCTCAGATGAAAAAGGGCACACATCGTCATTTGTTAACAGCCTTCTTGATTGAAGGGCAGATTGTGTCATTGTGCTGTTGATTTCATCAATGAGTAATGAAAAGAAGGGTTTTGAGTTAGCATATTGAGATTTATGGATATGGTATATTTTTCTTTAAACCAGATCAGATAATTGCTTACCATTATCTTTCTTTCTTTTTTCTTAAATTCTATATCTTTCCACAAAGATTCTCCAATGCCACAAGTTTGTTTGTAGTCATAACACCATACATCTTTAAAGATTCAACTTTAAATTGGGATTTCTTTCTGTTTGCTGGTGTCATGCAATGAAATAGAATTCCTTAAAGAGGAGTCAACAAAGCATTAATTTAATGCAAAAGCTGTACTACTTCCTGACAGTATTCCCAACCTGGATGTCCCGATCCCCACTGGAGGTCACCAAAGCTCCACAGGTTGTTGCAAAGCCATCTTGAATTTTATGGAGTGCAAGAAACCTCTTGTTTTTTTTAATGGCAGGCCTATAAATCAGCGTTTCATGTATTTCTGTGTAGTACACTAGATGAAATTATCATTTTTAAAGAAAAAGTTATTGTTTATAAATTTACATTCCATATTATTAAATAAAGTTAAATAAATATATTACAGGATAAGGACAGTGACGACATGAACACAAGCTATACTCACAGAGCCTTGTCCTGCGTTAGAAAAGTGTGTAGCCAAAACAACCAAAAGGCAAAGACACAAAGAACAAACAAACAAAAAAAACATACAAAACAATAACAAAATAAAAAATACAGCACCCAAGTATCAGGGAGAATTTGTCAAAAAATTATTAAGTATTTGTGATGGTCTCCTCCAAAAAAGCAACTACAAAAAAACCCAAAACAAATACAGAAAGATAACTGTGTAAAAGGTTCCTAAAAATATCAGTCTTTTGTAATGATATCTATTCTAATACCTAAAAACCTTGTATGTTTACTGAAAAAAAAGATTGTTTATTCATATGATTTAAACATTTATGTCACTATTTTTAGTGTTTTTAATGACAGACTTTGGATGTACTTCTCTGTATAATAATAATACTAATACTAATACTAATAATAATAATAATAATAATAATAATAACTTTATTTATATAGCACCCTTAAAAACAGAGTTGACAAAGTGCTTTGACAAAAATGGAAAAGCAGAAGCAAGACAGGGTTTCTTGCAAAGGCATCATAAGAGCCAAACCGTAATGCTAAACTAAGGCCAGACAAAATTTAAAGTAGAATTAAACAAGAGAAAAAACAATTACAAAACAAAATAACAACAACAACCCGTACCAATAAGAATTAATACAGCTTAAAGAATACTAACAGTAAACACAGATATAAGTAGTACTAATAATGGAATTTAACATGACTTAGACAGAATAAAATATAAATAAAAATACAAACTAAAATAGATTAATTAAAATTGACAAATTATAATGGACAACATCAAATTAAAGCAAATCTATTAAAATGGGTATATATGGGACAAAAATCAGAATAAATCCAGGACTTTATAATTTTATCCCTAACAAAGTCTGATGCACTGTCTTTTATAAACGCATACCAATGCTGCCCAAAAACCAAACCATAATCTGATCCACAAAATACTTTTTAAAGGTCCTTCAGAGCTGAGTGAAATGTAGTAACGTGGCGTGTTAGTGTAGTGCATCCTCAGCGTCGTTTGGTGGCAGCACTGAGGCGACAGTTTGTCTCCGCCCCAAACAAAAACATCCGCCGAAGAAGAAAGCATCAACAAGACCTGCGAAACTTAATGAGGACTAACACATCGTTTGGATCGTTTCGATAAGAGGGATGGGAGTCCTACCGGGGAGAAACCTTTTATGCACACTTTTCTTCATTATTCTCCTGTCAGAGGGACACTTTCGATGGGTGAGTAAATCCCAACTGAAGCGCTCTCGTGACTAAAACATGACTCAGCTCGGTCAGCCGTTGTTGCTGTGATGTTTATCCGAGGCGGCTAACGAAACTCAGACTCAGGTTAGTTTAGCTATTTAGGGTCGCGTATCTTATTTTTATCCGTGACAAGAATAGTCTGTAATTGGGTTAACGGTGGCTCCACAATAGCCAGCATGAATGCTCGCCGGACATCACACCAGCCACGTTAGCGAAAAGCGAAAATTGATAACATAAGACGTTAGCTTTGACGATACAGAGCGAGAGTACATGTTGTATCTTTGACTCAGAGCCGGTGTTGTCCGGTTGCGAAAGAAGTTTCGAGCTGCCGTGCCATGTCAGATTTAAAACCACCACCCCGTTTAAACTTGGTGTTAAAAAGACGTAGGTAGTTGTCATTAGTCGTGAATGTTAATGTTTAAAAATGTCTCACAAAACGGCAGATATAAAGTAAATGTGCAACGTTAAGCCGCACGCAGACTTCAGTTGGCTTACAGGCTAGAAAGCCTTCTAACCTGATGGATCACTGTTAAACTATGTAATGTGTTTTTATGTATGAAATTATCTTTTTAATATGACTTACCGAGTGTAACGTATTCATTATTGCAAAACATGGAAGATTTGACTGCCTGTGCTTTAAAAAAGCCGTTTTAAAGGTGAAGAATTGGAGCCAATATTATAAATAAAACATAAATAAGTAAGTACATAGATTTTACTAAAGAAATGACATAAAATGGTGTGGTGGTAGACACAATGGTTTAATATACAAGATTCACGATTTGAATGTCTGATTTGAATGAATGTGAATGGTCTACTGTTGCTTTAGTTAGTTAGGTTAGGTTGTGTTATTGTGTGACTTTGGTGAATCCAAACTAATTCTTTCAAATGTCAAAATCACACAATGACACAAAAAGTAACTGATGGAGGCAGTGGCAGATCAGCAACTTCAGTATCCAGAGATGTTACTGTTTTTCTCAGTGGAGTCTGGCTTTGAAAAGAGCGATATAATAACTTAATTTTCCTGTTAGAAATCACTGTCCGATATCATGTAAAGGGGTGAAAATACTCTTAATATAGCATACACTTAGACTGATATTGATTTTTTTAGGTGGAACTTTTAAAAGGTGATTAAAATAAGTTATGTTACTGGCCTCTCCACAGCAGTACATTGCGTAGCCTCACTGATGGTTTCCAGTCTGCTTCTCCAAAATTGGGGCGTGGCGTTTGACAACTACTGCATGTAATATATCATCGCTGCTATCAAGCGCAAACCTCCTATCTCCAAAATTGCTATTTTTCAGGAATAAGAAAAAAATGTTGTGTTTTTAAAAGGATCCAATGGAAATAGGTTTAGTCAAAAGTTTTTTTAAATACACTTTGTTGGTTGATGAATGGTAAAACCCAGTATCAATAGAATTGTGAATGAAAAAAAAAGGAAAATAGTGAAATGTGGAGATATGAGGTTTGCGCCAGATAATGACAATATGTAATATGCATATACTGTGTATGGATAAGTACCCCATACAACACTAAAAAAAAATCTGAACCATCCCTTACACCATAAATTGTATCAATCCATCAAATGAAGAAATAATTTCAAAACAAACCAGACAAAAAGTCCATGTCACATGTGTCCGTGATCCATCCGTTTGATTTGATTAGATTTAGATAATCATTCACTTGCTTGTCCTCAGTGGCCTCTCTGCTGCTTTGACTGCATTATTTGCCCTCCTACTCACGATGTAATTAGGTCACACTGCAGAATATAGAACTACTTTGAAACTAAAACATTACATCTGAATGTGATTAATCATTACTGTTTCAAGATAAGATATCAGCATTCTGGTGAAAGCAACAACGATGTGGCGTGAGTGAAAATATTGATTATTTGGGGACTGCAGTGGATAAGCAGGAAGGATTTTATTGAAATGTGTGTGTGTACCAATTGCTTTTGTTTGTACGCACATAAGATTTCTTTCTTGTTTATGTATGGCTTCATACAAATGCTGCAGGATGCTGGTTCTCCCATATGCAAACCAGTGTCTGACATCTAGTGAGGAGTCTTTGGACAAATAGGAGGTATAGTTAGAGAACTAGCCTAGTCTGCAGCTGCATAAAGTTCCAACTGAAGCAATAATAACATGTGAATGCTGCCCATGAACTCAGTCCCACAAGGCACATAGGACAGAGTGTAACGCTGGGCTTACTCATAAAAAAAGTTTGTGGAGTAAGTGAATTAACTTCCCCTCCCAACGAAGACCACGTGAGAGTGCAGATGGTGTATAGACAGAAAAAGGAAAACTTTGACTGTAAAAGCTATACTACGCATAAAAACATATATATTGTGATTGTATGTTATTGTATTTTCTTTAACATATCAAATTTAAAAGAAATGTCAAGGACTCAAATTTAACTTGGTTGTAGCCATAACAACACCGGCTGAGTTTTGTTATGTTGCCATAGAAATCTGACTACAGGTTTCCATTTCCTGGCCTTCTTTATTTAAGTTGAACGTGGGGTTAGTCAAAACAACGCTGCACCATGTGACTTAACAGACCCTCGGTCTGCATTACAATGCCCGTTCTTCAAATGCAGGCTTGTAAGAACCCTTTTTTTGCAGAAGTGAAAGTGAATTTTTTTTATTTTCAGACATACAAAGCACAAGATATTAGAAACACAGGAAGTGAGACATGACCACAGGTTAAGCTGGCAAAATGTTAAACCTCGAGGTACATAGGTATAGCTTTAACCTCAGATCAGAATTGTAAAGTCCTCTTGAGAAGTCAAAACGTAAGTCATGTGGTCCGCTGCAGCCTTTAGAGGAAGTGTGTTTGGGCTGGCTGTCTTTAGTTTTTTTGGCAGGATCCTGTTCTCGTCCAAACTAGATAGAATTAGAAGTAGGCTTCTATTCGTAAAAAGCTTCACACTCTGCAAAAAAGAAATGCACTGAATACAGAAATAAATGAGTTTGCAATATGAATGAACTGCACAAATTATTACTGTGTTTATTGTTGTCTTTTTTGTCAGGTTGAGGCCCAACACTGTATATGGTATGGCGAGTGCGGGACCTCTGAAAAGATGCACTCAAAAAAGTACAACTGCAACTACACTGGTCCTCCCCGCCAGCTAGAGCCCGAGGGTTATGAACTTCTCACGGTACGTACAGTTTCTTGATTTTTTTTGTTCTGGTCTTGCTGACATATGGTTCTCTAACAAATCTTCTGTAATATACTTCTGCTTTTCAGTGGCACTTTAGTTTGCACTGTGGAAAAATTTGACAAAAGTGTATGAAAGTGACATCATCCTCTCTGTGCTGACATGCAGGAGCTGTGTCCTGGATACGACTATGGAGACCGAAGCCTTTGCTGCGATACTGACCAGTTACAAACTCTCAAAGGGAGTCTCCAGCTGCCCCTTCAATTCCTGTCTCGGTATGCTTGCAGTTATAACATTAATTAATGAAGCACATGACATGCTTGGAAAGGCATTATTATCTCCTTTTCTGAATGTTTCAACACAGAGAATATAGTATTTGCCCTTGTAAATATATCTGTACATGTGCTGCTCAAATGTCATGTTCAAACATGTCAAGCCTTGGCTTGACATGTTCCAAATCATGGGTTACAGACAGACTGGCTCGCAGACCAAATGACTATGATTTGAAGAGGTTAACATGTTTTCCTATCTTTGTGGATTTAATTTACCTCACTGTGTTAGTTATTGCCTTTTTTCCATTCAACTGTCAAACACTTTTAAACTTTAACTTCTATTATTATTCCATTTTTTTAAGCACTGACCCCTTTCTATTATTCAATTCTGCTTCTCCTACTCGACATCTGTGTGCAGGTGTCCCGCCTGTTTCTTCAACCTGATGAACCTCTTCTGTGAGCTGACATGCAGCCCTCACCAGAGTCAGTTTGTGAATGCAACCAAGATCAAAGAGAAAAATGTCGTGGAAGTGCAGTACTATATTGGACAGACATTTACAAATGGTGAGTTCACGGCCAAATATTGATTTAGATATGAAAAGCAGCTTCAGGCTTGTTATTTTAATGGTGTGTCACATCTGCTTTGTATACTTCATTAGTTCCTGCTTGAAACATGAAGTCATGCACTCAGTTGTGTAATTTTGTGGGTGACTAATAGTCATAACTTTTGCACTTTTTCAAATAAAAAAAGGGAATGGGTACTTAAACTTTGTGAGTTTTGCTCTAAAACTATCAAATTTGGCTTTTTTAGCCATGTACAATGCCTGCAAGGACGTCCAGGCACCATCCAGTAACATGAAGGCCTTATCAATACTGTGTGGGAAGGAGGCAGAGGATTGCAATGCTACCAACTGGATCCAGTATATGTTTGATATCAACAATGGACAGACTCCCTTCCCAATCATCCCAATATTCTCAGGTAAATCATTTTGTAGCACTTTATATATTTGACTATGACTGTGCTGCAGAAAAATGTCCCAACTGCTTAATTTACATAAAAATACCTTTGCTGTGTCTTCTCTCTAGATGTCCCGGTGGCCGGTTTCTCTCCCATGAACAACAAGACTTATGCCTGTACAGAGGGCCTGGAGGATGGTTCAGGTCCCTGCTCCTGTCAGGACTGTGCAAAGGCCTGTGGCCCCAAACCTGTGCCGCCCCCTCTCCCTCCTCCCTGGACAATCCTCGGTATGGATGCCATGACTGTCATCATGTGGATTTCCTACATGGCCTTCCTGCTGATCTTTGTTGGAGCTGTACTTGGGGCTTGGTGTTACAGGTGAGGGACTGATTTCTTTTTTTTTTGTTGCTCATATTCTGCAAGCATTCATGTTTTATACATGCAAACTCACAGTTCACCGTCAATATAAATGTTGGTTTTGATGCTTTCTTTAGAAGTTAATATAGAATTGGCTTGTGTGGTTCTTTGTGCAAACAGGAAAAGGACCATCATGTCTGAGTATGGCCCCATCTTGGACAGCAATAACCCACTGTCTCTCAACAATGATAATCCGGACCAAGGTATTGTAATGCTTGATTAGAGAGACATTATTTGTCTTCTTTCTGTACTCTGTTTGTTGTGCTGGTAATTGCATTGCACTTTAAGGGCCAGTTACACCAAACCGACATCAAACAACAAAGTTTGTGAAAGGCTGATTGTTGGGTTGTCTCATGTTGCCTGTGTATCAGTCAAAAAGTTGCACTTAAACACAGCAAAGACTACAGTTGAGGGGAAACTAGCATGTACATTCTGCACCTGCATGAAAGGAGATAATTCTCCATTAAGGACGTGGTGGAAGTCAGTATACGTTATTCAAAAAGGGAAATGGGAAGAACAACAGGTCAGATTTAGGACAATATTTATTTCTTTAAAAGGATCCCCCTTCACTGATGCCATTGCACATAGTGGGATGTGCATAAGATTCATCCCAAAAGATACTGTGCACAACATCTTACTTTTATTACCCTAATTCTGTCACATATGTACCTCAGTTTCTGTTATATTAAGTGGTCTTAGAAATGCACTGAAGCATCCATACGGATACACATTCAGTAACAGTAATTAGTCTCATGATCAGTCCATGAATTATTATCAAGGACAATCATCAGAAAAACAAGACCAAGTTGTGACCAACACTGAACCACCGATCAGATGCTTAAGTAATACCAACATAAATGACGTCTAAATGAGTATTAATTATTGGATTAGTGTATGTAAAAGGGGCATCTATTTGCAGTTTAGCAAGTTAGCGCATTAACAGCAAGACCTGGTAGTGAAAGAACAAATGTGGTTTACCATAACTCTAGGGAACAATGACACAAACTTAACAGAAACTTACAGAAAGCCTGACATTGACCAACAGCCACCATCAGCATAGTGCGTCACGGCTGTAAGGTATAATTTATGTGATAACAATGTTGAATGACGTAACCTAACTCCCATTCTTTTTTCCCCTCCCAGTGAATGCATCATGCTGTGAAACATTGGGCGAACGCTTTGAGAATGCTCTGCGGATCCTCTTCAGCACTTGGGGTTCCTTCTGTGTGCTGCATCCCTTTCTGGTCATACTGGGCAGCCTGATAGTTGTGGTTGCCACCTCTGGTGGCCTGGTCTACATGCGCATCACCACCGACCCCGTTGAGCTGTGGTCGTCTCCCACCAGCCAGGCTCGTCAAGAGAAGGACTACTTTGACAGCCACTTCGGACCCTTTTTTAGAACTGTGCAGCTCATCATAACCACCCCGCTTAATGAGACTTTCATCTACTCCCCATACTTCGGAGGATCAGATGTGCCATTTGGAGCCATCCTGGACAAAGACATCCTGCACCAGGTAGGTTAGTGGGAGAGATGGATCATTGGTATTATTTTGTCATTAGAGATACTGTGTGCTTCTAATGTATTGTTTCTATCACTTGTATGTAAAAATCAGCTGCATCTCTAGAACTGTGGTTTATTCGTTCTCCTTTCTTTTTCTCCTTTCTAACATTAACCAACCAGGTGCTGGATCTGCAGCTTGACATCGAAAGCATTGTAGCAACGTATGAGGGCCAAAACGTCACCCTGCAGGACATCTGCTTGGCTCCACTGGCCCCGTACAATAACAACTGTACAGTCTTGAGTGTCCTCAACTACTTCCAGAACAGCCATGCTGTGCTGGACCACAGCATAGGAGACGGCTTTTATGTCTATGCTGACTATCACAGCCACTTCCTCTACTGTGTCAGGTGATTTCTCTGAACTTTTTGTCTCTTTAAAAAACTTAAAAGTAATAAGCTGTAACTCAAATTTAACTTGTATTATATTGGCCTCACACCAATTGACTTTTCAGGCAATTTTACTATTGCAGACGAATATCTTATGTTGGAATAGAATCATAAGCGTTTAACCTCTTGCTCACTCACATGATCTCCATTGTCTGGTGAAAGGTGGCCATAAAACTTAGTCCGAGCTGTCTTAAGTCTGTGGTTTTATTGTGTTGACGTTCGGAAAAAATCAAACACATTTAATGTTATTGTAAGTTTTTAGTCTCGGCTAATACTGTGTGAATAGTTGTGAAGTTAAATGGCGTGACTCTATAGCACCAATCAAGAAGATGCAAACTGAGTAGAGGGTAAACATGGAGGGGACTTAGGAGAGGTGCAAGAACATAAACAAGTCTTGGTTGTCATGGACTGTGGAAAATGAGGAAAAACTGGTGGAGCTGTGGAGTGAACAAGAGTCTGTGTTTACTTCAGCATTTATCCGATTCAGCAACTTGCACCCTTTTAGTGAGAAATCAAAATTTTTGAAATGTTTCACCTGTCATTTCTGCGGCCTCCTCCCACTAAAATAGCGCAGCTAACTCACAGAGGCAGGTAGCGAGTTGAGATGACAAAATCCAAAATGTAAATTTTATACGCAGCTACATTTCATCTTAATGGATTATATTGATGCCAAATTGACAAGAATACTTTTGGCTTATGATGCCTTTTATCTTGTTTTTCCTAAAGTTATGTGTTTTTGCAGACACATAGTAAGTTTTTAATATTTCATATTTCTTAAAGGGAATATGTATTATATTTTCCACTGGGAGTAGGATGGGAGATAATCTCAAAAATAATCTAGTTGTGGTCTTGCAAATACTGACCCTGCAACATCCCCAGCAAAATGTCAATGTGTTAGATGGTGTCAGACTTCAGACATTAATTGTAAGCAGAAAACTTTTGCAGGAGGAGGAACATTGCTATGATAAAAAGATCAAAACCTCTAAAGGGATACATCAGTGTCGAAATCGAACACCTGCAGCTCACAAGAATCTATTTTCTCCAGATACCGGCTTCTGCATTTTCTGAGAACTTTGTGTGTCGTCTTGAAATAGCACAATCTGACTTCCTCATTGGTTTTCACGCATTGGCTTTTTAATGGTTATTCTTAACAGCACTAAAATGAGGTCAGGTGATGGCAAAAACCTGCATTAATGTCATAATGACTGTTACTTTTGAGGCATTTACCCTGTTGTTCTTTTTTTCCATAGTGCACCAGCATCCCTCAATGACACCACGCTCCTTCACGACCCTTGTTTAGGCACCTTTGGTGGCCCTGTTTTCCCTTGGCTGGCCCTTGGGGGTTACGATGGTGAGCTGAATCAACACTTTAAGAGTGCAGAAAAGTAGAAAACAGTGGTGATTTTCCATTTACAGAAGTTATATAATCTGTTTACAGCCCCTCTATAGATTCTTGTATTGCACAAAGAAATAAAGCTAAGCTGTCCCTGAACTTAGCCCTACACAGCAATATAACCACTTTTGTGTGGCAGTTAGGTTTTAAGTTCACCGTTTGAAATGATAATATGAATAAAAGGAAGGCTACAAATTGTCCACTGCTTCATTTGATTATCTTAAGAGCTGCCATAGCAACCAACCAACAAGTTTTTGGGGCGAATTTTATCTGTGAGTTTATTGTTCCTCCATCAAAAGGAATGCATAGCTGTGACTGCCAGTTCAACAATCAAGTTATTCATGTGGTTGAAAAGTTTTTTTTAGCGACTCTTACAATGAATGTGTCTTTTTTCTGGATTACAGAAACCAACTACAACAATGCCACTGCTCTAGTGATCACCTTCCCACTCAACAACTACCTGAATGACTCAGCCAAGCTGGGCAAAGCTCTGGCATGGGAGAAAGAGTGAGACAACTTTCTCTTTCTAAAATTCATAAGACAGAGCTCTTTTGGCTAGCAAAAGTCGCTGTTATAACAGCTCCATTTACTTAATGTATTTTTTGTGTGCATTTCAGATTCATCAAGTTTATGAAGAACTTCGACAACCCTAATCTGACCATAGCCTTTAGTGCTGAGAGGAGTATCGAAGATGAAATAGACAGAGAGAGCGACAGCGACATCAGCACCATAGTAGTCAGCTATGCCATTATGTTCATCTACATCTCCCTGGCCCTGGGTCACATCCACAGCTTCAGGAGAGTGCTGGTAAAGTAACACTCATTCATTATCATCATTGTTTAATTTTTGTGTTGACTCATTAATGAATAAAAAAATAACACATTGCTTTTATAATTTTGGATTGCCCAATGTATGAAAAGAACGAATGATACGCGGAAGCATAATACATATCTGAAATAGTGTTACACATTATGCAGTGTAACTCCTTTTTCCTGTCAGTGACATAAGAGCTCAACAGAACTTGTACAACACGCTTGACAACTTCCTGCTACTAGAGCGTAAAAGGGAGCAGCCGAAGAAATGGACATGACTGATCCTCTACCTTTTTGCCCGTACAGGTTGACTCCAAGATTTCTCTGGGCATAGCGGGCATCCTGATTGTGCTTAGCTCTGTGTCCTCCTCACTGGGGATCTTCAGCTACTTTGGCATCCCCCTCACACTCATCGTGATTGAGGTCATTCCTTTCCTGGTGCTGGCTGTTGGAGTGGACAACATCTTTATTATAGTCCAGACATATCAGGTAGCCTTTGCCAAACTCAGTCCCTTACACTTTCATTTAATTTTTCATAAATTCTTCATGTTGTTTAATGTTTGTATTCATCTTAAATAGTGCTTATAATTTCTAATTATAATGTGACATATTAAATCGTGGTTGTTATGTCAGCGGTCCTTGTCCTCTTGTATGCAGGTCTCCCTGTAAAGGGATTTTTTAAAGCGCTCCAGTTTAATACTTAAAATATGTGGTGGTTGGCATGCGTCCATTTTTTGGAGATGCAGGCGGGAGTACTGACATGGAAGATAAGCAATGTACTTTTGTCAAGGAGGTACGGAGTCAAGATTTATTGTAGCCACCTAAAAAAATCTGTATCAGTTATATAACACAAAATTAGAATATTTTCACCGCTTTACCTTGCCGTCAAACGTTCTTCTCCAGTGGGGAACTGAACTCGCTATATCAATCTATGGTCTCTTCAAAACCACAAGACTCTATTGACAAAAACTGTAACAGCTGCAGGTCTACCACTGCCTCAGTTTGTAAGTGTATTTGTGTTATTGTGTGACTTTGGTAAATCCAAATTGACTCTTTAAAACACCAACTAATCTCTTTGTGTAAATGATTACACAAAGTCATCATTTGAGGCAGCGGAAGACCAGCAACTTCTGTGTTTGATGAAGTAAAATCGCTGGTTTTGTTAATAGAGTCTGGTGGCTTTGAAGAGAGCAATATAACGATTTTAGTTTCCCATGGAAAAGGGCTATCTGCAGCAAGGTAATGAAGGGCTGTGAAAATATTTGAAATATAGTGTACACTTCAAGCGAAATTGATTTGTTTTTTAGGTGGCTAAAAAATGTGTTGCTGATTCAGTTCACAGCAGTACATTGCTTAGTTTCTGTGTCAGTACTGCAGCCTGCTTCTCTAATCTGGGGTTGAGGTGATCGTTATCTTCTGTTTGTAATACACTCACTATGGATGAGTGCCTCATATAACCCTTCTATAAAAAAAATTTAACTATTCTTTTTTGTATTCTGCTAAACCAATCTGTTAAACCCACTAAAAGTGATTTCTATTCATATTTCTGGACAGAGGGATGAGCGGATGCCACAGGAGGAACTTCACCAGCAGATTGGTCGTATTCTTGGAGACGTGGCCCCCAGCATGTTCCTCTCCTCCTTCTCAGAGACAGTGGCTTTCTTCCTGGGTAAAATAGATCACCTATTTAATAGACTCTATATCTACGCAGACAGTGTAAATGGCACTATATGTGCTCTAAATGATAATATTCCACCTTAAACTGAAAAAAAAACAAAGAAAGAAAATTGTTTTCGTAGACAGGATTGACACGGTTACTACAAAAAGTGCCATAGTATCCTGGTGAGTCACATGCTGATAAAACTGTTGACTCTTTTCTTCTGTAGGAGCCTTGTCCAACATGCCTGCAGTGAGGACTTTCTCTCTGTTTGCTGGCTTGGCTGTTTTTATTGATTTCCTGTTGCAGATCAGTTGCTTCGTCAGCTTGCTCGGCTTGGACGCCAGAAGACAGGAGGTGAGAGACTGAGGGAAGTAGTGGTGATATAAGTGATGATAGTGGTGAGGTTACAGATAGCTGATTGGGAAGTTCATAGGAAAAAGGATTTCCTTCAGATTTAATTTCCCCAATTTAATGTTGTACAAGTATGTGACTAAGTTTTCATCCTCCTTATCTCTGCTCGAGCTACTTTAACTGATCTTCTCTCTGGTTTGCAAAGTACTTTAAATAGCCACCGCAGTGATTGTTTGCACAGATAACTTGCTCTTGGGCCTGATTCAACCCTCAAATTAATTATAGAATAAGTTAAACTTATCAAATACTGCGCTGTTGTGTTAAAAGGGGAATCGACTCGACATCTGTTGCTGTGTGAAGCTGCCGGACGGTCAGGAAACGAAAACAGACAGCTTACTCTTCCGTTTTTTCAAGAAATTCTATGCCCCATTCATCCTCAAAGAGTGGATGCGACCGATCATAGTAAGTACCTCAGTGACACATGTCAGACATTTAATCTAATTTTTAAAAAAACTATATTTACCCAGGCAAGTCCCGTTGAGATCAGCAGTCTGTTTTACAAGGGAAAGCTAGCTGAGACAGCAGCATGAAAAAGTTACTTACTAACAACAGTAATCACAAGCAAAACATGTGTATGAATGAACATGTTAAGATATTAAATTACCTATGCACAGTGACATATACTAATCGATTGATTCACCATTGTTCTTATTAGAGCTTTAAAATCAGGCAGAGAGACCCATTCATTCATTCAGTCATTTATTCATTCATTCATTTGTTCATGTTTGGTTTATTTGGACATTCCAGTGTGTAATTTCCCAGACAATGACAAAATCCCATGATTTACTTTTTCTTATAATACTTCTACACGTTCCATAAACAAACAGGAGTAGAAAGAAGAAAAACGTATAATACCTGCCCCTTTCTTACTGATAGCAGAAGCTGCTGTAGATACAGATAAAAATGGACAACCTTTCTATATTTACCTTTCTTTTTTCTCACAAATTATATTATATTTCACAATCAATAACATCCACTAGAACAGTACTCTTACTCAGAAAGGTCACAATGCCCCATTATTTTTTCTTCATACCTTCTTTTAAATTGAATAATGTTTCTCTTAGACTCAATACTTTCTAGAGGCTATTCCAAGTGAGGGGTGCAGGGCAAATAAAGCTGTCTTTGTCAGCGCAGTTCATACATTTGGAACAGATCTCATCTTAGTATCCCGGCCTGTAACTACATTCAGATCTCTGTGTGATCAAAGTGCAACTGTATCATAAGAATTTACATTAGAAACATGTTGATATAGTTGAACTCATTCACTTAGTATAGAGCTTCCTGACTACATGATGATTATGTTTATCTTTTGAGTTTTTCTTCTTTTCTCATCTCACTTTGTTTAGGTGGCCGTGTTTGTTGGAATCCTCTCCTTCAGTATTGCTGTGGTGAATAAAGTAGAGATTGGATTGGACCAGAAACTCTCCATGCCTGATGTAAGTTTTTGCATTTTCTGTTATAACCGTGTGCTAATAGATTGCAAGTGCTTGACCCTTTTTAATACCTGTTGGCAAAGCAGAGTGGTTATACTCGGAATACCTGTAGTGTAACTTATCAGTGCTAAAGTGTACTTTGCAGGGTATTTTACTGCTACTGTCCAAACATTAAGTGTCACATTTTTTGCAACAGCCTTCCCTGTGCGATATGTAAAATAGTGTTACTTTGCATCTCTGTACTTGTCTGTTTTGACAATCTGTCCCTCAATCTAGGACTCGTACGTGTTGGACTACTTTAGGAACCTGAGCATGTATCTCCACACTGGAGCTCCGGTGTACTTTGTGGTAGAGGATGGTCTTAACTACAGGACTCAGGAGGACCAGAATGTTGTGTGTGGAGGAGTGGGCTGCAGCAACAACTCTCTAGTCCAGCAGGTCTACACCGCTTCACTCATCAGCAACTAGTAAGTCTGAGCGATGAACAAATTACATCACAGATGATTTAATTGAAACTGACGAAATTTCACTGAAGATAAAAAATGAGGACTGTAATGTCATTGCCAAATGTCATTTTCTCACACTTAAAGCTTCTTTTGAGGTTTTAGAATGAATATTTAAATGTTTGTCATGATATTTGATGATGTCATCAGCCTTCAGGTTCAGGTTACTTTATTTGTACCTGTAGATAGATTTGGTTTGCAGTATAGAGTGCAAGGCATCTGTTAACACAGTTTCAGACAGAACAGACAACATACAGGATAAAGGATGAAACAATTGAATTAAATTTACCAAACTAAATTATTTAGTCTTTTTACTATAACAGCATGAGCAAAAATAGTTTTTTGTAATTGTGGTTATATGAATGTAATCAGTGGTGCTGTTGCTGCAACACCGCCCTGTTAAACAGGTGCGTCCCTCCCTGTTTGTGCAGCAAAAAGGTAAGCAAACAGTTTTTTGACTTGAGGGAAAATGTTGCTTTGTAAAAGGCTTAACGCCACTAGATATGGATTGAAGCAGAATATTTTGTAAGATAAAAATATTTGGCTCACACAAATACGAAACAGTCCCATGCAGCCTCTCCTGGAATTGAATTCTATTGTAAAAATACAGAATAGACGTTTAAAACCATAAAAAAAGAAGCTGCAGCACTTCAGTGGTGATTTAGAATTTAAATGTCAATGTTATGAATCAAGCTTTAAACTATTTATTAATGAAGTAGGAAACTGAGCTACAGAGGTAAAACAGAACCTGTTTGAAAACACTGAACACTAATCTAATCTAACCTATGATTATATGATCTATTTAATTTCCCTTTCCCTTTTAGCACAACCATTGCCTTTACACCGTCCTCGTGGCTTGATGACTACTTCGACTGGGTGAAGCCACAGTCCACCTGTTGTCGATACTACAACACCAGTGGGGCTTTCTGCAATGCCTCGGGTAAAAACAAAAAGTCATATCTAATGTCAACATGCCTTGAACCCTTGTCTTGTGATCGTTGTGTCACAAGCTGCTGTTTGACAAAAGGTCAACTTTTTTCCAGTTTCACACACAAAATGCAGTGAAACAAGAAGTGTTTAGGGGCAAAACCAAAACACTGTAATCATTGTTTAAGTAATATGCACTGTCCTTTGCAACTCAGGAACTGTAATATTAAGACTGTATGAATGACACTTGCAAATGTATTAAAGATTTCAAAAAGTAAACTTTTAGTGCAATTATAACTGTAGCAAATACTCTGTTATAAAAAGATCTCGTTGATAAAATGACTCTTGAACAAATGGGAGTCACTCGAGTGTCAGCGAGAGCCTGTTTTATTTGAGGAAGTGGGAAATAAATAAAAGAGAAAGGAGGAAACAATCAACGGTAAATTCCTTGGCAGCGTGGTAAATTGCGTTGGACAGTTCGGCTGCATACAGTTTCATGAGGGACATGCTTATCACCAAAATCTAAAAGAGCCTCGGTGATTCAGCATTTAAATGTTAAGCATCGTTTTAGACTTGTACTGTTGATTTTTAGGCTCACATTGCTCAGGGTGGTTATTCGTTGTTCTAGTATTTAAAGTCTTTTTGCTTTTATAAAAAAAACCTTATTGAGCAACTTTGAGGTCATTTGTTTTCAGTTTGTGGCTTTGTCTCAGAACAAATGTGTATATTTCTCTAGTCCTCTTGGTTAAATGGATGGATATTGGATACATATGGATTATTGATGTTGTTTCTCCAGTGGTAGATCCCTCCTGTGTACACTGTCGCCCCATGACTCCCAGTGGAAAGCAGCGGCCAGAAGGAGAGGACTTCATGCGGTTTCTGCCCATGTTTCTGTCAGACAATCCAAACATCAAGTGTGGAAAAGGGTAATTTTATAGCTCTGCTGAATGTTTTTTTTTTCTGGCTATTTATGTTGGAAACTCATGACATGTCATTGAATACTTTCACTTTAACTTCTGTTTCTTTAAGAGCATCCAACTGCAGTATGCCAGTTTTGTTGTTTTGTTGTAATTTTTCCACTCTTTAATCTCCTCCAGCGGGCATGCAGCCTACGCCACAGCAGTCGATCTGTATCCCAACAAGACGGGGGTTGGAGCCACTTACTTCATGACCTACCACACCATCATGAAAGAATCCCCAGACTTCATACACGCTTTAAAAATGGCCCGAATCCTGGCTGACAACATTACTGAGTCCATTGGCCATAAAGTATTTGCATACAGGTCAGTTTTGTCGTACTAAATGTTGTGCTCTCACCTTTGTAATATGTGCTGTATAAATTACACCATCGTGTTTGCTGTCTTTGTGACAGTAATTGGTTGTTTATAGTATTTTCTCACCACTTCAGATTTTTCCGTTAATATTTATGATACTAACTGCTTGTTTTGAAGTCAGTGTTCAAGGGTATCAGATTTAAGTGGGTCAAAGATAAGCACACTGCAAAGAAAACATCATAAATGCCTTGATAGCTTATGTTTGCCCTCGAGTCCTTGAATAATCTTTGTGTATGACATACAACAAAAGTTATGGGACCAGTACTGCGGCAATATCAAAAAAGAATCATGGTTCATAGTATAAACATATATTATATATATATATATATATATATATATATATATTTTTTTTTTCTCTTTACAGTGTCTTCTACGTGTTTTACGAGCAGTATCTTACCATTGCCTATGACACCGCTCTGAACTTGAGCGTGTCACTGGGGGCCATATTCGTGGTGACGACGGTGTTGTTGGGTTTCGAGCTGTGGTCAGCCGTGGTCGTCAGCATCACCATCGCCATGATCTTAGTCAACATGTTCGGCGTCATGTGGCTGTGGAACATCAGCCTCAACGCAGTGTCCCTTGTGAACCTGGTCATGGTGAGGAGCAACATGAAACACACTTCATTTTACACTTAGAGTGGGTGGAATAACTGAATAATATCGTAAACACATTAACCAGCAACATAAGGTTTAATTAAAAGAAGAACTAGATAATTTGAGCTTTTCTTAGCATTGTTTTTTGTGGTTTTAGCTATTATTGCTATCAGGTATGACAACATTTTATCTGCCAATGTACTAGCTTTATTCTGGGAACATGGCAGCATCGCTGAAGCCTTTTAGTGATGTCAGTAGTTAAAATCAGTGAAAATTTTGAAAAAGTCATTTAATTTTGTTGTGTGTAATGAAATTGTTTTAGTAATTTATGTGGATAGCCTTCCGTTTAATGTAACATTATTCATTTTCTGAAATACTGGTTTACAGTCACTACTAATATACATTAATCATTAAGTTCTGCTGTTCCATAGCATTATATCTGTGTTTTAAAAGTCAGTCAATATAAAAGTAACAGCCGGTACAAACCTGTGTCTTGAATATTAATGTTGTTTTACAGATTGTGCTTTTAAACTTGAGACTTGTTTACATTCTGTCTGTCCGTCTGACCCTTTATGTTGCTTATCCAGAGGGACCATTTTCTAACAGTGTCACTGTGTCTCTAAATGTCACTATTTATGTTGGAGAAGAAAATATTGTAATAAGGAAACTGTCTTTCTCTAACTGTTAACAACTCGTCCTTGATCTCTCTAATACAATATTAATTTCAAGGAAGCAAAACATTTTAACATTTTTGATGCGGTGCTGACTTGTTTCCTTTCCTCTGTTGCAGTGCTGTGGTATTTCGGTAGAGTTTTGCAGTCATATCGTGCGAGCTTTTTCCATCAGTGTGAAGAAAAACAGAGTGGAGCGGGCTGAGGAGGCCCTGGCTCACATGGGCAGCTCTGTAAGTACCAAATTCTCAAGCGGAAGCCTTTTCAAGGAGCTTTTTGGGCTGGAAAATAATTTTTGCATGCTGGTAATGGTGACATCAGTGACTACATTTACATGCACACTAATAATTCACAATTATTCTTATTATGAATGCAGGTCATGTAAGCAGTATATTTCATAGGGATATTCGGAATTAAGCCATATACCATATCAGGCTTGAAGCTGGTGTCTTAAAATGTTTTAAAAATCTAAAATGAAAGACAGATTCTTTAGGATGTCAATGTTTTTAGCCTGCCTGATTGTACAGCTGACTCCCAGAAAGTTCTCTTTTGACTCAGTTCTCTTTTAATGCTAATGTAAGTGCTTGTGAATCATATTTTGTCTCCCTATGTCTTTCTGACTGAAACTTTGTGTCTCCACTGCTGACTGTCTTGGCCCACTCTCCCTTAAAAAAGAGATTCTTAATCTTAATGGGACTGTGGGATGGTTGATGGAATGAAAGACGGTTAAAAACTTTGTTCTTTTTCTGATGTAAATAAGAAAAGTGGCACAAGTAGTTCCACTTTTACATGTTTTGACTTGTTAAACAACACATTAGGGCATGTTTAACAGAGTTGCATTGCTGCATGAAAACAGAAGTATCAGTGGAATATTCATGCAACAGCTTAGGAGGAATACTTTTTCAGAGTAAGGGCAAAAAACTGCATTTTCTGCATGTAATCAGCAAGGTCAGTGTGAAAAAACTTCTATGGAAGGATAAAGCTGGGTAGGTTACATAAAGTCATCCATGAAATCATGTTTTTTTTGTAAAATAATACTAATGAGGATTATCATCACTTTACATGACATTTTATGACACTTTTCCCTTTTCACAGGTATTCAGCGGGATCACACTAACAAAGTTCGGAGGTATCCTAATCTTGGCGCTGTCCAAGTCACAGATCTTCCAGGTCTTCTACTTTAGGATGTACTTGGCCATAGTGTTGCTGGGAGCCACACATGGCCTCATCTTCCTCCCTGTAATGCTCAGTTATATCGGTCAGTAATGTCACACATTGAAACGAAAAAACATGATTTAAACACAATAATTCGAAGAGCAGTCTTAATTTGTTGTGACTTTTTTTTCACAGGTCCTTCAGTGAACAAAGCAAAGGTGGTAGCTGCTAACAGGCGCTACGCTGGTACAGAAAGAGAGCGCCTCCTCAACTACTAGCTGGCTGTTCGGGACAATGAACAATGAACTATTTGTCTGAAAGGGACTGTGTGGGTGTGAAGCCGTTTCTGTGATTACTGACACACTTATCATCGCCACTACTATGCACATATTTAACTCAGGAATAGACTCGGGAAGAGGAGTGCCCGAGACCTTGTCCAACTGCAAAAGTATTGATTTTTTCTCAGAAGACTGTGGAGCCACATCATTGCTCCTCCTCACACTACAGGATAAGCAGATGTCAGCATTTGAGTGACAAACCACTGAACAAAAAAAATACAACAACAAAAAACTGCCACTTTTGCAGTGTGGAAGTAGGAGAGACAACACCCCCAACATCAGCTTACAGACAAACTGTAAGTCAGTTCCATATGCTACGAGCTATTTTGATTTGGGAAAACTCGAAAGGGTAAAACTGGTCAGTTTTTTCATGTTTTTAAAATATATACCAGGAAAAAAACAACTGTTTAAAAGGAAATTATTTTGAAATGTTTACTTTCGTTGGACTGTTGTTTGATATTATGAATCATTTATCAGCTGGCATACAGCACCCAGATAATAATGATGATCTCATAAGCACTCATAATACCTGGCATTACCATGCATCACATCCAGGGGTGTGGCTCAATACTCTGTCATAGAGCAGGTTAGCTAGTCGTACCATTGTCACCTAGCGATAATGCTTCTAAAGAGTTTTTGTGCATGCTCACATCCATGTTGAGAGAGGAGTGAAGGGATTGTAGCCCCTTTTTACAGCTACAATCTGCTTGGATGTGCATGTCGACATCGTCAAAGCTGAAACCTCACAGTCAGTGTTTCATTTAAAAATCAAAGTACAAAACAAACAGTCCAGGTACTTGTGTGTACCCACAGATGTTGTTTGTTGCTCTCCAAACTGCATCCTGCTATTACATTTATTTCCACATTGGAAGCTATTCACATGATCTGGTGCAAGAATTTATTTTAGAGTTAGTAAATGTATCTTAAAGTGTCCTTTTGAAGTTTTTGCATGACTATATTGTTTGTCCCTTGTGGTACTATTACAAAAAAAAGAAAAACTCCTGAAGATGCATGTTGATGCCAGGTGTAAAGAGTGCTGTGATGCTAATAGCGGTTTTACACTGAAGTGTAAATAAGACATTTTGCAGTTACTGAACAGAACATTTGTTTAGTTAAGAGACTAAGCTTTACATTTAACTGTAAATAGCTTATACAGAATTAATCTGGATTTATTCCTTTGTCATCGAGAGTGTGTTAATACAGAATACTGTAGAATGACTAGATAATGGTATAGTCCTGACTTTTTCCATTCCAGCACATTTAAGTTATTGGTATTTTTTTATTTTGTTAACTATTACATTTTGTTACCATGCATAGCTGTCTTTAAAAGAAACAATTTTACCTTTCAGGTAAAGGAGTCATTTTGTAAAATAACTGGAACCCTGTTCACTTGCGTCACATGCACCTCAACATGTCTAAGATTGTAGCTAGTGGAGGTGATCACTCATCCACGTGGTGCGCGCCCACTAGTTTAATTTGAATTTAAATAAGGTTGTGACATCATTGAAGGGGAATGTTGAAATTTTACCCAAGGTGTATAAAATCCACTGGGATCTTGAAGGAACAGAACCATTCCTTGTTTTAATTTTTTTGCAGATATTTGTTTCCCTACTATGCTTTAGTGATTTTTTTTCTCTTTTTTTTGGATTGTAAGAAAGTATTGTATCGATGAAGGGTTGAAACCTAGGTGTGGAAAAATATGATTGAGAAAAAAAGAGACCAAACTAAGTGATTGAAAACACAAGTTTTTAACAATTTTAACAAAATAAATAGTTCTCAGATAAGTATGTGGTGGAACCTGCTTCTCCTTGTTATTTTCCAAAGGAGTTTAAGTTACACTTCATATTAACCTACACATATTCACCATTAACTAGATGTTATGAGCATGCAAATTAGTTTTAAATTGGCTCTTTCTTAGTCATTATGAAGGACTTAATGGTAAATGGACTGTACTTGTATAGTGTTTTTCTAGTCCTTTTGACCACTGAAAGCGCTTTCACACTACATGTCACATTCACACATTCACACACACATTCACGCACTGATGGACGAGGCTACCACAATCCCCGATTGTTCCCGATGCTGCGTCATCGGGAACAATTCGGGGTTCAGTATCCTGCCCGAGGTTACTTCGGCATGTTGCCTGGAGGAGCCAGCTGTCAAACCGCTGACCTTCCGATTAGAGGACAGTTCGCTCTTGTCATGGTTTGTTATCCTGTGGACTCTATTTTGGGGTTTTCTGTTTTCTAGTTTTAACTTGTTTCTAGTCACTGATGTTCTGTTTCCTGTTTTATTTTGTATTTTTACTCCTTGTGTGTCACCTGTGCTTTTTCTCTGTGGCTCCCTGTCTCTCAGTCTCCCTATGTGTCTCTCTTCCTGTCTCTGGCTCTCTTTCCCTGATTTGTTTCGACTGTGTTATCAGTCTTGTCTGTCCTTCCCTGTCAGTCTCCCATGCACATCTGTTTCTGTTCAGGTCTGGTTTGCTCTAGCCCAGTGTTTCCGGTCACACCCTCTTTAGTTAACCTATCCCTGTGTTTCCCTCCTGCTCCTGTGTCCACCTACCCGGCTGTGTGTCATTTTCTTAATTAGTTCCTCTGTGTATATATACCTGTTTCCCTTTGTCCTTTTTCAGTTCGTGTGTTTTCTTCGCCGTGTTCCTGTTCTCCCTGCCGTATTCCTGCCCTGTTCCTCGCCCGAGTTTTCATCAACCTGGTTTGTCTCAGTCTTGTTTTTGCATGTTTTATTTGTCCTTTGAATTTTTGTTCATCTTGTGTTTTTTTTTTTTTTGATGGATAATCTTCAGTATTCAAGCTTGCTTGTAGTGTGTACTTTTTGTTCACCTTTTGTTTGTTCTGCATTTCGGGTCCTCATCCTGCATCCAACCTTGACAGCATAGTGTAGTATGTTAAAAATAGCATAAAAATTCATAGTATAGTATATTGTTTAAAATTGCATAAAAAAGTCATACTACAGTGTGCCTTTAGAAATGGCATGAAAAATCATTCTATAATATGTTGCCCAAAACAGCTTCAAAAACTTTCAGTGTCATTCAAAACATCATAAATAAGAAATACTTAAGTATGGTAGCCAACAGAGCAACTATAGTATGACGTTCAAAATAGCATTAAAAACTTGTGCAAATAGTATGTCGTGAAAAATTGCAAAAAGAAAAACAAATCATACTATAATATGTCACCCAACATAGTTCCAAAAAGGCATACTAAGGCATGTCGTCAAGTACCATAAAAAAGGCATACTATATTATGAAGTTGAAATTGCACAAAAAAGTCATAGTATAATTATGTTGTCCAAAATAACAATGAAAAGTCATCCAAAATAGTGATGTGTTTAAGGATTTTTTAAACCTATACCAATAATCGATAATTTCCACTTTTGTTTGTTTTTCATTACCTGGGGGTATGAAAGGCTGAGATGTCGTGAGTATAGATGAATTTAACATTACAGCTCTGCCCTAACCAAATATAAAGATAAAACACTGACAAATACACATAGATAGTAGACTGTTGTGGCCTCCAGTATATTTTCCTGTGTACTTTCATACACACAAAAAACATTTAATTCTAGCTTTTTCTGTTCCTTTTTTATCAACATCTGAATTTGTGCATTTTCATAAAAAAAACAATAAAAAAAAAAAACAACCAACATTTCAGCCAAAAAACAAAAAAGAGCTAAATCAATTTCATTTGTATATTTGGGGTTTTGTTTCCTTCTTATTTTCTTATGTCAACTTGAATTGTACAAAAATTATGCCGAAAATTATATTCAGAGTTATAGTGGAACATTACCCAAAATATCAGGAAGAACAACATCTACAGAACTTTCTCTAAGTAGGCCTGGCTTTGTTGTGAACACGTATTTAGACATGGAAGGAAGGAAGGAATCAAACATCAGATATCAGTTTATTCTTTCAACATAACCAAGCTGGAAACTCACTGCACCAAGAAATTAAAAGTAATAATATAGTCAGTTGTTCAAAATAGCACATAAATATATTTTTCAACATGTCCCGGCATGCTATACAATGTGGTTTCCAGCTGTTTTTTCAATATGTCAATATTTGACATTTTTTGCCATACTATACTATGTCGTTTTCAGTTGAATTTTGGACATTCTATAATATGATGTTTTTAGCCATTTTTTGTCATACTAAATTATGACCTTTTTGGTTGTTTTTGGTATTTATTTTGTTTTGTATACTATTACGCGTCTCTACAAGGTATTCTATGTCGTTTTCAGTTGTTTTTAGGAGTGGTTAAAATTTGACTTTTTTCAACATACTATACTATTGCTGTTTTGGCCATTTTTTTGGCATGCTAAATTATGAGGTGTTTGGCCTTTATTCCCACTTTGTATGCTATAACGCGTCTCTATAAGATATTCTATGTTGTTTTCACGTTTTTAAGAGAAGTCAAAATTTGACTTTTTTACATTCAATACCATTGCCTATTAGGCCATTTAAAAAAAAAAAAAAAGCTAAATTATGTGGTTTTTAGCCATTTTTGGTCTTTATAGCCAACTCTACAAATTATTCTAAGTGGTTTTCAGCCATTTTTAGGAGCGGTCAAAATTGGACTTTTTCGCCATACTATACTATTGCCTTCTTGGGCATTTTTTTTGACATGCTAAATTTTGAGTTTTTTTGCTGTTTTTTGGCCTTCATTTCCACTTTGTGCACTATGGCGTGTCTCTACAAGCTATTCTAGGTGGTTTTCAGCCATTTTTAGGAGCGGTCAAAATTGGACTTTTTCGCCATACTATACTATTGCGTGTTTTGGCCATTTTTTTGGCATGCTAAATTTTGAGGTTTTTTGCCTTTTTTGGCCTTTATTTCCACTTTGTGCGCTATGGCGCGTCTCTACAAGCTATCCTAGGTGGTTTTCAGCCATTTTTAGGAGCGGTCAAAATTGGACTTTTTCGCCATACTATACTATTGCCTTCTTGGGCATTTTTTGACATGCTAAATTTTGAGTTTTTTTTGCTGTTTTTTGGCCTTTATTTCCACTTTGCGTGCTATGGCATGTCTCTACAAGCTATCCTAGGTGGTTTTCAGCCATTTTTAGGAGCGGTCAAAATTGGACTTTTTCGCCATACTATACTATTGCCTTCTTGGGCATTTTTTTGACATGCTAAATTTTGAGGATTTTGGCCTTTTTTTGGCCTTCATTTCCACTTTGCATGCTATGGCGTGTCTCTACAAGTTATTCTAAGTGGTTTTCAGCCATTTTTAGGAGCGGTCAAAATTGGACTTTTTCGCCATACTATACTATTGCCTTCTTGGGCATTTTTTTGACATGCTAAATTTTGAGGATTTTGGCCTTTTTTTGGCCTTTATTTCCACTTTGTGCACTATGGCGTGTCTCTACAAGCTATTCTAGGTGGTTTTCAGCCATTTTTAGGAGCGGTCAAAATTGGACTTTTTCGCCATACTATACTATTGCCTTCTTGGGCATTTTTTTGACATGCTAAATTTTGAGGATTTTGGCCTTTTTTTGGCCTTCATTTCCACTTTGCGTGCTATGGCGTGTCTCTACAAGTTATTCTAAGTGGTTTTCAGCCATTTTTAGGAGCGGTCAAAATTGGACTTTTTCGCCATACTATACTATTGCCTTCTTGGGCATTTTTTTGACATGTTAAATTTTGAGGATTTTGGCCTTTTTTTGGCCTTCATTTCCACTTTGTGCACTATGGCGTGTCTCTACAAGCTATTCTAGGTGGTTTTCAGCCATTTTTAGGAGCGGTCAAAATTGGACTTTTTCGCCATACTATACTATTGCCTTCTTGGGCATTTTTTTGACTTGCTAAATTTTGAGGTTTTTGGCCTTTTTTGGCCTTTATTTCCACTTTGTGCACGATGGCGTGTCTCTACAAGCTATTCTAGGTGGTTTTCAGCCATTTTTAGGAGCGGTCAAAATTGGACTTTTTCGCCATACTATACTATTGCCTTCTTGGGCATTTTTTGATATGCTAAATTTTGAGGTTTTTTTGCTGTTTTTTGGCCTTTATTTCCACTTTGGGCACGATGGTGCGTCTCTACAAGTTATTCTAAGTGGTTTTCAGCCATTTTTAGGAGCGGTCAAAATTGGACTTTTTCGCCATACTATACTATTGCGTGTTTTGGCCATTTTTTTGACATGCTAAATTTTGAGGTTTTTGGCCTTTTTTGGCCTTTATTTCCACTTTGGGCGCTATGGCGCGTCTCTACAAGCTATCCTAGGTGGTTTTCAGCCATTTTTAGGAGCGGTCAAAATTGGACTTTTTCGCCATACTATACTATTGTGGGTTTTGGCCATTTTTTTGGCATGCTAAATTTTGAGGTTTTTGGCCTTTTTTGGCCTTTATTTCCACTTTGTGCGCTATGGTGTGTCTCTACAAGCTATCTTAGGTGGTTTTCAGCCATTTTTAGGAGCGGTCAAAATTGGACTTTTTCGCCATACTATACTATTGCCTTCTTGGGCATTTTTTTGACATGCTAAATTTTGAGTTTTTTTGCTGTTTTTTGGCCTTTATTTCCACTTTGGGCGCTATGGCGTGTCTCTACAAGCTATTCTAGGTGGTTTTCAGCCATTTTTAGGAGCGGTCAAAATTAGACTTTTTCGCCATACTATAGCCTTGCCTTCTTGGGCATTTTTTTGACATGCTAAATTTTGAGGGTTTTTTTCAGTTTTTTGGCCTTTATTTCCACTCTGGGCGCAATAGCGCGTCTCTACAAGTTATTCTAGGTGGTTTTGAGCCATTTTTAGGAGCGGTCAAAATTTGACTTTTTTAACTTGTACAGCCCTGAGCTGTAAGCTCTAATCACCTCCTTTGGCCTTATTTGGATGTATATATGTTTGTGTGTGTCTAACCATCCAACTGAGTTACAGCTGTCACCCAGAGGGCATGTCCTTTCCGGTGGCTGGTGATTGGTGTGGCTGGTCGGTGCTGGGCTCCACCAATCCAGGAGGGACAGCGGTTATTAAAGTCCCGTGTGATCTACTGATGGCGGCAGACACCACCCATAACTCCTCACTGCTAAATTGTTGCTTGTTAATTGTGTACAGTGTAAGAGAGCTTGATTCCAGTGTGTGTCACAGATTTGGGCCAAGGTAACACTAAAATACCGATTTTGTACAGCACTCACCATACGTTTTGTAACTGTTTAGTTTCACTATGTACAGGGGTGCTGGTCATTTAACTTTCTGTTGTCACTAAGTTACTAGAGTTGTTAAGTTAGGTTTTGTATTAGAGACATTTGGGTAATTTGACACTGTAATCTTTAGCTTTGGATCGTCAACTCAAGTTTTGCTTTAAGGAGTCCTCTTTTTGTCCGCATTTATTGTAATTGTTTTGACAGCACTTGGCAACCCTTATCTGTTTTGAACTTATCTGTTTTGAACTTAATATTTATGTCCTTTTTTTAAATAAATGCACTTTAATACACAATCCCCTCCAACAATTGAGTGTGTGTTACTTTCCTTTTCCCCATTGCGAGCTGGGTGTGTGACATCGACCGACTATACTATAGCCTTTTTGGCCATTTTTTCGACATGCTAAATTTTGAGTTTTTTTGCTGTTTTTTGGGCCTTTATTTCCACTTTGGGCACTATGGCGCGTTTCTACAAGTTATTCTAAGTGGTTTTCAGCCATTTTAAGGAGCAGTCAAAATTTGAATTTTTCGCCATACTATAGCCTTGCCTTTTTGGCCATTTTTTTGGCATGCTAAATTTTTAGATTTTTTGCTGTTTTTTGGCCTTTAATTCCACTTTGAGCGCGATGGCGCATCTCTACAAACTATTCTAGGTGGTTTTTAGCCATTTTTAAGAGCGATCAAAATTGGACTTTTTCGCCATACTATAGCCTTGCCTTTTTGGCCATTTTTTTGACATGCTAAATTTTGAGGGTTTTTTTTGCTGTTTTTTGCCTTTGTTTCCACTTTGGGCGCTTTGGCAAGTTTCTACAAGTTATTCTATGTGGTTTTCAGCCATTTTTAAGAGCGGTCAAAATTTGACTTTTTCGCCATACTATAGCCTTGCCTTTTTGGCCATTTTTTTGATATGCTAAATTTTGAGGTTTTTTGCTGCTTTTTGGCCTTTGTTTCCACTTTGGGCGCTTTGGCACGTTTCTACAAGTTATTCTAAGTTGTTTTCAGCCATTTTTAAGAGCGGTCAAAATTTGACTTTTTTTTCGCCATACTATAGCCTTGCCTTTTTGGCCATTTTTTTGACATGCTAAATTTTGAGGTTTTTTGCTGTTTTTTGGCCTTTATTTGCACTTTGGGCGCTTTGGCATGTTTCTACAAGTTATTCTAAGTGGTTTTCAGCCATTTTTAAGAGCGGTCAAAATTTGACTTTTTCGCCATACTATAGCCTTGCCTTTTTGGCCATTTTTTTGGCATGCTAAATTTTGGGTTTTTTTGCTGTTTTTTGCCTTTGTTTCCACTTTGGGCGCTTTGGCGTGTCTCTACAAGTTATTCTATGTGGTTTTGAGCCATTTTTAAGAGCGGTCAAAATTTGACTTTTTTTTCGCCATACTATAGCCTTGCCTTTTTGGCCATTTTTTTGACATGCTAAATTTTGAGGGTTTTTTTGCTGCTTTTTGGCCTTTATTTCCACTTTGGGCGCTTTGGCGCTTTTCTACAAGTTATTCTAAGTGGTTTTGAGCCATTTTAAGGAGCTGTCAAAATTTGACTTTTTCGCCATACTATAGCCTTGCCGTTTTGGCCATTTTTTTGACATGCTAAATTTTGAGTTTTTTTGCTGTTTTTTTTGGCCTTTATTTCCACTTTGGGCGCTTAAGCACCTTTCTAAAAGTTATTCTAAGTGTTTTTCAGCCATTTTTAAGAGTGGTCAAAATTTGACTTTTTCGCCATTCTATAGCCTTGCCTTTTTGGCCATTTTTTTGACATGCTAAATTTTGAGGTTTTTTGCTGTTTTTTGGCCTTTATTTCGACTTTAATGCTTATGGATGTCTCTACAAGTTATTCTATGTGGTTTTGAGCTATTTTTAGGAGCGGTCAAAATTTGACTTTTTTCGCCATACTATAGCCTTGCCTTTTTGGCCATTTTTTGACATGCTAAATTTTGAGTTTTTTTGCTGTTTTTTGGCCTTTATTTGCACTTTGGGCGCTTTGGCACGTTTCTACAAGTTATTCTAAGTGGTTTTCAGCCATTTTTAAGAGCGGTCAAAATTTGACTTTTTCGCCATACTATAGCCTTGCCTTTTTGGACATTTTTTGATATGCTAAATTTTGAGGGTTTTTTGCTGTTTTTTGCCTTTGTTTCCACTTTGGGCGCTTTGGCACGTGTCTACAAGTTATTCTAAGTTGTTTTCAGCCATTTTTAAGAGCGGTCAAAATTTGACTTTTTCGCCATACTATAGCCTTGCCTTTTTGGCCATTTTTTTGACATGCTAAATTTTGAGGTTTTTTGCTGTTTTTTGGCCTTTATTTCGACTTTAATGCTTATGGCGTCTCTACAAGTTATTCTATGTGGTTTTGAGCTATTTTTAGGAGCGGTCAAAATTTGACTTTTTTTCGCCATACTATAGCCTTGCCTTTTGGCCATTTTTTGACATGCTAAATTTTGAGGTTTTTTGCTGTTTTTTGGCCTTTATTTGCACTTTGGGCGCTTTGGCACGTTTCTACAAGTTATTCTAAGTGGTTTTCAGCCATTTTTAAGAGCGGTCAAAATTTGACTTTTTCGCCATACTATAGCCTTGCCTTTTTGGCCATTTTTTTGACATGCTAAATTTTGAGGTTTTTGCTGTTTTTGGCCTTTATTTGCACTTTGGGCTTAACGCTTTCTACAAGTTATTCTAAGTTGTTTTCAGCCATTTTAAGAGCGGTCAAAATTTGACTTTTCGCCATACTATAGCCTTGCCTTTTTGGCCATTTTTGACATGCTAAATTTTGAGTTTTTTTGCTGCTTTTTGGCCTTTATTTCCACTTTGGGCCGCAATGGCGTGTCTCTACAAGTTATTCTATGTGGTTTTGAGCCATTTTTAGGAGCGGTCAAAATTTGACTTTTTTTTCGCCATACTATAGCCTTGCCTTTTTGGCCATTTTTTTGACATGCTAAATTTTGAGGTTTTTTGCTGTTTTTTGGCCTTTATTTGCACTTTGGGCGCTTTGGCACGTTTCTACAAGTTATTCTAAGTGGTTTTGAGCCATTTTTAAGAGCGGTCAAAATTTGACTTTTTTTTCCGCCATACTATAGCCTTGCCTTTTTGGCCATTTTTTTGACATGCTAAATTTTGAGGTTTTTTGCTGTTTTTTGGCCTTTATTTGCACTTTGGGTGCTTTGGCACGTTTCTACAAGTTATTCTAAGTGGTTTTCAGCCATTTTTAAGAGCGGTCAAAATTTGACTTTTTCGCCATACTATAGCCTTGCCTTTTTGTCCATTTTTTGATATGCTAAATTTTGAGTTTTTTGTTGTTTTTTGCCTTTGTTTCCACTTTGGGCGCTTTGGCACGTTTCTACAAGTTATTCTAAGTTGTTTTCAGCCATTTTTAAGAGCGGTCAAAATTTGACTTTTTCGCCATACTATAGCCTTGCCTTTTTGGCCATTTTTTTGACATGCTAAATTTTGAGGTTTTTTGCTGTTTTTTGGCCTTTATTTCGACTTTGGGCCGCTATGGCGTGTCTCTACAAGTTATTCTATGTGGTTTTGAGCTATTTTTAGGAGCGGTCAAAATTTGACTTTTTTTTCGCCATACTATAGCCTTGCCTTTTTGGCCATTTTTTTGACATGCTAAATTTTGAGTTTTTTTGCTGCTTTTTGGCCTTTATTTGCACTTTGGGCGCTTTGGCACGTTTCTACAAGTTATTCTAAGTGGTTTTCAGCCATTTTTAAGAGCGGTCAAAATTTGACTTTTTCGCCATACTATAGCCTTGCCTTTTTGGCCATTTTTTTGACATGCTAAATTTTGAGGTTTTTTGCTGCTTTTTGGCCTTTATTTGCACTTTGGGCGCTTTTGCACGTTTCTACAAGTTATTCTAAGTGGTTTTCAGCCATTTTTAAGAGTGGTCAAAATTTGACTTTTTCGCCATACTATAGCCTTGCCTTTTTGGCCATGTTTTTGACATGCTAAATTTTGAGGGGTTTTTTTGCTGTTTTTTGCCTTTGTTTCCACTTTGGGCGCTTTGGCGTGTCTCTACAAGTTATTCTATGTGGTTTTGAGCCATTTTTAAGAGCGGTCAAAATTTGACTTTTTTTTTCGCCATACTATAGCCTTGCCTTTTTGGCCATTTTTTTGACATGCTAAATTTTGAGGGTTTTTTGCTGCTTTTTGGCCTTTATTTCCACTTTGGGCACTTTGGCATGTTCCTACAAGTTATTCTAAGTTGTTTTCAGCCATTTTTAAGAGCGGTCAAAATTTGACTTTTTCGCCATACTATAGCCTTGCCTTTTTGGCCATTTTTTTGACATGCTAAATTTTGAGGTTTTTTGCTGTTTTTTGGCCTTTATTTCGACTTTGGGCCGCTATGGCGTGTCTCTACAAGTTATTCTATGTGGTTTTGAGCTATTTTTGGGAGCGGTCAAAATTTGACTTTTTTTTCGCCATACTATAGCCTTGCCTTTTGGCCATTTTTTGACATGCTAAATTTTGAGTTTTTTGCTGTTTTTGGCCTTTATTTGCACTTTGGGCGCTTTGGCACGTTTCTACAAGTTATTCTAAGTGGTTTTCAGCCATTTTTAAGAGCGGTCAAAATTTGACTTTTTCGCCATACTATAGCCTTGCCTTTTTGGCCATTTTTTTGACATGCTAAATTTTGAGGTTTTTTGCTGTTTTTTGGCCTTTATTTGCACTTTGGGCGCTTTGGCACGTTTCTACAAGTTATTCTAAGTTGTTTTCAGCCATTTTTAAGAGCGGTCAAAATTTGACTTTTTCGCCATACTAT
Source organism: Plectropomus leopardus (assembly GCF_026936395.1). NCBI lineage: Eukaryota > Metazoa > Chordata > Actinopteri > Perciformes > Serranidae > Plectropomus > Plectropomus leopardus. The sequence goes on along the minus strand of NC_142187.1, from coordinate 26,371,484 downwards.
AGCCTTGCCTTTTTGGCCATTTTTTTGACATGCTAAATTTTGAGGGTTTTTTTGCTGTTTTTTGGCCTATATTTGCACTTTGGGCGCTTTGGCACGTTTCTACAAGTTATTCTAAGTTGTTTTCAGCCATTTTTAAGAGCGGTCAAAATTTGACTTTTTCGCCATACTATAGCCTTGCCTTTTTGGCCATTTTTTTGACATGCTAAATTTTGAGGTTTTTTGCTGTTTTTTGGCCTTTATTTCGACTTTGGGCCGCTATGGCGTGTCTCTACAAGTTATTCTATGTGGTTTTGAGCTATTTTTGGGAGCGGTCAAAATTTGACTTTTTTTTCGCCATACTATAGCCTTGCCTTTTTGGCCATTTTTTGACATGCTAAATTTTGAGGGTTTTTTTTGCTGTTTTTTGCCTTTGTTTCCACTTTGGGCGCTTTGGCACGTTTCTACAAGTTATTCTAAGTGGTTTTCAGCCATTTTTAAGAGCGGTCAAAATTTGACTTTTTCGCCATACTATAGCCTTGCCTTTTTGGCCATTTTTTTGACATGCTAAATTTTGAGGTTTTTTGCTGTTTTTTGGCCTTTATTTGCACTTTGGGCGCTTTGGCATGTTTCTACAAGTTATTCTAAGTTGTTTTCAGCCATTTTTAAGAGCGGTCAAAATTTGACTTTTTCGCCATACTATAGCCTTGCCTTTTTGGCCATTTTTTTGACATGCTAAATTTTGAGGTTTTTTGCTGTTTTTTGGCCTTTATTTGCACTTTGGGTGCTTTGGCACGTTTCTACAAGTTATTCTAAGTGGTTTTCAGCCATTTTTAAGAGCGGTCAAAATTTGACTTTTTCGCCATACTATAGCCTTGCCTTTTTGGCCATTTTTTTGACATGCTAAATTTTGAGGTTTTTTGCTGCTTTTTGGCCTTTATTTGCACTTTGGGCGCTTTTGCACGTTTCTACAAGTTATTCTAAGTTGTTTTCAGCCATTTTTAAGAGCGGTCAAAATTTGACTTTTTCGCCATACTATAGCCTTGCCTTTTTGGCCATTTTTTTGACATGCTAAATTTTGAGGTTTTTTGCTGTTTTTTGGCCTTTATTTGCACTTTGGGCGCTTTGGCACGTTTCTACAAGTTATTCTAAGTTGTTTTCAGCCATTTTTAAGAGCGGTCAAAATTTGACTTTTTCGCCATACTATAGCCTTGCCTTTTTGGCCATTTTTTTGATATGCTAAATTTTGAGGTTTTTTGCTGTTTTTTTGCCTTTGTTTCCACTTTGGGCGCTTTGGCACGTTTCTACAAGTTATTCTAAGTTGTTTTCAGCCATTTTTAAGAGCGGTCAAAATTTGACTTTTTTTTCGCCATACTATAGCCTTGCCTTTTTGGCCATTTTTTTGACATGCTAAATTTTGAGTTTTTTTGTGGTTTTTTGGCCTTTATTTGCACTTTGGGCGCTTTGGCACGTTTCTACAAGTTATTCTAAGTGGTTTTCAGCCATTTTTAAGAGCGGTCAAAATTTGACTTTTTCGCCATACTATAGCCTTGCCTTTTTGGCCATTTTTTGACATGCTAAATTTTGAGGTTTTTGCTGTTTTTGGCCTTTATTTGCACTTTGGGCGCTTTGGCACGCTTTCTACAAGTTATTCTAAGTGGTTTTCAGCCATTTTTAAGAGCGGTCAAAATTTGACTTTTTCGCCATACTATAGCCTTGCCTTTTTGGCCATGTTTTTGATATGCTAAATTTTGAGGGTTTTTTTGCTGTTTTTTGCCTTTGTTTCCACTTTGGGCGCTTTGGTTGTCTACAAGTTATTCTATGTGGTTTTGAGCCATTTTTAAGAGCGGTCAAAATTTGACTTTTTTTTTCGCCATACTATAGCCTTGCCTTTTTGGCCATTTTTTTGACATGCTAAATTTTGAGGGTTTTTTGCTGTTTTTTGGCCTTTATTTGCACTTTGGGTGCTTTGGCACGTTTCTACAAGTTATTCTAAGTGGTTTTCAGCCATTTTTAAGAGCGGTCAAAATTTGACTTTTTCGCCATACTATAGCCTTGCCTTTTTGGCCATTTTTTTGACATGCTAAATTTTGAGGTTTTTTGCTGTTTTTTGGCCTTTATTTCGACTTTGGGCATGCTTATGGCGTGTCTCTACAAGTTATTCTATGTGGTTTTGAGCTATTTTTAGGAGCGGTCAAAATTTGACTTTTTTTTCGCCATACTATAGCCTTGCCTTTTTGGCCATTTTTTTGACATGCTAAATTTTGAGTTTTTTTGCTGTTTTTTGGCCTTTATTTGCACTTTGGGCGCTTTGGCACGTTTCTACAAGTTATTCTAAGTGGTTTTCAGCCATTTTTAAGAGCGGTCAAAATTTGACTTTTTCGCCATACTATAGCCTTGCCTTTTTGGCCATTTTTTTGACATGCTAAATTTTGAGGTTTTTTGCTGTTTTTTGGCCTTTATTTGCACTTTGGGCGCTTTGGCACGTTTCTACAAGTTATTCTAAGTTGTTTTCAGCCATTTTTAAGAGCGGTCAAAATTTGACTTTTTCGCCATACTATAGCCTTGCCTTTTTGGCCATTTTTTTGACATGCTAAATTTTGAGGTTTTTTGCTGTTTTTTGGCCTTTATTTGCACTTTGGGCGCTTTGGCACGTTTCTACAAGTTATTCTAAGTGGTTTTCAGCCATTTTTAAGAGCGGTCAAAATTTGACTTTTTCGCCATACTATAGCCTTGCCTTTTTGGCCATTTTTTGACATGCTAAATTTTGAGGTTTTTGCTGTTTTTGGCCTTTATTTCGACTTTGGGCGCTATGTATGTTGTCTCTACAAGTTATTCTATGTGGTTTTGAGCCATTTTTAGGAGCGGTCAAAATTTGACTTTTTTTTCGCCATACTATAGCCTTGCCTTTTTGGCCATTTTTTTGACATGCTAAATTTTGAGTTTTTTTGCTGTTTTTTGGCCTTTGTTTCCACTTTGGGCGCTTTGGCACGTTTCTACAAGTTATTCTAAGTGGTTTTCAGCCATTTTTAAGAGCGGTCAAAATTTGACTTTTTCGCCATACTATAGCCTTGCCTTTTTGGCCATTTTTTTGACATGCTAAATTTTGAGTTTTTTTGCTGTTTTTTGGCCTTTATTTTCACCTTGGGCCGCTTTGGCGCGTCTCTACAAGTTATGCTACATGGTTTTCAGCCATTTTTAGGAGCGGTCAAAATTTTACTTTTTCGCCATACTATAGTATTTCCTTTTTGGCTATTTTTTAGCCATGCTAAACTTTGAGGTTTTTGGCCTTTTTTTGGTCTTTATTTCCACTTTGGGTGCTTTGGCACGTTTCTACAAGTTATTCTAAGTTGTTTTCAGCCATTTTAAGAGCGGTCAAAATTTGACTTTTTTTCGCCATACTATAGCCTTGCCTTTTTGGCCATTTTTTTTGACATGCTAAATTTTGAGTTTTTTTGCTGTTTTTTGGCCTTTATTTGCACTTTGGGCGCTTTGGCACGTTTCTACAAGTTATTCTAAGTTGTTTTCAGCCATTTTTAAGAGCGGTCAAAATTTGACTTTTTCGCCATACTATAGCCTTGCCTTTTTGGCCATTTTTTTGACATGCTAAATTTTGAGTTTTTTTGCTGTTTTTTGGCCTTTATTTGCACTTTGGGCGCTTTGGCACGTTCCTACAAGTTATGCTAAGTTGTTTTCAGCCATTTTTAAGAGCGGTCAAAATTTGACTTTTTCGCCATACTATAGCCTTGCCTTTTTGGCCATTTTTTTGATATGCTAAATTTTGAGGTTTTTTGCTGTTTTTTTGCCTTTGTTTCCACTTTGGGCGCTTTGGCACGTTTCTACAAGTTATTCTAAGTTGTTTTCAGCCATTTTTAAGAGCGGTCAAAATTTGACTTTTTCGCCATACTATAGCCTTGCCTTTTGGCCATTTTTTGACATGCTAAATTTTGAGTTTTTGTGGTTTTTGGCCTTTATTTGCACTTTGGGCGCTTTGGCACGCTTTCTACAAGTTATTCTAAGTGGTTTTCAGCCATTTTAAGAGCGGTCAAAATTTGACTTTTTCGCCATACTATAGCCTTGCCTTTTTGGCCATTTTTTTGACATGCTAAATTTTGAGTTTTTTTGCTGTTTTTTGGCCTTTATTTGCACTTTGGGCGCTTTGGCACGTTTCTACAAGTTATTCTAAGTGGTTTTCAGCCATTTTTAAGAGTGGTCAAAATTTGACTTTTTCGCCATACTATAGCCTTGCCTTTTTGGCCATGTTTTTGATATGCTAAATTTTGAGGGGTTTTTTTGCTGTTTTTTGCCTTTGTTTCCACTTTGGGCGCTTTGGCGTGTCTCTACAAGTTATTCTATGTGGTTTTCAGCCATTTTTAAGAGCGGTCAAAATTTGACTTTTTCGCCATACTATAGCCTTGCCTTTTTGGCCATTTTTTTGATATGCTAAATTTTGAGTTTTTTTGCTGTTTTTTTGCCTTTGTTTCCACTTTGGGCGCTTTGGCACGTTTCTACAAGTTATTCTAAGTTGTTTTCAGCCATTTTTAAGAGCGGTCAAAATTTGACTTTTTCGCCATACTATAGCCTTGCCTTTTTGGCCATTTTTTTGACATGCTAAATTTTGAGGTTTTTTGCTGTTTTTTGGCCTTTATTTCGACTTTGGGCCGCTATGGCGTGTCTCTACAAGTTATTCTATGTGGTTTTGAGCTATTTTTGGGAGCGGTCAAAATTTGACTTTTTTTTCGCCATACTATAGCCTTGCCTTTTTGGCCATTTTTTTGACATGCTAAATTTTGAGGTTTTTTGCTGTTTTTTGGCCTTTATTTGCACTTTGGGTGCTTTGGCACGTTTCTACAAGTTATTCTAAGTGGTTTTCAGCCATTTTTAAGAGCGGTCAAAATTTGACTTTTTCGCCATACTATAGCCTTGCCTTTTTGACCATTTTTCTTATATGCTAAATTTTGAGTTTTTTTGCTGTTTTTTGGCCTTTGTTTCCACTTTGGGCGCTTTGGCACGTTTCTACAAGTTATTCTAAGTTGTTTTCAGCCATTTTTAAGAGCGGTCAAAATTTGACTTTTTCGCCATACTATAGCCTTGCCTTTTTGGCCATTTTTTTGACATGCTAAATTTTGAGGTTTTTTGCTGTTTTTTGGCCTTTATTTCGACTTTGGGCCGCTATGGCGTGTCTCTACAAGTTATTCTATGTGGTTTTGAGCTATTTTTGGGAGCGGTCAAAATTTGACTTTTTTTTCGCCATACTATAGCCTTGCCTTTTTGGCCATTTTTTTGACATGCTAAATTTTGAGGTTTTTTGCTGTTTTTTGGCCTTTATTTGCACTTTGGGCGCTTTGGCACGTTTCTACAAGTTATTCTAAGTGGTTTTCAGCCATTTTTAAGAGCGGTCAAAATTTGACTTTTTCGCCATACTATAGCCTTGCCTTTTTGGCCATTTTTTTGACATGCTAAATTTTGAGGTTTTTTGCTGTTTTTTGGCCTTTATTTGCACTTTGGGTGCTTTGGCACGTTTCTACAAGTTATTCTACATGGTTTTCAGCCATTCTTAAGAGCGGTCAAAATTTGACTTTTTCGCCATACTATAGCCTTGCCTTTTTGGCCATTTTTTTGATATGCTAAATTTTGAGTTTTTTTGCTGTTTTTTTGCCTTTGTTTCCACTTTGGGCGCTTTGGCACGTTTCTACAAGTTATTCTAAGTTGTTTTCAGCCATTTTTAAGAGCGGTCAAAATTTGACTTTTTCGCCATACTATAGCCTTGCCTTTTTGGCCATTTTTTTGACATGCTAAATTTTGAGGTTTTTTGCTGTTTTTTGGCCTTTATTTCGACTTTGGGCTGCTATGGCGTGTCTCTACAAGTTATTCTATGTGGTTTTGAGCCATTTTTGGGAGCGGTCAAAATTTGACTTTTTTTCGCCATACTATAGCCTTGCCTTTTTGGCCATTTTTTTGACATGCTAAATTTTGAGGGGTTTTTTGCTGTTTTTTGGCCTATATTTGCACTTTGGGCGCTTTGGCACATTTCTACAAGTTATTCTAAGTGGTTTTCAGCCATTTTTAAGAGCGGTCAAAATTTGACTTTTTCGCCATACTATAGCCTTGCCTTTTTGGCCATGTTTTTGATATGCTAAATTTTGAGGGTTTTTTTGCTGTTTTTTGCCTTTGTTTCCACTTTGGGCGCTTTGGCGTGTCTCTACAAGTTATTCTATGTGGTTTTGAGCCATTTTTAAGAGCGGTCAAAATTTGACTTTTTTTTCGCCATACTATAGCCTTGCCTTTTTGGCCATTTTTTTGACATGCTAAATTTTGAGGTTTTTTGCTGTTTTTTGGCCTTTATTTGCACTTTGGGTGCTTTGGCACGTTTCTACAAGTTATTCTAAGTGGTTTTCAGCCATTTTAAGGGCGGTCAAAATTTGACTTTTTCGCCATACTATAGCCTTGCCTTTTTGGCCATTTTTTTGATATGCTAAATTTTGAGTTTTTTTGCTGTTTTTTGGCCTTTGTTTCCACTTTGGGCGCTTTGTACGTTCTACAAGTTATTCTAAGTTGTTTTCAGCCATTTTAAGAGCGGTCAAAATTTGACTTTTTCGCCATACTATAGCCTTGCCTTTTGGCCATTTTTTTGACATGCTAAATTTTGAGTTTTTTGCTGTTTTTTGGCCTTTATTTCGACTTTGGGCCGCTATGGCGTGTCTCTACAAGTTATTCTATGTGGTTTTGAGCTATTTTTGGGAGCGGTCAAAATTTGACTTTTTTTTCGCCATACTATAGCCTTGCCTTTTTGGCCATTTTTTTGACATGCTAAATTTTGAGGTTTTTTGCTGTTTTTTGGCCTTTATTTGCACTTTGGGTGCTTTGGCATGTTTCTACAAGTTATTCTAAGTGGTTTTCAGCCATTTTTAAGAGCGGTCAAAATTTGACTTTTTCGCCATACTATAGCCTTGCCTTTTTGGCCATTTTTTTGACATGCTAAATTTTGAGGTTTTTTGCTGTTTTTTGGCCTTTATTTGCACTTTACGCTTTGGCACGTTTCTACAAGTTATTCTAAGTTGTTTTCAGCCATTTTAAGAGCGGTCAAAATTTGACTTTTTCACCATACTATAGCCTTGCCTTTTTGGCCATTTTTTGACATGCTAAATTTTGAGGTTTTTTGCTGTTTTTTGGCCTTTATTTGCACTTTGGGTGCTTTGGCACGTTCTACAAGTTATTCTAAGTGGTTTTCAGCCATTTTAAGAGCGGTCAAAATTTGACTTTTTCGCCATACTATAGCCTTGCCTTTTTGGCCATTTTTTGACATGCTAAATTTTGAGGTTTTTTGCTGTTTTTGGCCTTTATTTGCACTTTGGGCGCTTTGTACGTTTCTACAAGTTATTCTAAGTTGTTTTCAGCCATTTTTAAGAGCGGTCAAAATTTGACTTTTCGCCATACTATAGCATTGCCTTTTTTGGCCATTTTTTTCGACATGCTAAATTATGATGTTTTTGCTGTTTTTGGCCTTTATTTGCACTTTGGGCGCTTTGGCACGTTTCTACAAGTTATTCTAAGTTGTTTTCAGCCATTTTAAGAGCGGTCAAAATTTGACTTTTTCGCCATACTATAGCCTTGCCTTTTTGGCCATTTTTTTGACATGCTAAATTTTGAGGTTTTTGCTGTTTTTTGGCCTATGTTGCACTTTGGTAGCTTTGGCACATACTTCTACAAGTTATTCTAAGTGGTTTTCTGTTTTTGAGCCATTTTTAAGCGGGGCGGTCAAAATTTGACTTTTTAGCCATACTATAGCCTTGCCTTTTGGCCATTTTTTGACTATGCTAAATTTTGAGGTTTTTGCTGTTTTTGGCCTATGTTTCCACTTTGGGCTTTGTGCGTTCTACAAGTTATTCTAAGTTGGTTTCAGCCATTTTAAGCGGTCAAAATTTGACTTTTACATACTATAGCCTTGCCTTTTGGCCATTTTTTTGACATGCTTAAATTTTGAGGTTTTTTGCTGTTTTTTGGCCTTTATTTGCACCTTTGGTAGCTTTGTACGTGTCTCTAGGATTATTCTAAGTTGTTTTCAGCTATTTTTGAAAGCGGTCAAAATTTGACTTTTTCCATCATACTATAGCCTTGCCTTTTGGCCATTTTTTGATATGCTAAATTTTGAGTTTTTTGCTGTTTTTGCCTTTGTTTGCACTTTGGGCGCTTTGGCGTTCTACAAGTTATTCTAAGTTGTTTCAGCCATTTTAAGGCGGTCAAGAATTTGACTTTTACATCCATACTATAGCCTTGCCTTTTGGCCATTTTTTTTTGACATGCTAAATTTTGAGGTTTTTTGCTGTTTTTGGCCTTTATTTGACTTTGAGCCGCTATGGCGTGTCTCTACAAGTTATTCTATGTGGTTTTGAGCTATTTTGGGAAGCGGTCAAAATTTGACTTTTTTCGCCATACTATAGCCTTGCCTTTTGGCCATTTTTTTTGACATGCTAAATTTTGAGTTTTTTTGCTGTTTTTGGCCTTTATTTGCACTTTGGGCGCTTTGTACGTTTCTACAAGTTATTCTAAGTGGTTTTCAGCCATTTTTAAGCGGTCAAATTTGACTTTTCGCCATACTATAGCCTTGCCTTTTGGCCATTTTTTTGACATACTAAATTTTGAGGTTTTTGCTGGTTTTTGGCCTTTATTTCCACTGGGCTTTGGCATTTCTACAAGTTATTCTAAGTGGTTTTCAGCCATTCTTAAGCGGTCAAGAATTTGACTTTCCCATACTATAGCCTTGCCTTTTTGGCCATTTTTTGATATGCTAAATTTTGAGTTTTTGCTGTTTTTGCCTTTATTTCCACTTTGGGCGCTTTGTGCGTTCTAAGTTATTCTAAGTGGTTTTCAGCCATTTTAGAAGCGGTCAAAATTTGACTTTTACGCCATACTATAGCCTTGCCTTTTTTGGCCATTTTTTGACATACTAAATTTTGAGGTTTTTTACTGTTATTTTGGCCTTTATTTGCACTTTTGGGCCGCAATGGCGTGTCTCTAAGTTATTCTATGTGGTTTTTCAGCCATTTTAAAGCCAGTCAAAATTTGACTTTTTTGCCATACTATAGCCTTGCCTTTTGGCCATTTTTTGACATGCTAAATTTGGGGTTTTTTGCTGTTTTTGGCCTTTATTTGCACTTTGGGTGCTTTGGCACGTTCTACAGTTATTCTAAGTGGTTTTCAGCCATTTTTAAGCGGTCAAGGTGACTTTTTAAGCCATACTATAGCCTTGCCTTTTGGCCATTTTTTTGACATGCTAAATTTTGAGGTTTTTGCTGTTTTTTGGCCTTTATTTCCACTTTGGGCAGCTTTTGTGTTCCTACAAGTTATTCTAAGTTGTTTTCAGCCATTTTAGGCCGGTCAAAATTTGACTTTCGCCATACTATAGCCTTGCCTTTTGGCCATTTTTTGACATGCTAAATTTTGAGGGTTTTTGCTGTTTTTGGCCTTTATTTCGACTTTGGGCCATATGGCGTGTCTCTACAAGTTATTCTATGTGGTTTTCAGCCATTTTAAAGCGGTCAAAATTTGACTTTTCATATACTATAGCCTTGCCTTTTTGGCCATTTTTTTGACATGCTAAATTTTGAGGTTTTTTGCTGTTTTTTGGCCTTTATTTGCACTTTGGGCGCTTTGGCATGTTTCTACAAGTTATTCTAAGTGGTTTTCAGCCATTTTTAAGAGCGGTCAAAATTTGACTTTTTCGCCATACTATAGCCTTGCCTTTTTGGCCATTTTTTTGGCATGCTAAATTTTTAGATTTTTTGCTGTTTTTTGGCCTTTAATTCCACTTTGGGTGCTTTGGCACGTTTCTACAAGTTATTCTAAGTGGTTTTCAGCCATTTTTAAGAGCGGTCAAAATTTGACTTTTTCGCCATACTATAGCCTTGCCTTTTTGGCCATTTTTTTGACATGCTAAATTTTGAGGTTTTTTGCTGTTTTTTGGCCTTTATTTGCACTTTGGGTGCTTTGGCACGTTTCTACAAGTTATTCTAAGTGGTTTTCAGCCATTTTAAGAGCGGTCAAAATTTGACTTTTCGCCATACTATAGCCTTGCCTTTTTGGCCATTTTTTGACATGCTAAATTTTGAGGTTTTTGCTGTTTTTTGGCCTTTATTTGCACTTTGGCGCTTTGGCATGTTCCTACATGTTATTCTAAGTTGTTTTCAGCCATTTTTAAGAGCGGTCAAAATTTGACTTTTTCGCCATACTATAGCCTTGCCTTTTTGGCCATTTTTTTGACATGCTAAATTTTGAGGTTTTTTGCTGTTTTTTGGCCTTTATTTGCACCTTGGGCGCTTTGGCACGTTTCTACAAGTTATTCTAAGTTGTTTTCAGCCATTTTTAAGAGCGGTCAAAATTTGACTTTTTCGCCATACTATAGCCTTGCCTTTTTGGCCATTTTTTCGACATGCTAAATTTTGAGTTTTTTTGCTGTTTTTTGGGCCTTTATTTGCACTTTGGGTGCTTTGGCACGTTTCTACAAGTTATTCTAAGTGGTTTTCAGCCATTTTTAAGAGCGGTCAAAATTTGACTTTTTCGCCATACTATAGCCTTGCCTTTTTGACCATTTTTCTTATATGCTAAATTTTGAGTATTTTTGCTGTTTTTTGCCTTTGTTTCCACTTTGGGCGCTTTGGCACGTTTCTACAAGTTATTCTAAGTTGTTTTCAGCCATTTTTGGGAGCGGTCAAAATTTGACTTTTTCGCCATACTATAGCCTTGCCTTTTTGGCCATTTTTTTGACATGCTAAATTTTGAGGTTTTTGCTGTTTTTGGCCTTTATTTGCACTTTGGGCGCTTTGGCGTTCCTACAAGTTATTCTACGTTGTTTTCAGCCATTTTAAGAGCGGTCAAAATTTGACTTTTCGCCATACTATAGCCTTGCCTTTTTGGCCATTTTTTTAACATGCTAAATTTTGAGGTTTTTTGCTGTTTTTTGCCTTTGTTTCCACTTTGGGCGCTTTGGCAAGTTTCTACAAGTTATTCTAAGTTTTTTTCAGCCATTTTTAAGAGCGGTCAAAATTTGACTTTTTCGCCATACTATAGCCTTGCCTTTTTGGCCATTTTTTGACATGCTAAATTTTGAGGTTTTTTGCTGTTTTTTGGCCTTTATTTGCACTTTGGGTGCTTTGGCACGTTTCTACAAGTTATTCTAAATGGTTTTCAGCCATTCTTAAGAGCGGTCAAAATTTGACTTTTTCGCCATACTATAGCCTTGTCTTTTGGCCATTTTTTGACATGCTAAATTTTGAGGTTTTTGCTGTTTTTGGCCTTTATTTGCACTTTGGGTGCTTTGGCACGTTTCTACAAGTTATTCTAAGTTGTTTTCAGCCATTTTTAAGAGCGGTCAAAATTTGACTTTTTCGCCATACTATAGCCTTGCCTTTTTGACCATTTTTCTTATATGCTAAATTTTGAGTTTTTTTGCTGTTTTTTGGCCTTTGTTTCCACTTTGGGCGCTTTGGCACGTTTCTACAAGTTATTCTAAGTGGTTTTCAGCCATTTTTAAGAGCGGTCAAAATTTGACTTTTTTCGCCATACTATAGCCTTGCCTTTTTGGCCATTTTTTTTTGACATGCTAAATTTTGAGTTTTTTGCTGTTTTTGGCCTTTATTTGCACTTTGGGCGCTTTGGCACGTTTCTACAAGTTATTCTAAGTGGTTTTCAGCCATTTTTAAGAGCGGTCAAAATTTGACTTTTTCGCCATACTATAGCCTTGCCTTTTTGGCCATTTTTTTTGACATGCTAAATTTTTAGTTTTTTTTGCTGGTTTTTGGCCTTTATTTGCACTTTGGGCGCTTTGGCACGTTTCTACAAGTTATTCTAAGTGGTTTTCAGCCATTTTTAAGAGCGGTCAAAATTTGACTTTTTCGCCATACTATAGCCTTGCCTTTTTGGCCATTTTTTTGACATGCTAAATTTTGAGGTTTTTTGCTGTTTTTTGGCCTTTATTTGCACTTTGGGCGCTTTGGCACGTTCCTACAAGTTATGCTACGTTGTTTTCAGCCATTTTTAAGAGCGGTCAAAATTTGACTTTTTCGCCATACTATAGCCTTGCCTTTTTGGCCATTTTTTTGACATGCTAAATTTTGAGGTTTTTTGCTGTTTTTTGGCCTTTATTTGCACTTTGGGGGCTTTGGCACGTTCTACAAGTTATTCTAAGTGGTTTTCAGCCATTTTTAAGAGCGGTCAAAATTTGACTTTTTCGCCATACTATAGCCTTGCCTTTTTGGCCATTTTTTTGTCATGCTAAATTTTGAGGTTTTTTGCTGTTTTTTGGCCTTTATTTGCACTTTGGGTGCTTTGGCACGTTTCTACAAGTTATTCTAAGTGGTTTTCAGCCATTTTTAAGAGCGGTCAAAATTTGACTTTTTCGCCATACTATAGCCTTGCCTTTTTGACCATTTTTCTGATATGCTAAATTTTTAGTTTTTTTGCTGTTTTTTGGCCTTTGTTTCCACTTTGGGCGCTTTGGCACGTTCCTACAAGTTATGCTACGTTGTTTTCAGCCATTTTTAAGAGCGGTCAAAATTTGACTTTTTCGCCATACTATAGCCTTGCCTTTTTGGCCATGTTTTTGACATGCTAAATTTTGAGGGTTTTTTTGCTGTTTTTTGCCTTTGTTTCCACTTTGGGCGCTTTGGCAAGTTTCTACAAGTTATTCTAAGTTGTTTTCAGCCATTTTTAAGAGCGGTCAAAATTTGACTTTTTCGCCATACTATAGCCTTGCCTTTTTGGCCATTTTTTTGACATGCTAAATTTTGAGGTTGTTTGCTGTTTTTGGCCTTTATTTGCACTTTGGGTGCTTTGGCACGTTTCTACAAGTTATTCTAAATGGTTTTCAGCCATTCTTAAGAGCGGTCAAAATTTGACTTTTTCGCCATACTATAGCCTTGTCTTTTTGGCCATTTTTTTGACATGCTAAATTTTGAGGTTTTTTGCTGTTTTTTGGCCTTTATTTGCACTTTGGGTGCTTTGGCACGTTTCTACAAGTTATTCTAAGTGGTTTTCAGCCATTTTTAGGAGCGGTCAAAATTTGACTTTTTCGCCATACTATAGCCTTGCCTTTTTGACCATTTTTCTTATATGCTAAATTTTGAGTTTTTTTGCTGTTTTTTGGCCTTTGTTTCCACTTTGGGCGCTTTGGCACGTTTCTACAAGTTATTCTAAGTGGTTTTCAGCCATTTTTAAGAGCGGTCAAAATTTGACTTTTTCGCCATACTATAGCCTTGCCTTTTTGGCCATTTTTTTGACATGCTAAATTTTGAGTTTTTTTGCTGTTTTTTGGCCTTTATTTGCACTTTGGGCGCTTTGGCACGTTTCTACAAGTTATTCTAAGTGGTTTTCAGCCATTTTTAAGAGCGGTCAAAATTTGACTTTTTCGCCATACTATAGCCTTGCCTTTTGGCCATTTTTTGACATGCTAAATTTTTAGTTTTTTTGCTGGTTTTTGGCCTTTATTTGCACTTTGGGCGCTTTGGCACGTTTCTACAAGTTATTCTAAGTTGTTTTCAGCCATTTTTAAGAGCGGTCAAAATTTGACTTTTTCGCCATACTATAGCCTTGCCTTTTTGGCCATTTTTTTGACATGCTAAATTTTGAGGTTTTTTGCTGTTTTTTGGCCTTTATTTGCACTTTGGGCGCTTTGGCACGTTCCTACAAGTTATGCTACGTTGTTTTCAGCCATTTTTAAGAGCGGTCAAAATTTGACTTTTTCGCCATACTATAGCCTTGCCTTTTTGGCCATGTTTTTGATATGCTAAATTTTGAGGGGTTTTTTTGCTGTTTTTTGCCTTTGTTTCCACTTTGGGCGCTTTGGCGTGTCTCTACAAGTTATTCTATGTGGTTTTGAGCTATTTTTGGGAGCGGTCAAAATTTGACTTTTTTTTCACCATACTATAGCCTTGCCTTTTTGGCCATTTTTTTGACATGCTAAATTTTGAGTTTTTTTGCTGTATTTTGGCCTTTATTTGCACTTTGGGCGCTTTGGCACGTTTCTACAAGTTATTCTAAGTTGTTTTCAGCCATTTTTAAGAGCGGTCAAAATTTGACTTTTTCGCCATACTATAGCCTTGCCTTTTTGGCCATTTTTTTGACATGCTAAATTTTGAGGTTTTTTGCTGTTTTTTGGCCTTTATTTGCACTTTGGGCGCTTTGGCACGTTCCTACAAGTTATGCTAAGTTGTTTTCAGCCATTTTTAAGAGCGGTCAAAATTTGACTTTTTCGCCATACTATAGCCTTGCCTTTTTGGCCATTTTTTTGATATGCTAAATTTTGAGGGGTTTTTTTGCTGTTTTTTGCCTTTGTTTCCACTTTGGGCGCTTTGGCAAGTTTCTACAAGTTATTCTAAGTTGTTTTCAGCCATTTTTGGGAGCGGTCTAAATTTGACTTTTTCGCCATACTATAGCCTTGCCTTTTTGGCCATTTTTTTGACATGCTAAATTTTGAGGTTTTTTGCAGTTTTTTGGCCTTTATTTGCACTTTGGGTGCTTTGGCACGTTTCTACAAGTTATTCTAAATGGTTTTCAGCCATTTTTAAGAGCGGTCAAAATTTGACTTTTTCGCCATACTATAGCCTTGCCTTTTTGGCCATGTTTTTGATATGCTAAATTTTGAGGGGTTTTTTTGCTGTTTTTTGCCTTTGTTTCCACTTTGGGCGCTTTGGCGTGTCTCTACAAGTTATTCTATGTGGTTTTGAGCTATTTTTGGGAGCGGTCAAAATTTGACTTTTTTTTCGCCATACTATAGCCTTGCCTTTTTGGCCATTTTTTTGACATGCTAAATTTTTAGTTTTTTTGCTGTTTTTTGGCCTTTGTTTCCACTTTGGGCGCTTTGGCACGTTTCTACAAGTTATTCTAAGTTGTTTTCAGCCATTTTTAAGAGCGGTCAAAATTTGACTTTTTCGCCATACTATAGCCTTGCCTTTTTGGCCATTTTTTTGACATGCTAAATTTTGAGTTTTTTTGCTGTTTTTTGGCCTTTATTTGCACTTTGGGTGCTTTGGCATGTTTCTACAAGTTATTCTAAGTGGTTTTCAGCCATTTTTAAGAGCGGTCAAAATTTGACTTTTTCGCCATACTATAGCCTTGCCTTTTTGGCCATTTTTTTGACATGCTAAATTTTGAGGTTTTTTGCTGTTTTTTGGCCTTTATTTGCACTTTGGGTGCTTTGACACGTTTCTACAAGTTATTCTAAGTTGTTTTCAGCCATTTTTAAGACCAGTCAAAATTTGACTTTTTCGCCATACTATCGCCTTGCCTTTTTGGCCATTTTTTTGACATGCTAAATTTTGAGTTTTTTTGCTGTTTTTTGGCCTTTATTTGCACTTTGGGCGCTTTGGCACATTTCTACAAGTTATTCTAAGTGGTTTTCAGCCATTTTTAAGAGCGGTCAAAATTTGACTTTTTCGCCATACTATAGCCTTGCCTTTTTGGCCATGTTTTTGATATGCTAAATTTTGAGGGTTTTTTTTGCTGTTTTTTGCCTTTGTTTCCACTTTGGGCGCTTTGGCGTGTCTCTACAAGTTATTCTATGTGGTTTTGAGCTATTTTTGGGAGCGGTCAAAATTTGACTTTTTTTTCACCATACTATAGCCTTGCCTTTTTGGCCATTTTTTTGACATGCTAAATTTTGAGGTTTTTTGCTGTTTTTTGGCCTTTATTTGCACTTTGGGCGCTTTGGCACGTTTCTACAAGTTATTCTAAGTTGTTTTCAGCCATTTTTAAGAGCGGTCAAAATTTGACTTTTTCGCCATACTATAGCCTTGCCTTTTTGGCCATTTTTTTGACATGCTAAATTTTGAGTTTTTTTGCTGTTTTTTGGCCTTTATTTGCACTTTGGGTGCTTTGGCACGTTTCTACAAGTTATTCTAAATGGTTTTCAGCCATTCTTAAGAGCGGTCAAAATTTGACTTTTTCGCCATACTATAGCCTTGCCTTTTTGGCCATTTTTTTGACATGCTAAATTTTGAGGGTTTTTGCTGTTTTTGGCCTTTATTTGCACTTTGGGCGCTTTGTACGTTTCTACAAGTTATTCTAAGTTGTTTTCAGCCATTTTAGGAGCGGTCAAAATTTGGCTTTTTTCGCCATACTATAGCCTTGCCTTTTTGGACATTTTTTTGACATGCTAAATTTTGAGGGGTTTTTTGCTGTTTTTTGGCCTATATTTGCACTTTGGGCGCTTTGGCACATTTCTACAAGTTATTCTAAGTGGTTTTCAGCCATTTTTAAGAGCGGTCAAAATTTGACTTTTTCGCCATACTATAGCCTTGCCTTTTTGGCCATTTTTTTGATATGCTAAATTTTGAGGTTTTTTGCTGTTTTTTTGCCTTTGTTTCCACTTTGGGCGCTTTGGCATGTTTCTACAAGTTATTCTAAGTTGTTTTCAGCCATTTTTAAGAGCGGTCAAAATTTGACTTTTTCGCCATACTATAGCCTTGCCTTTTTGGCCATTTTTTTGACATGCTAAATTTTGAGGTTTTTTGCAGTTTTTTGGCCTTTATTTGCACTTTGGGTGCTTTGGCACGTTTCTACAAGTTATTCTAAATGGTTTTCAGCCATTCTTAAGAGCAGTCAAAATTTGACTTTTTCGCCATACTATAGCCTTGCCTTTTTGGCCATTTTTTTGACATGCTAAATTTTGAGGGGTTTTTTGCTGTTTTTTGGCCTTTATTTGCACTTTGGGCGCTTTGGCACGTTTCTACAAGTTATTCTAAGTTGTTTTCAGCCATTTTTAAGAGCGGTCAAAATTTGACTTTTTTTTCGCCATACTTTAGCCTTGCCTTTTGGCCATTTTTTTGACATGCTAAATTTTGAGTTTTTTTGCTGTTTTTTGGCCTTTATTTGCACTTTGGGCGCTTTGGCACGTTTCTACAAGTTATTCTAAGTGGTTTTCAGCCATTTTTAAGAGCGGTCAAAATTTGACTTTTTCGCCATACTATAGCCTTGCCTTTTTGGCCATTTTTTTGATATGCTAAATTTTGAGGGTTTTTTTGCTGTTTTTTGCCTTTGTTTCCACTTTGGGCGCTTTGGCGTGTCTCTACAAGTTATTCTATGTGGTTTTGAGCTATTTTTGGAGCGGTCAAAATTTGACTTTTTTTCGCCATACTATAGCCTTGCCTTTTTGGCCATTTTTTTGACATGCTAAATTTTGAGTTTTTTTGCTGTATTTTGGCCTTTATTTGCACTTTGGGCGCTTTGGCACGTTTCTACAACTTATTCTAAGTTGTTTTCAGCCATTTTTAAGAGCGGTCAAAATTTGACTTTTTCGCCATACTATAGCCTTGCCTTTTTGGCCATGTTTTTGATATGCTAAATTTTGAGGGGTTTTTTTGCTGTTTTTTGCCTTTGTTTCCACTTTGGGCGCTTTGGCGTGTCTCTACAAGTTATTCTATGTGGTTTTGAGCTATTTTTGGGAGCGGTCAAAATTTGACTTTTTTTCATATACTATAGCCTTGCCTTTTTGGCCACTTTTTGCTCATGCTAAATTTTGAGTTTTTTTGCTGTTTTTTGGCCTTTATTTGCACTTTGGGCGCTTTGGCATGTTTCTACAAGTTATTCTAAGTTGTTTTCAGCCATTTTTAAGAGTGGTCAAAATTTGACTTTTTTTTCGCCATACTATAGCCTTGCCTTTTTGGCCATTTTTTTTACATGCTAAATTTTTAGTTTTTTTGCTGTTTTTTGGCCTTTATTTGCACTTTGGGCGCTTTGGCACGTTTCTACAAGTTATTCTAAGTGGTTTTCAGCCATTTTTAAGAGCGGTCAAAATTTGACTTTTTCGCCATACTATAGCCTTGCCTTTTTGGCCATTTTTTTGATATGCTAAATTTTGAGTTTTTTTGTGGTTTTTTGGCCTTTATTTGCACTTTGGGTGCTTTGGCACGTTTCTACAAGTTATTCTAAGTGGTTTTCAGCCATTTTTAAGAGCGGTCAAAATTTGACTTTTTCGCCATACTATAGCCTTGCCTTTTTGGCCATTTTTTTGACATGCTAAATTTTGAGGTTTTTTGCTGCTTTTTGGCCTTTATTTGCACTTTGGGCGCTTTGGCACGTTTCTACAAGTTATTCTAAGTGGTTTTCAGCCATTTTTAAGAGCGGTCAAAATTTGACTTTTTCGCCATACTATAGCCTTGCCTTTTTGGCCATTTTTTTGATATGCTAAATTTTGAGGGGTTTTTTTTGCTGTTTTTTGCCTTTGTTTCCACTTTGGGCGCTTTGGCAAGATTCTACAACTTATTCTAAGTTGTTTTCAGCCATTTTTAAGAGCGGTCAAAATTTGACTTTTTCGCCATACTATAGCCTTGCCTTTTTGGCCATTTTTTTGATATGCTAAATTTTGAGTTTTTTTTGCTGTTTTTTGCCTTTGTTTCCACTTTGGGCACTTTGGCAAGTTTCTACAAGTTATTCTAAGTGGTTTTCAGCCATTTTTAAGAGCGGTCAAAATTTGACTTTTTCGCCATACTATAGCCTTGCCTTTTTGGCCATTTTTTTGACATGCTAAATTTTGAGGGGTTTTTTGCTGTTTTTTGGCCTTTATTTCGACTTTGGGCCGCTATGGCGTGTCTCTACAAGTTATTCTATGTGGTTTTCAGCCATTTTTAGGAGCGGTCAAAATTTGACTTTTTTTTTGCCATACTATAGCCTTGCCTTTTTGGCCATTTTTTTGACATGCTAAATTTTGAGGTTTTTTGCTGTTTTTTGGCCTTTATTTCGACTTTGGGCCGCAATGGCGTGTCTCTACAAGTTATTCTATGTGGTTTTGAGCCATTTTTAGGAGCGGTCAAAATTTGACTTTTTTTTCGCCATACTATAGCCTTGCCTTTTTGGCCATTTTTTTGACATGCTAAATTTTGAGTTTTTTTGCTGTTTTTTGGCCTTTATTTGCACTTTGGGTGCTTTGGCACGTGTCTACAAGTTATTCTAAGTGGTTTTCAGCCATTTTTAAGAGCAGTCAAAATTTGACTTTTTCGCCATACTATAGCCTTGCCTTTTTGGCCACTTTTTTGATATGCTAAATTTTGAGGGTTTTTTTTTTTTGCTGTTTTTTGCCTTTGTTTCCTCTTTGGGCACTTTGGCAAGATTCTACAACTTATTCTAAGTTGTTTTCAGCCATTTTTAAGAGCGGTCAAAATTTGACTTTTTTGCCATACTATAGCCTTGCCTTTTTGGCCATTTTTTTGACATGCTAAATTTTGAGGTTTTTTGCTGTTTTTTGGCCTTTATTTCGACTTTGGGCCGCTATGGCGTGTCTCTACAAGTTATTCTATGTGGTTTTGAGCCATTTTTAAGAGCGGTCAAAATTTGACTTTTTTTTTGCCATACTATAGCCTTGCCTTTTTGGCCATTTTTTTGACATGCTAAATTTTGAGTTTTTTTGTGGTTTTTTGGCCTTTATTTGCACTTTGGGCGCTTTGGCACGTGTCTACAAGTTATGCTACATGGTTTTCAGCCATTTTTAGGAGCGGTCAAAATTTTACTTTTTCGCCATACTATAGCCTTGCCTTTTTGGCCATTTTTTTGACATGCTAAATTTTGAGGGTTTTTTTGCTGCTTTTTGGCCTTTATTTCCACTTTGTGTGCTATGGTGCGTCTCTTCAAGCTGTGCTATGTTGTTTTCAGCCATTTTTAGGAGCGGTCAAAATTTGTTCACCATACTATACTACTTAATTTTTCCATGAAATTTTTTTCACATGCTATTTCATGACTTTTTGGCTGTTTTTCAACATGTTGTTTTTTTGACACGCTATTTTATGATGTTATTGGCTGTTTTTCGACATGCTATCCTATGAAGTATCTCAAAATTCTATTCTATGTGGTTTTCAGGGTGGTTTGTGAGTTTTTACTCACACTTCGTCCAATCCAGGCAGCAACCTTTTTCTTTCCAGTCTAGTGTTAATCTAATCTAGTCTTATTAAATAATTTTTTTACCACTCACCATATTCTCTGAATGATAAAACGCGAAGACCCAGGGATGGTTGAAAGGGTTAAACCCGAGGCTTCATTTTAAGATAAAAATTGTCACACGAGTAAATCAAAAATAACAGATATCTTACTCCCTTTTACAGGAGCTACATTTTCGGTCTAACACGACGTCAAGATAAAGCAGAAGCACACAAGCACATGAAGTCACGAAAAGTTGCACACAACCGTCTGCTTTTCCTCTATCTCAGAGGAGATTGTCGTCCAAAATGGCACCAAAAATGTCAACCTATACAGAAAAATCTAGTATAGAATGTTGGGTTTTTTTTGTCCTATTATATCATTTCATCAAAAAAAAACCTCATAGTATAATACATTTTAAAAATATGAATTTATATCATCCAATTTCTTTTTTTTTAAGTTATTGTAAAAGCATAGTGTACATCATATTGGTTACATTAAAAATGGTCATGGTTTAGTTTCTTATAAATAACAAAAAAACTACACTGAAATGCTGCAAATACTCTGAATTATCTGTAGGTCCATTTTTTTTTTAATGTTGATAAGCAGTTAGTTAATGGAAAATATGTGTACCTTATTTTATTTTTGCAGACTTGATTTAATATGATGTAATACGCTTCTTGGAATGAGGTACCATTTAAACATATAAAACTTCTATAAAAATTCCTCCTGAATCAGATGTTTTAGAGCTCCTGCCTGAAAAAAATTTCTTTTGTCAGTTGTTTTATTCTTCATTCGACTTAAAACTGCAGCGGATGCCTCTCTAGCTTAAATAAGACACAGTTAAAATTTTTCAGACTGACCACTGTGTGGCGCCTGAATCCATTCATGAAGCTCTGTCTGCATCATGCTCTCTGAAATGTAGTGGGAGTCACCTAATTATTATATTTCGAAGAGAAGCAGTCTTGCCATGCTTAAACATTATCAGTGAATTACACTTCCTTTTCTGGTGCACGTCAAATGCCCAGTCTACATGGGCATATGAAGTAATTTATTTGAATGGAGCTGGTTGTTTGGGCTCTAAATCTGCAGCTTTTAGATATTTACATGAAAACTTCACAGCCTATCAGTCACTCACATCCCATCTGAAAGTGGCTGCCAAACCCTCGAGCTGTGTACTTCCTCCCAGAGTGTTGTTGTGTCTGTCTGTCCAGCCCTGTTGTCACACAAACCTCCAGCTCATGACTTATTTATCCGCTGCTCTGTGAGAGCGGGGGACTGTTCTTTGAATCGGGCTGACAGATTAAAATATTAATTTCCTCTGCAGGTCTGCTGTGCTGTCTGCAAGGGAGAACATGCCAGTTGTAAGAGCACTATTATGTAAGATGTGCAACGCTCCCCTCTCATCAAACTCTGACCTGTGGTCATCTTTCATTACGACACAGATGCACACATACTGCATAGCAGTGGTGCTCTAGGTCAGTGGTTTCCAAGCTTTTTCCTTAAGGGACCCTCTTTCTTTCATTGAGTAAACTGATGACCCCAGACATGACATATTTCATGATATTTCTTATTATATTCAGTGCATAACATCTGATGCCCTGTAACATTAATTCAAATAGTGAACACAATAACTGCAGGAAGTTTGTGTAAAACCAGAGATTTGGATGAATTTTGAGCATATTATTTCCTGCGAATATTAGATTAGATATGACCGAGATATAGGGCCTACTCCATTTTGAAAAAAAAATTTTCTTACAACCCTTAAAATCAAAAAGGCCTCGCAACCCCCTAGTGGAGGTCGGTTTTCAAGGTTGAGAACCAGTGCTTTAGTTCAATAAGTTGAGAAAAAAACATTTTAGGAACAAAACAGTAGAAAAACTAAACTGAATTTGTAGTCTGTGCTGACAAATTTAACTGATTCTTGTCTAGCCAAAAATACGGGATACAGCACACACAAAAGTTGATTATGGGCCTGACTCATATATCAAATTTTTGACAGATTTCACTGCCAATACTGAGCTAATGGGATTGTCACAAAGGTTTGGCTCAGTGGGTAAAGCAGGTGGTTAATGTCCCTGAGATTGGTGGTTCAAGTCTTGTCTGGGACAGATAATGTTCTAATTTTGTGGCGTAAATATAATAAAATATCAGCTGATATATCTCTCTGCTCTGCTGATATCATCGTCATCGAAGACGTACGCTCCAACAAACAATTAAAGCAGTTAGAAAACACACAATTGTCTCCTTGTCCCCTGAATTTTCATAAACTGAATACTGAATTTTCCCTCCCAAGAACTTCATTGATTATCAGCCTGACTCATATATCAGTCAAGTTTTGGACAGGCGTCACTGCTGATACTGAGCTAAAGGGAACGTCGAAAATACTTGTAGTGTCAAGAGGTGTGGCTCAGTGGGTAAATCAGATGGTGTCCCTGAGGTTGTTAGTTCAAGTCTTGTCTGACAGTTGAATTTTGAAGACTGACCTTAACCCAAAGCAAGCACAGAGCTAAAAGGAACATTGTACAAATGAGGTTGGGTTGAGAGACAGAAAGGAAAGTCAAGAGACAGGAAGTTGGGGGAGAGACAAAAAGTCAGGTTAAGAGACAGGAAAGTTAGTCAAGTTACATGCAGTTGGGTTGCGAGACAGGAAGTTGAGGTGAGAAACAGGAAGTTGGGTTAAGAGACAGGATGGTTAGTCAAGTTACAACTAGTTAATTTGAGAGACAGGAAGTTGAGTTGAGAAACGGGAAGTTTAGACTATAAAGTATAAAACAAAATGTTGGTTGATATATACGTCTCCACTGTTGATATAAGGGTCACACGGTGTTAAAACGCAAAATTCAGTATCAATAGTGATGTCTGTCGAAACTCTTCTGATATACGAGTCAGGCTCATATTCCTTGATTTCGACATATGCATCTACCGATACTGATTTT
This sequence comes from Plectropomus leopardus, assembly GCF_026936395.1. Classification (NCBI taxonomy): domain Eukaryota; kingdom Metazoa; phylum Chordata; class Actinopteri; order Perciformes; family Serranidae; genus Plectropomus; species Plectropomus leopardus. Next base: position 26,348,670 of record NC_142187.1, on the reverse strand, counting down.
ACCTGTTTTTGGACCACTTCACCTGATTTATTGGACAAAACGATATATCACCCAACTTTATATGCTTAATTTGTTCTGCAATATCACATTTAGTGTCTAAACTGTATGAATGTACAGCCAAATTATATTTTATGGCATAAATGAATAAAATATCAGCTCATATGTCCATCTCCTTTGCTTATATAAGGGTCATATGGTGTTGAAACACAAAATTCAGTATTGGCAGTGATCTCTGTCCAAAACTTGACTGATATGAGTCAGGCCGATATTCCTTGATTTCGACAGACGCATCTGCCGATACAGGTTTTACATGTTTTGGGACCAATTCACCTGTTTTTTTGGCCAAAATGATATATTACTCAACTTTACGTGCTTAATTTGTTCTGCAATATCACATTTGGTGTCTAAACTGTATGAATGTACAGCCAAATGACATTTTATGACATAAATAAAAAAAATATTGGCTGATATATCTATCTGCTCTGCTGTTATAAGGTTCATCTGGTGTTGAAACACAAAATTCAGTATTGGCAGTGATCTCTGTCCAAAACTTGACTGATATATGAGTCAGGCCAATATTCCTTGATTTCGACAGACGCATCTGCCGATACTGGTTTTACATGTTTTGGGACCACTTCACCTGATTTTTTGGCCAAAATGATTTTAAGTGTTTGTTAGTATAAGTCATCGATGACGTATCTTGCAACAGAGTAAAGACATAGCCAATATTTCATGTTTGCCATAAAGCCAAACATCACATGTCCCAGACAAGACTTGAACCAGCAATCTCAGGAACACCAATCACCTACTTTACCCATTGAGCTAAACCTCTAGACACTTGACATGTTTGTGATATTCACTTTATATCAGTATGAGCAGTGACATCTGTCAAAAACATGACTGATATATGAGTCAGGCCCACAATCAACTAAGTTCTTGGCAGGAAAAATTCATGACGTACCTTGGAACAGAGCAGAGAGACATATCAGCTATAATTTTATTTATTTATGCCATAAAAGTCAAATGTCACCTGACAAGACTTGAACCAGCATCCTCCAGATGCCATCTACATCTACTACTACCCACTGAGCTAAACCTCTGCACACTTTGTGAATTTGTGACGTTAACTTTAACTCAGTATTGGCAGTGATGTTTGTCTAAAACTTCACTGATATATGAGTCAGGTCCAAAATCAACTAAATTTGTGGCAGGGAAAATTCAGTTGCAGATAAGACTTGAACCAACAACCTCATGCACACTAACCACTTACTTTACCCACTGAGCCAAACCTCCCAACACTTTACATGTTATTGACTACTGTCATACAGATGTTTAAAGGGTGGGACCTTTATCAAACCTATGAAGTTTAAGGCAGGTTGGACAATGATCACTAAAGTCACGACAATTTCCTGTTTTATAGAATTAAACATTAAAATTCTACATCGTGCCACGGGAAAACTGTAAAAGTTTTGCAGACGTTTGATAACTTTTCATCACCAAGGGGTTAAGATTGAACACACCATATTTGAAGTCGATCAGATTAATGCTGTTGGCAAGGTTTTCAACAGTACAAGGACGGAAATTGTCAAAAATGAGCAAAAAATTCCAAATGGCGACCTTCCTGTCGGATTTGGGGGTTGGGTCCAGAGGCTTTTTGTGTGTCTGGGCATGATACATAACTGTACCGAATTTCGTAACTGTAGGTGAAACTGGCCATTTGGTCTACGTTAGGGGTGCTGTAGAATCATTTTGCCACGCCCATTTCGGAAACCACCAACATATGAAAATGTTTGCCAAGCCGGCCATGAATACCAAGTTTCATGAGTTTTTGAACATGTTTAGATCTGCAAAAATACACCGACCTCCTTATCTAATGTTCAGTGCTTGGGCCGTAAATATCAAAAATGAATCACACAGTAAAAGTGACTCACAGAAGTGATACTGTAATCCTGACACTTTAACTGGAACTACAGAAGTGTGAGGTGTGATAGGTGGAGTAGCTCATCTGTTAAAGGGCCACTTGGAAAGCCTGAGGTTGTGCATTCGATCCTTATCAAGGCTCAGTGAATTTTAAAGATTGCTGTCCAGAGGAGAGAGTGGGCAGCTCTGTAAAACACAGTTGAAGTGTAAAATGAAACACCTCATCTGCTAAAGGGCCACTTGAAGACTCTGAGATTGTGAGTTTGAAACCTTATCAGGGCTAAGAAAAAATTTAAAGTTTTAAAGCCCATCCCTCCATCCCATTCTCATGAACTGTAAAGTGGCTTGCCCAAACAACCCCACAACTCAATTTTAGTGATAGACTTCTTTACAAACAGTGACTTTGCCTAATTTTTGAAACATATTACTACTCAGAGAGGAGGCTCCAGAGATTTTCGTTATTATAATAATGGGTGCTAGAAATTGCTATTCTTCCTAATACTGGTGCATTATTAAACGTCAGTAAATGTATACGTGTGCACGTCTGAAACTGATTTGTTAAAAGCAAAGAGAGTGTGGTCTTTTCAAATCAAGTCCTATCTAGGTCCACTGGCTCTTCCCTGTTCTTCCACCGAAAGTTGTCCTTGAATTCACATTGATGTTTCCGGCACACCTTCTTAAAAAAGTTGATCTGTGTGTTTTTTTAAGAACCATGAATAAATAAGTGTAAGAAGCATTTAATGTCCTGCTTTGCGTCACTGGTTTTGTGTTACAGTGGGTTCAGTTGTCTCTGAAATAGACTCTTGGGGTGGAACAAAAAGGATTAGGTAGCCTTGTCAAACACGGAGAGAGGATCAGATTGTCAGGTCCTCCTGCAGTGCTTTCCCCCTCATGACCAGGAAGCAGTTGAAACACAACATTGCAGTTACTGCAGAAAGAAGTCTAGGGATTTTAACAGAATTGCCTGTTAACATAAGATAATTTTATATACAGTAACAAAGATTTAACAGTCAAACTAATATTATTGCTATAGAACAGGATTAAGGATCAAGGATATCAAACAGGTTCCCTTCCAGTTATTTTAGCATTTAATGTGCCACAATCCTCACTGTTCTTTACTTCCTTGTTTACAAACTACTGTAAATGGTGGAAAAGCCCTGAGTCACAGTATCATGACAGGAAAGGGCCAAAATGCCGTTTCAGCCAAATGTTGTTATTTTAAAGGGAAGGGCAATAGACCGCAGCTTGCCCCAAACGATGGTACACATATTTTCACAATGAGGGTCACTTGTGTGTGAGCAGGGCTCAGGAAGGGCTGTCAATAGACCCCTTTATGAGGCATTGCGGGGGGAATTAAGCCCTCAATGGAGGGGACTAAGCCACGTATGCCATGTGTCCACACTCGGCCCTGGCCTGTTTGTTTTGATGGCAGCACGAGACTGGCGTGACTGTGGGCCTTGTTTACGTTCGATGTGTGTCAGGCAGGAGAATTCCCACTCGATGAGAAACTGACCTCTCAGATTGCATCAGAGCCACAGGTGCAATCTTTCTCCAGTCAAAACTTTTTTTTTTGTAGAAACTCAAAATACAAGTATAAACCTGAAAATTAGCATAATAAATTCCATATAAAATGCCTCTTACAGGGCTGCAGCCATGAGTAAAAGGTAATTGCTAGCCTTATCATAATTGCAGTGCATTTGCAAAGCATGTGGAATATTTCTTGACTAACTATGCACCCTTAAAATATGAGCGCATACAAAGTATCCAGATGTGATAAATCTATGCACTGTAAAATGTATACATGCTACCAGTGCAGTAGAAATTTTAAGGACGAACTGCAGAGAAAATACAGTCTGGCAGACTGATTGCAACACTGGTTCGCCTGCAGGTGAAGCTACAGTAAAGTTGAAAACCAGTCTGACCAGGACCAGGCCAGCCTGGGAGGGGTTAATTTCCACAGTCACTTACGAAGGACTTAAATCTCTTTTAAAAAAACAAGCCTGATCTTACTGAGGTGGGTAAGTCTTGTAGTACTCTTTATCAAACACACACACCCTGCAGGTTCTGACAACTGTGATGTGTTTAAAAGACCCTGGAAACCTATTTTCTCAGTGATGTACATACTAACACACACATACAGGATTAAGTTTCTGCCAAAATTATAACATTCATTCATTCACTGTCCATAACCACTTGTCTTCGCAAGGGCTGTGGAAGACCTAGAGCCTATCCCAGCTGTCATTGGACGAGAGGCGGGGTACACCCTGGACAAGTTGCCAGACTATCGCAGGGCTTACACATAGAGACAGACAACAATTCATGTTCACATTCACACCTACAGGCAATTCAGAGTCACCTATTAACCTGCATGTCTTTGGAATGTGGGAGGAAGCTGGAGAACCTGGAGAGAACCCACGCAGGCACAGGGAAAACATGCAAACTGCAAACATGCCCCCGCCCACCGTCCAAAGGTGAAGCTAGGTCTAAACCTCGTACCAACCTGAAGTTGAACCGGGGACCCTCTTGCTGAGAGGGGACAGTGCTCACCACAACACCACCTTGCCACCCCAAAATTGTAACGGGTTTGGTCATTTCTTATGAGAGATTTCTAAACTGATTTTCTAATTGTGTCCTTTGCTCATTAATTTAAAGGGGGCAGGGCTCAGGTGGAAAAGTGTGATGTCACATAAAGCTGCTGGCGAAGCAACACAGTGTTTAAAATAAGCACAGCAGCAACGTCAGACAGATCAGACGACCGTATTTAACTATGTATCTTTACACGTTTGAGTTACAACAGAAAAGGACAGAAATAAACAACTTTGCTGATTAAAAAAATATCCACTCATCAATAGCAGATTCTAGATTCAGGTGAAGCAAAAACATGTGCAAGTCTCCTTTTGATTGAACAAGCAAAGCAATTTATTTACAAACATACACAGGTAATAAGTGTCGCCCATGAGTCTTTAGTGTGCATCTTGTGCGAAATCTTTGGGCTTGCAAACAGAAATAAGCTCAGTATTTTTTTAACCTTAAATCAGCATAGTCCATGCTTTTCTACAACAATTTGGTTTAATGATGATGATCATTTCAACTCAAATACCATCAATACTTGGAGCAGCATTAAATACCTTTTTCCTCAATACTCGTGAGACAATTTTACGGTCATAAAAAAGAAAATCAAATTGAGTTACAGGCCAAATGAACGCAATAATACTTCTTAATTTTTTCACATTGGCTAAAGGTTTTAATTTTCAGTGTTTTAAACACAATTTAGATTTCAAATCAACAAATGCAAAGATATGTGCGAATGTTTGATCTGTAATTGATCCCTGTTTGGATCTCGTTTAGATTTTTCTCCTCCTCAGAGAGGTCAGATAAATAGAAATGTCCCTGAAACCTGAAGGGGCTCAGTGTCTTGCTCAAGGACACTTGAGCAGGGAGGATAATTACTTGCACAGGGTCTTAGGCCATGTCCCCCAAGTGAAGGACATTTTTCTCAAAAGGAGAGCTCCCTGCTGCCACTCTGCTGCAAATCCTGATCACTGTTTAATGGCATTTATCCACTCATGAACGCCTCTTCAAAACTACCTTCCTGACCCCGATTTAGCACCGTAAATGGGCTAGCAATACACTCTAACATAGAGCACAGGAAATTCGACACTGACAAAAGTGGGTCTGGTCTCTGCAAGTCCATAGCAAGCATCTGACTGGTAGAAAATGAATGGAATACTTCAGTGAAAATAGGAAGTCCCATGATGTCTGCAAGTACCTGTATGCAGACAATCATGACTTTTCATGCGAATCGTTGTGGCTAGAAAATGAACCACAAAAAGAGAGAAACAATTGAAAAGGTCCATTTAAATGACTTGTGTTTGGTGCTTATGAACACAGCTCATTTTTCCAGGGTTAGTTCCCAAGCGCATTAAAACTCTGAAAAAGATATTGCCCCTGCCTCATGTCGCGCAATATTCAAAAAGTGCACTTTTAAGACGATGACCTGCGAAAAAATATTAGTCACTCTGAGGAAGTCCAGCCAAAACCAGCCACTTAAAAGGCTTTTGTTTAAATTTTCTGCAGGTCAGGAGGCAACCAATCATACCAAAGTTTACAAGACGGGGATTAATGAAAAGGAGATGATAAAAATGTTACAATCATCGGTTGCTTTAACTGAGAAAAAAAGTTCACCATCAGATTCAAACAAAAAAAAGCTCTCTTAATCAACAAGAGAGGCCTCAAAATGTACAAAGTGGAGATGAGGACATGTGAAAACATGCAAACTAGAAAAACAACTAGACGGCTGAACCCTTTCTTTCAGGAGTCCGTGTAGTGATGAAAGTCAAAAAATGGAGGACAGTCTTAGAAATGTGTGTCCCTTTGGCTGATTTAAGGTCTCTGAGAGGAACGAGGGTGCTGTCAGCTAAAACTGAGTGACAGCAAGTGGTACCTTAGAGCTGTCAGACCCCAGGGATGAGAAGAGAAGAAGGAGGATGGATACTGTGGGAAACGGAGGATCAGGAGGAAAACCTGGTGGTCGTCTTCCTGATGGGTCACTAATGCTAGGAGGTCTGCAGCAGGCGTCTGTAGTGGGGCATGATCTCGTGTTCTGGCAGGTGCAGGTTGAACTCCAACGCCACCAGGACAGGGAACTCAAAGGCTATCAGCTCTCTGCGATTCACTCTGAACCTCTCTTCCAGTTTCTACCAAAAAGAAAAAGACAAGACATAAGATTAAATAATAGACGCGATGCTGCATTACTAATTTCTTCTCACTACATGCACTTATTTTTAACCAGCATTTTATGAGAACTGGCACAGAAAATTTGGACAACAGAAGGTGCTTGTTTGGATGGTTGACAAACCTCCTGTTGATGCAATCACCAAACTCTATGAGCCAACTAGAAAATGGTAGCAGTGGTGAAATGTTAGGATTAGATAGAAAGGACAGACAAAACTACATTTGTTGTTTATGCCAGTTATACAATTATCACTGAGTTAAGGGGGGTTAATTTGCCACTCTAAAAGCTTTCATTACAAATAGCACTCCACTGATTTTACACATGAAAATCTGTTTACTCTTCATTGAAGGTACTACTCAGTACTAATGTTTTTTCATGGCTCTAGGAAAGAGTTCATGTCATAATACCACTTGTGTTGTCATGACTCTTAGCTCAGGTGTGGATTGAGACTTCAAACTGTGATACAAGCTTGAACCATATTAGAAACTAAAAATGTAGATTAATCGGCATCAAGTGACCAATTTAGGACCAATTTATATGAAAAGAGTATATTAAAACCACTTGAAAAAATCTTTTTTTTTTTTCTTTTTACCTCAAGTGGTTTTCACTTTGTTTTAGTCTCGCTGCAGACTCTCTGACATCACTGTTACGAGTGGCCACATTTATGATTACACCACAGCGATGCTGGGGAAGCAAGCTTGAAGCCTTGCCTCTTTTTCTCCCAACACCCCACATTTGTGAAAGCAATACAAAATCACTAGATTCCACATAAAAGGTAAGTATCCTTTCAGCAGGGATGACAGTAACTCATGTCAGAGAGGGTAAGTTCCAGACCCAGTGAGTCTCTAGACAAAAACACAAGTGGTTACCTCCCGGGCTGAAAACTTAAGCCAACATGGACATGCTAAAAATGCAGTTCCTCAAATGACCACTTAAGATTGGCTCTAATAGCCAGTCAGTCCCCACAGACCCCCATGTAAAAATTCCCAACATTACAGCCGAAATAAACATGTTTACAGCCTGGTAAGAAAAATGGTTTTGGTCTAGATGACTATAATTTCCTCCTTTTATACAGAATATCAATTTTTTTAATAACTCCCCAGCTTAAGTTTTATTAAGGCTTCAGGTTATGTCTAATTATGGGTGGCCCACTTTGAGAGACAAGCTGGCTGCTCAGTCACATCCACAACGCCAGCCAGTCTCCAGTGGTCACTTATGGCTCAAAAAAAAACTAAGAAGGTGATGGCTGAAATGTCAGATTTAAGAATTCAAAATAGGAGTCCACAAACTAAATGGTGACATCATGGTAGCTACATGCATTATTCATACAGTCTATGCAAAAAAAACGCAGCCTGCCATTAATGGGATTTGTAAACCTGTTGATAAGCAATAAAAAATCTAAGACTTACCTAAAATCTGGAACTCAGACATCAGCTTTTGTGATATTGAAATCTTATGTCAACACTTATTCCTGTTAAAGCTCCATTTATTTTAGACCATGACTGCATAGTCTTCACTGCCTTCCCTTATATTTTCATTACACTGTTATTGTGCATTACAGCTCTACTGTGTCCAAATATTATTTATATCAACAGGTATTATAATAATAATAATAGATATGATGTATATAGCACTCAAAGAAGCTTCACATGAAATGAAAAGAAAACAAAAACATAAATATAAAGAATATTCATATAAAGAATATAAAGCTCTGAAAGCAACATCAGCTTGATGTAATATCTGAGTGATTTGGGTTTACCAAAATCATTCTTTACCTCTAAGTGGTATCTAGTCATACAAATAGTTTCAGTCTTATCTTGTTATGTCTGTTGAGACGTCTGCTACCAGCCCCGGTGGAATTTTGTTTGTGGTGCTAATGGAGACTGAAAAATGACTGAAAAAAACATCTTTCTGGAAACAATGTCTTGGTTTTTCAGTATGTTTGATTTGTTGACTTTGATTTGAGTGAACTGATCCTTTAATCTGTGGTGACGAGAGGATAGAATTCATTATCAAAGTGCAATTGAGTACAAAGTTATGATTTTTGGAGGTGTGAGTGAGAAAACTTGCATCTATCAGGAGCTTGACTTCATGTTTCTTGAGGTCGCCTCCGATCTTGGCCGCCAGAAGGACACAAGCTCCAGCGCAGAGTTTACGATTCTGCTTGTTTAGTTTGCCTTGAAGTACAAGTTTTTCAAAGTAGACAAAAGCCATGGCCACCGTCGGTTCTTCATAACCACATTCGTCCTGGGCCAACTTTTTTATCTCCCTTTTCAAGCTGCAGGGAGAGAGAGCAGAGCATGAGCTAAACAAAAATAGAAATAATGATGTTGAAGTTGATGTTAAAAAAATAAAATAGAACAGGTCATGGTAAAGTGGTGTACTTTTTTTTTTCATCAAACGTACTTAATATGACACAGTCCATAAATTTATGTCTGTTTTACCTCCTAATCTTGCTGAGTGTAAGTCGTATGTGGGGGAATTTCTCCTTGAAGGTTTCGTTCATGTCCTTCTTGAGGTCAGAGGGTTTGACGTATTCAATGACCGTCGTCTGAAAAGCAAAACCAGAGGTAGTGTCAAAATGACCACAGCACTTTCAGCACTGGGCAGGGTGACTGGATCCTCACACACCAGTGTTGGATTCCACGCTCCCACAATGAGGCTCTGCAGAGAGCTGGTGTTACTCATGTCACTTAAAGCATAGGTCTGGTGATATTCTAGATCTTTCTTTTTGTCAACAAATCCAGAGAAAAGACCCAAACAACAATGAATTGATCTATCTAACAACACGTGTGTATCTAAAGCCTGATATACAGAATCTGTGCCATAAACAGGGGTGGGACCAAGTCATTGTTTTGCAAGTCACAAGTAAGTGCCAAGTCTTTGCACTCAAGTCCCAAGTCCTAAACATTACAATCCTGAACAAGTCATATCATGCTCTTAAACAAGTGTAATGCCAACATTAAATCTACTAAAATTATTAATGCTTTTTAAAATTTGCATTTATCATGTAAACAAGTTTGTGTAGTTTACAGGTCACTTAAGCCATTAGGCTAACATTAGCTAAGCATTAGCTAACTATGTTTATATTAGCCTTGATTTACTTGTGCAACTTTAAATCTCAAACAAAGTTGAAAGTAATTTTCAACCCGCAAATTTTTGCATAGTGCAATTTGATTTTTTTGGTGATGACTTTGTAGTTTTTGTACAAGAAAAAAATTCTCTTTGTCGTTTTTTTTCAACTGATGCTGTCTAACGTTACGTTAAGTCTTCATTTTCCTTTTCTGCAACTTGCCTGGATGCTTTCAGAATGGTTCACACTAAGTGGATCTGGAAAATTAAGTTTCCACTTGCTGGGAATGAAAAGTGTTTATGTTACTTGATTCAGGTAATGAAGGGAAATAATTGATCTGTGGCACATTTTTCAATAAGCTTTTAGATCTTACTCCTTGGGGAAAGGTATCAAGTATTTTCAAGTCAAAAGTTTCAAGTCTAAATGAATTCAGGAGTCCTTGGTGTCCAAGACAAGTGGAAACTCTTTTTTCAAGTAGAGTCCAAAGTCATTAAATTTGTGACTCAAGTCTGACTCGAGTTCAAGTCATGTGACTCAAGTCCACACCTCTGTTCCACAGAGCTCCAATTTTGTACAAAGACTTTTAAAGACACCAGTGAGCCACACCGTTTCACCGGGTGACATGTCCCTTCATTACAATAAACCTGGGCACACACACCAAATCAATCCACTACTAAAAATAGTCCCCATAAAATATATTATTTACCACTGTTTGAGTAACGTTTGCTAAAAACTCCAGTGCCCGGCTGTTTTGGCAAACTACTAAGCTTTTTGGGCCTAATTACCACAGACAGAGGGGTGTGATGTTGAAATATACTGCAAAGATGGACTAAACATTGTTTTTTTTAAAGGATTTGCTGAGGAAAAGAAAAACTCAATTATTGCAAGCCTTCTCCTTTACAAATCTAGAGGACACAACACATACTTGATTGCTGACCGAGCTTTCCATGGCTTCATCAGGCTTCTATTAAACAACTCACAGTGCTTGTTATAACATGCTTTGAGTACCAGGTGGGTGAGTCACATCAAGACTGAGCCACAAAAATGAGAGGCCAAGAGTTTGGGTTTAGAATAAGACCCCTGTATAAAACAAAGAGCATGTCTAGTACTTTGTGCTGAATCCACAAGTTATATTTAAGATGTTCTAGTGACAAAATGAATCTTTACTGCTGGATGTGCAGGATAATTCTGATAAATTATAACATGGATATTGTTTCTGTATCTCAGTCTCTTTAGTAATAATAACATTTACCAGCATTCACCAGCAAAATTCCTCAGATCTAGGAAAATAGCAACAGTGTTTGAAAAGACATTGTACCTTAACTGTTTTAAAAAATTAAAAATAATTACCCAAAAAAACCTTTGTCAATACCCACTACAGTTTACAGACGAACTTCTCGGTTCAACTTTTACCTACTTTGCTTGCCGTAGCTATGTATGCAGGATTATTACCAACATTTTGGCTGCACACACTTTCAGTTTGACCTGCAACACTTTAGCTAGATTATCTAAACCAACTTATTTGGCTTGTTGTTTTAATTTATTTACTCTCACACAGAGACACACACACACACACACACACACACACACACACACACACACACACACACACACACACACACACACCCACACACACACACACACACACAGAGACACACACACACACACACACACACACACACACACAGACTGGCGTATTAACGCATACACATTACACTCACACATATCCCTTACCCACCTAATTTGGTGTTATGCAATTAGTTTAACTTTTGGTAAATAAATATAAATATTTATATATTCATATTTTGATTTATAATGTTCTATGTTCAAATTTCACTGACTGTCGAAAAATAAGTTAATATTTCAAGTCATAACTAAGTGTAGGATTGTTGAATAATTTTTTGATTGTCTGTACATTTGTGTTTTTAGTCCGGTCCGGACTTTGCTGGAGCACTCTCACTTTATTCCCAGATCAGAGCCATTATTTTGGTGTAGAGCTGAAACGAGGAGTCGTTTAATCAGTTGACAATACAAAGAAAGTTAACTGTCGACTTGATTTATCATTTCAGTCATTTTCCAAACAAATCTGCCAAACATTTGCTCTTTGCCCTTAAAAAGTATGTGACAGTTTGCTGCTTTTCTTTGTCATATATGACATATGATGATAAATTAAATGTCTTTGGGTTTTGGACTGCTGCTCAGAGCTATGTAAAGACGTCACCTTGGGCTCTAGAAAACTCAAATTAGCATTTATCCCTATTTTTTTGACATTTTATCTATGCAATGATAAATAAAATAATTTTCATTTTCATCTACAAACAAGTAAATTATTAGTTGCTCCTCTGTGATGGTAAATCCAAAAACTAAGGCCTAAGTTTAATAAAATTTTCCTTAAATAAATTGGGTCAGCTGAGTATTAGCAACACACTATACAGTGGGGCTAAAAATATAAGGAGGACTGTAAATATGCATGTATGGTATCACATATTCACATGGAGTGTAAATAATGGCATCCACGCTGAACAGCACGCTGCTGATCATGAATCATGAAGGAGAACAAATGCTCATTGATGGTCACAGCGCTAATAAAAGAACATGAAGCTGTACAGCACTGACTCTGAGTGACAAAAATATATATTCTACTGTGACCATGTCTCACACTAACTTATGTCACAAACTAAGAACATTTCATTATTTCATGTTTTTACTGTGAGAACGCTACTATACAAATCAAGGAGCCAGCCACTAAGCATGTTTTTAACCACATCTAAAATGACTTAAGTGATGTTTACCTTGCTTTATGTTCATATTCTAGGTCATACGAGTTTCCTAAATTGCATGGAGAGTATGAAAACTATTATTATCCATAGCTATTAAGTTCAGTTAAAGAGCCGTGTCATCTAAGCAGCCTGTGTCCAACCTGTGAAATGCTGAGAATTTAGTGGTTCCATTCCTGTCGTAAACACAATAGCCATTGTTGTGAGACGCTGGGTTTTGTAAGTGGAGGAAGAGAAGGACAAAAAAACAAAACACATAGCCTGGCCTTGACTTAACATTTCAACTATGTCAGTCCTTGTTGTGTATTCTGCCAGTCTCCGTAACAAAAACAGAGCCCAGGAAAGAATGAAGTGGGAGTCTAGTCAGGGTTTTTTTTTTTTTCCTTTTTTCCAACCACAATAAAACATCCGGAAAAGTGGGAGAGCGATTAGTGCCGAGATACAAACACTACACCAACTGTTGCTCTGGTGAAGTGGCTACTTAACAGCTCACTATACTGGGATAAAGTGTTTTCATTCAGGTCCCAGAACGAGAGAGAGTCTGAGCCAGTGACCTTGCTGATTAAAACCGTCTGAAACATCCTCCTGGCTCGTTTTCAAAAAGCAGCTGATAAAAGTCAGAGAGAAACTGTCGAGGCATACAAATCTTTCCAGTGTGTTATTGTTCTCGGTTGTGGTGGGAAAACAGAGCACAAAAGGTCCATAATGACAAAAATAACCATTGTAAAAAAAAGCTAACAGTGAGATATCGCAGGACATTTCAACAAACCATGTCAAAACAGAGGTGGGTCTGTTTCAGCGAATTATGTCAACAACTATCCCATCCTGCTCTCAAGAGGTTGCAGTTGCTGTTATTATTGTTGTTGCTGGTGATGTTAGACGCAGCTAGACTACTTTCTCACCATGTAGGAGGGGAAGATGAGGACTCTCTTGTGTTTTCCACAAGGCCACTGCGGGTCATCCAGCAGATTGGGGTCGTATTCGCGGAAGTCCCCCAAATCATTCCCTGCCATGAGCACAAACACAACAACAGAAGGTGAACATTTGCTTTATATTTTCCAATAAAAGTGCACTAGATAATGGGGAAAAACAACTAAAAGTGAGGAAAATGAAGCACTTATAATGACTGAGTGAAGTACTTGTTTGCAGTGGACTAACCCGTATCTAAGCTGCTCTGGTTGCTGTTGGCTCGGCCCAAACTGAGGCTTCTATGGCTGGCGTTACGAGACTGAGAGAAGGACGAGGTGGAGTCGATAGTGTTTCTTCGACCACCCAGCACATTAGTGGGGTACAGGAACTGGGTGTAGGACACAGTCTGCAGAAAGGTGAAATTATAATATCCTGTTCACTAAAAATGTTTGCTCTTTTATTAATTTAATAGGTTAAAATGGTATAATGTATATTTTTCACAGCAGCATTCTGTCAAAGCAGGAAACGCACAGGAGGTACCAATAACATCAAGAGGGGCCAAAGTCATTAAGTGTACCAGCCAGCATGCACAATAACAGGAGACTGGAACTGACTTTCCTCAAAGGAATGCAGTTACTAATAATGTCATTAATTACACCTGGGGTTTCACGCCATGACATGTCGAAATATTGCTTAGAAAAAAAGGCCTATTGCATAGTTCAAATATGCTAAAAATGGGGTGATTTGTTTGATTTACCTGAAGACTACATATGAGACACATGTTTTCCCAAATTTATTTTCTAAGTTGATCAAAAACCCAGTCCAATGTTTAAGATAAAGAGTTTAATACTTAAAGGCAAATAATCTAGCTGACCAGCTAATGTTCCCAACTTCCTAGAAATATGAAAACGAGGAAGGCGAGTTGGGTGTGATTGTATTGTATGACTATATATTTACAGATGCATGTTTTTTGATGTCATAAAATCAGGGTTTCCCAAACATTTATTTGTTTGTGATGGCCTAGAATGATTAAAATATATGCCCCAACACATGGATTTTCTATTTTGAAGTGTGTTTAGGCTTATTTACATCGTATTTATCCTCTGAACATATGTTACTTGCAATAGGAGACTATACATCTCTACAAATTTTTGTTGGTACTTTTGTGTGAACTGGTCTTTAATAGTTACAGTAAATCTTTTTTTACATATTTATCTTATTAACAAAAATGATAAGATGATTATATTCGCCTTCCACAGAGAAGTTATCTGCTAACATCTCACCTTTCCATCGGCTCCTAACTCTACTCCCTCCAGCCCGATCACCATCTCCTTGGCACTGACGCCTCCTGAGGGGTGTCGCTGACGCCCTCCTCCTTCCAGCTTTACATCCCTAATAAGCACAAGATGTTTAGAGCGCTCACCATAAAAACAAGCCCTCCAACAGCTTCTTTTCATTCCCTTCCCTTTCCTCAACCTTCTTGCTGAGGCCTGTTCTCGCTCACCTCCACATCTCAACCTTACAGATAGGCCCTGTATCGATCTGCCTTCATAAGCTGGCCTAGTTTCTGTAATTGCCTCTGTCTTTTGGGTGCATCTCAGGGCAATCAGAAATAAAAAGCACCCTTAGGATGAAGGATGGAGGGAGAGTATGGTCTCATTCTAGACTCAGCTGCTGCCTCACCAATGTCTGGAATGCCATATGTCTGTGGGAGATTTGCAGAAGGTCAAATGCTCGGCTGGAGAGTTAAGTGTGTCAGTGGAGCAAACAGTGGAGACCTCTTGACTGCACATGTGTTATGCTGACTAGATATTTTTGTATTCAATGTCTGTGGCTAAGAACATAAACTGAAGCAATCGTAAGCAAAACTAAAAAGTGTGTGCACATTAAGTCAAATGCATTTTAATGTTTGAATATTTTGATAAAACCACAATGTCAACCATAGCAGCAAACTAAATAGTAAAACGGCGATATTTTAACGATAACATGGTATGTGACTATATCGAGATTTTTGATATCAAAATATCATAAGTGTTGTCTTTTTCTGGTTTAAAGTCTTTGTGACAGGAGTGTTGTTGCAGTGGTATACTGTGCCATGAAAATTATCACGCTGTGTACATTTGCTTATCGACGTAATTGAAAAAAAGCAACCTTATGGAGAATCTCACCTTTATTTTACTTATTTTCAAAATAAAGACTTTTCACACATAGTTTCCTTGTAGAAAAAAATATTTTCAAGTTTCAATTCTCACAACGGGTTTGCTCAACCCCACAAAAACCCTTGTTTCCGTTCCTTTGAGGAGCATTGTAATAGATAATTGACCTTCCTGCATTCCAGGAGTAACGGTGAAATGCTGGTCGGCATCGCCTTGCATTTCGGACTGTCGGACGCTGTGTGCACAAGTTAGACACTTTTTCACACATTTGGAAATAACATGGTACAACTTCCTATGTCCACTATGATGTGCTAAAAAACACATGCTAAACATGCATTATGTTGGTGTATGTAAAATGTGGACATACGTGGCATGATTACTCCTATAAAACCTATAAAAGTCAGATGATTTAACCTCAAGTTACAACAACTTCCTGTTTTATGGTGCAACATAAATATTTAAAGTTACATAGCATTAAAAACATCTGACATTTGTTTTCTACTTTGAAACATACAAAATGGCCACTACGCCATGCCACGACAATGTTGTTTCTGTTTAATTGTTAAACGGCAAACAATTATACGTTCTAAAACGGTTGTTGTGGAGTGAAAATACCGTATACCATTGCAACTCTACTGTGAAGTGATGTCATTTTCTATGACATTTTTTTACCAGATATATCCACCTTACTGATGATTACTTATCAAATATCCCATGGTGCAAATATTTTGTAAAAGCCCCAGTGATCAAACCTTCAAAATGGTTGCAATATCGATATCGAGGTAGTTCATAAAAATATTATGATATTTGATTTTCTCCTCATGTCGCAGCCCTACAGTAAAATACACTTATTAAAGCAAACTTTTGTGCTGCTGCTATGATTTCACATGCTGTGATTAACTTCACTTGATGATTTGAGGTCACTGCCAGTAGAGCCTAATGAGTTGACAAAGAGGACTCCATGCCTGCAGTCCACTTTGTTTACACTCTGCCATGCTGAATAACTGATATTAGAGAGGTGATGGCACGCTGAAGACGCTTCTTTCCAACAATTTAAGATGTGTGATTAAAAACTCAAAACAAATGCAAATTTGGCATTCAGAACTTGAAACTGTCAACTTTTTATGTGCTGATATGACTCTTGGGCTTGCTTTCATATACTCATGTATTGGTGTAATACTAACTCCAGCCTCATTTTAGCTCAATATTTACACTGTAGTAAAATTTCAGCGCGTCAGCAGACAGCAGACATTAAATTGTAACACTCTCTTGTTTTTTCTACTCCTCCCTTATCTTCCCTTGCTCTGTCTTGTTCTCTGTTGAAAATGGTGCCCAGATAAATAGAAGAAATGACACAGTGGGCCCTCACATGACTTTCCCAGTGTTTTGATGACATTCAGGGCCAATCTGTTATAATGAAAACAGTGTTATTTGGCAGACAGACACATCAGGACACAATGTTGACAGATGCATCATAGACATGGAGATCCCCAGGCAGCAGACATCTTACAGAACAGAGGAGATTAAACAAAAAGAGGGAAACATAAAAGAGACGGAAAGCTTTCCAGGGACAGAGCTTTTCTAAGAAGCCACCCAGAAAATAAATTGTTGCGCTTCAGTCTGTTAAGAGTATGGAGAAATGAAAGGAAATTATAAGAGAAGCTGACATTGCTTAGTAAACATGCATGGACAGGATTCACTGGCTTCAAAACATCTGTATGTTAGTAGCTTTAAAATCAGTGCAAAGTGCTCATCATGCCTTGCCAAATGTTTCTAAATCTAGAAGCATACTAAGCATAAATATTCACATGACTAAAAGAATCTTGACCCTTGCCGACTTTGCTACCAAATACTGAACAGCTCACATGAACTGTTTAAAGTTGGCTTATCTGGCTTGTAATAAAATTCCCCTGCTGTCTTGCCCAAGCTTCACCCATTACATTTAAGTTATGAGCATTAGTATGTTATAATTTTATTAATTGCTATGAGGAAATCTGTCCTCTGCATTTGACCCATCTAACTTCCAACTACACTCCAATGCCAGGAGCATTACCTAACATGCATGTATTCAAGGGTCAGAGAAACTGAAGTATATATTATGAGGAAACCCATGCCAACACAAGGAGAATATGAAAAGTCCACACAGAAAATCCACAGTCGACTTTAGCGCCGTTTAAACCCAGAACCAATGAGCTGTCACAAGACAGTGATGCCCAAACAGAAATCCAATTAAACCATATTTTAGTCTGCATAGTTTAATGTTTTCTTTCTCTTAGAGAAATAATTTGAGATTTTGGATTTAAAAAAACACCAATTTGCTTTCTCGCCAACAACTAGAGAAGCAGGTTGACCACCCATGTCAATAGGATAAATTATCTTGTGAAATTAACTTTTTGTCCACCTGCCAAGTGGCTTGTGAATTTTCTAATTTTACCAGTCATGACAGTCTTTTTTTGTAAGGCTTGTGAGTGAAGCAAATTTACCACTCACTTGCATATTTAAGCAGCGTTTGGCTTGGATGGTGCTATTTTTGCACCCTGGCTTTAGTTTAGCTTAGCATAAAGACTAAAATCAGGGAAAAACAGCTGGGCTGGTTCTGTCTGAACTAAGAAAATCCACCGCTGCAGTACGTAGAGTCTTTCCAATACAGCTACCAGTATTGGAAATGCCTCAGATACTTCTTAAAATACTGGATCGGGAATCAGCAAGTACGCAGATAGACGAACATAGCGTTAGTCATTAGCAAAATGCTCGCACTTTGGCAATATGTTACACTAGAAAGTCCCACCAGTTTAGGGTTTAACCAAAACCATGCCATACAACAACGATAATCATTTCACATTCATACAGGATTAGCAGTATGTAGCTGACAGTGGATTGGTACTTGCTATCAACCAATACATAAATTCAGGTATTGGTATTGGTATTGGTTTTGGTTTGGAGAAGGAAAAATGGTATAGCAACATCTTCAGTTTTATGTAACACTATGTATGGGACTTTTTTTTGTTCTGGTCAGTAGCAGTCTATCTCAGAAATAATACCTCACATACACCCCATGTAAAACCAAAAAATGTAGTCTTGCTTCCAATCTTTATGCTGAAATAAGGTAACAAACTCCTTGCTGTAGTTTCAAATTTAACAGACATATCAGAGTGGGATCAATCTTTTTTTATCTAACTCTTGGCAAGAGAGAAAATAAGTCCACTCCTTTAAATTCAATTATTTACTGTTGTGAGGACATTTGTCCCCATGTTATATGCCTATTAGTTTTTGGGGACCATACCAGACTGCTGTGCAAAATTTGACCACTTTTTTCACGAGGCGGTAGTTATAATAAGAATAAAGATTGAAGAGAGACAGAAAAAAAGAACCTACGTGCAATAAGCCATTTGGACCCAGTCGTCTAATAAAACGTTGTTTTGCAGTAACACAGTAGACTGAGTCAGCCAAAGTTCGACTGTAAACTGTCAATTAGCAGCAATGAGCAGTCAGATGTGCATATTGGATAGCCCCAGGGGTTTATTAACCCTTGACCTTGCACTGATTGGCTGGCTTAGGAAATTCCACAAACGGATTGAGCCTTTTATGCTCTTCACTAAGCTCCGGTGTGGAGCTTTTCTTTCTGGGCATTGTATTCTCTGGTGTTTATCTGTCTGCTTTCTCTTTCACTTCCTCCAAAACACACGGTTTCATGTGACTGGGGGGCGTCAGAACCAAGGCCATACCAGAGCTATCCTCATGCAAGCCAGGTGGGTTCCCATTACATAGAGCCTTGTGTTGCTTTAAAAGAGTAAACAGCAGAGATGTTTTCTGTTCTATCACCAAACTGTAAACCGAGAAAAAATATTAACAAAAATGGTTAATTACAAACTGTGATGACAGTGTGACAGGCACGCAGCAGGATCTCCAGTCTGCTAGCATGAAATGTAACAAGGCCAGTGGACAAAACATGAAAATAATGGCGACATTTCTAAATCTAAGAAGAGCAGGAACCTTGAAAAGGTGAATCTTAAATGCTAAACAGCAAAGCCAGCGACAGATGCAACAGATAAAAATGGGTTGACTTGAATAAAAAAGTGGAGTGGCCAAAAGCCACCAGAGCCTTTACAGGAAAAGCATTACAAGCAACAAGCACTGGGCAAAAATGTATGAAATTAAACCTTTAAAACCAATTTCAGCCCGCTCTTTATTTGTTTATAAAACCTAAAATGGTAAAAATGCATCCACCAAAACCAACCCGTAGGAATGTATGCACCAGTCAAAGGAGAGTACATCCACAGAAAAGGAGGGATGAGAAACAAAGGAAAAGAGGGAGCACAGGCTGGAGGAAGTTACAAAGTTCGGCATGCTGTAGGATACATACCCTGCTTGGCTACAATCTCGATAGGGCAGGACAGAAAATACACTATAGAAGGATCTTCTGCCACTGATAAGGACTATCCTAAAAAAAAAAATGGCAGACAAGCTAATCAATATCTATCTGACAAGATCCACAAGTTAAAGTTGGAGAGAGTGTGCAGTAAAAATGAGAATGAAGAGAATGAGCTGAAACTTGAAACTTGTGTGTGTGTTGTTTTGTAGTAATGTAGCATGTAAGTCAGTGGTTTGGGGGCAACAATGATGCATTTTTTTAAACTTCAGTTAACTTTAATAGTTAATAGTTAGTTAATAGTTAACTTTAATAATTTATTTTTAGGGCTGACCCGAATGATTTGAAGCTTCAATTATTGCCATAATATTCAACATCCACATCAGTAATCGGGTGCTATGATTTTGTTTGTTTTTTTCCACATCTAAAATGGTGATGGGAATTACATTAAATTGGCAGTCTGACAAGGAAAAATAACTGGTGAGATGAACTGCCTTTGCATCCAGGCGTTCTGCAGAAACATTGCATGCAATGCTCCACCTTCCACCTTCTCTTACCCATCTCCCTCTAGCACACAAATGTAGTGGCGTGAAGTCCTTCTTAAGTCAGTTTGACTGTGGGTGGTTCATAAGCTTTTGTCAATATGATTGATAACTATTACCCGTCTGCCCCACGCCCAGTACCAGTTGCATCCCATCAACGCGTCGAATATTCGCGGGTAATTATCACTGAAGCTTTAAAGACCCTAAAGTGGTATTCAGGACAGCCCTTGTTATTCCTGATCTAAATTGTCTTGAACTTCTGTAAACACACATACAGCATCCAATCCAAGATACTTCCCAGTGACCACATGTCAGCAGCCCAGAATAGCTCTGACTTTAGGTAACACTTCAACAAAATGACTTCTCTTAATAGCTTCTCACAGACACATGATGAATCTAACTACTCGGACCAAAATCAACATAAACTCATGAATAACATGTGAGTCACCATGTTTCAGCATCAGATAATCAACAACCAGTTCTTAGTTGTGTGTAAAATCTAGCTTGCAGTAATTCCACATCAGATGTGGATCTGGATATGAGGGAAGCAACTTCACATTTTAGTAGATCTAATTTAACAGGAGGAACTTATCAAGATGGTGCACCGATTGTCTAAACAACAAATGCTGTGTTAACTACCTACATTTAAGAAAACTATTCAACTGAAAAATTACTTTCTCAGAAAGCACCATGATTATACTCACAAAACACCCTGAAAAACGGCTAACTGAATTAGTTTTCAAATCCAAAGAATGTGACATTGATACTAATGAAAATCACCAGAGCAGTAAACACTTCCTGGGTGTCCTGTGTGTTAACAACCATCTTTCCTTTGGCTACATTCTGCACACCCAGTAGAACATCAACATTAACACCACTGTGTTATGTCTTTTATGTTTAGGGATTTGTGTGCTGCATACATGCTGATGTAAACTGTGACACAATGACATGTGATTTAGCTTTTAGTGGTGATCTCATAGTGTGATCTAAACATTTTTAACAGTGATATAATAAAGATTCAAATAGAAATTCAGTCAGATTTCACTCTGTGTGAATGAACAGAACTCTAAAATCGATTATATTTCATTTGTAAGACAGAAGGACATGCAGTGAATAGGCCAGGTCTGCTTGCCTATGTGTCTTGTAATGTGAGAAACATCCAAACTGCAGCTCATTGACTGGGGCACCCTGCCATTATGCACTGAGGACTAGTATTGACTAAAGGATGGCGTTGTTTGCCTTCATACCTTCCATTGCGCATATCATGTTGCCGCATGTTCTTTATGAAGTGGATCTTCTTGAAGCTCTTTGGTCGGGGTGAACCCGATAGGGTTCGGCATCTAAAGCATAAGACAACATCAGTACCTCCAAAAACAGTCAGTGAGATACATTACAGTGAGGTTAGTGTCTCAGTAAAGACAAACAAAATACAGTAGCATACAATGTGAATGGTACTTCTGTGCAGTTTACTACCTGCGTAGAGGAGCATTCTCCTCAATGTCCTCTAGTGTTTCAAGCGAAGAGCGCTGAGAGATGAGTCTTCGTCTGGGAGGACAGAAAAAAAAAAGAGGTTTGAAGTTAGACAATATGACGAGACATCATCACACATAGCACAGGACCAACTGTTCTTCTGCAAAGCAGCTTTTAGTGGAACTCCATGTCCAAGAACACATGGCCCTGCAAAGCAATTTGATTAAAAGGCACAACAATAAATCAGAGCCAATTCCACAGCAAAGCAATACCTGAAATGGAAAGAGTGGGCACCAAAAATCCATCCATTTTCCTAATAAAGTGAGGTTAATCTAGCTTTCAACCCAAATCTCCATTATTTACTTTGTGTAAAGCAGTGGGTCAATAAGTGGTTGAAGTCACTATCCACCTCACTGTGCTGTGAGATACCAAGATGTTTAAATCACCAGTTACAATTTGTTTAACCTGGGAACCAGATGAATCTGCGAGCTCACGTTTCTTTGCTCAAGCAGATGCATCTGGTCCCCCTTTTGTTCAAACTGATTTCTACCCAGCCAGATCCGGGGCAGGCCAATCACAAACATTTTCTAATATGGGGCGGGATTGATACAATAATTGCCAGAGTAGCATCATTGATCTTTGCTCTGTCCAGCGCAACACACCACGCTAGCACAACTCCGATCAAACTGCCAAACTAGGCAGGGCTAACTAATCTTGAATCTAAATTCTGTTACTGCATTGTCTCTTTCTGAAATGTTTTCAGAAACACATTTTAAAATACTGTTTATCTGCAATTTGAGAAAGTCCATGACCAGGCTACCATTTCTTTTTCTGCTTGAAAATAGACCAAAAATACAGCCCAGCATGCATCACTCAGTGCTACGTCACATTTTGTTGCGTTCAATTGCATACAGATAATGACCACTGGAAACTGGAAAAACTGAGAGGTTTCTGGCAACAGGTTGTTGGTATTGTTTAAAAATAGTTGACAATTGTGCCAATACCAAGTCCAAGTTTTCAGTACAACAGCTTTTTTGATCCTTTGAGGACTACAAGCATATTTAAGATAAGATACACTTTATGGAAAGGAAATTTGTCTTGGGGACATAGTGCATAAAGCTGCATCACAAGTACATACATAACATAATAGACAACAACCTATTTCTAAAATTTAACTGAATATGTTCAACTGCTCTATACATTAGTGAAAAGTGTGCAAAAAGAAAATGTTTTCTAAAGTTGGAAAGGTTTCTTGACTTTGACAATGATCTAACTGACAAATTTGACTATGCATTTGATGCCAGCTTGTAATACTTGCTCTGTTATAATCAATGCTAAAGACAAATTTCAGTTATACTAAAAACAACAGTAAAAACACATTAATGTTTGACAAGGAGCCTTGGAGCAAAGTATGTGTGTGGTCACCGAAGGCCTTGGAACAAAAGGTCAAACAATTGTGTAAAATTTCCACCTGTCTAAGTCTATTCTGTGGTTAATTTACAAAAACAAGTTTTGGGCAGTCGAGTTATGACAATCTATCATCACCACTGTGTGCCTGTGTGGTCAATCATCACTCCTCAATCTTACGTACATCACAGAGAATTTTCCAGGATCAGAGCTGCTAAGAGGATAACGAGCTGGCTCGGCAAGCACTTTGTGTAACACATTTTGTCACAGATGGCCTTTATTTCACACTTTAGTTGCAGGACTCAACAGGCTAATTCAGCTGGACCACTTTTATATGATCGGCTGCCAGTTTAAGAAACAAACCCACATGTGATAGCTAAGTATGGCCAAGCTGTTCCAAAATTAGATTGTAATTGCATGTTTAGCACCACAATAACAACATAATCCAAGTCATTAGTCAGCCTTACTAAGTAGCCATATTTAAAAGGAAGAATGGAAATTAACACATTAGTGGTCAAATAACAAAAGCGTGACACATTCTCCCAAAGGCGCCTTTCTGTCATCAAATACTAAATAAATCTGCAGCAGAGTCGGAAAAGCCAAGTAAGACTGCAAACAATTGACTGTTCACACCAGGCACGCTGTATATCATCTTGGTCTGCCCAGTTCTTTTCACAGTTCACAGTGTGTTGTAAAGCTGTAGGCCCTGCAGCATTAAGACGAGCTGATGACACTTGCCCTGACCCGCCCCCCCTCTTCACTGAGCATTTCAGCCAAAGGGGGAGACAGCGGAGCATAAAGCAGAGTGGCTGGTTAATAAACGACAGAGCATGAGGACAGATTAACAAAAGATGACTCTGTCCTTGAGGATCTCCCAGGGTTTAAACCAACACAAGCTGAGTGAACAGTGTATGTCGGAGGAGATGGAGTGAGATGAGTGTTTACACGACTGTAGGAGCAGACAAGAAACCGAAAGCCACTATACTGGCTAACCCCTCTGCACTGTGTATTATGACCCTAATGATCATAAACTGGAGGGAGGAACATTAGGCTCTGATAAAGCACATGAACATGATGTTTCTAAATCCAGATGAGCAGAACAATGGGTAGCTGACATGGTTGCAGTGAAGGGGCGTGACCTCTGCCTGAGCATCCGACAAGCGGGATCATGTGATTTATGGTCAGTCTTACATCATCTGTCTGATGGAGGAGATAGCAGCTTGGCTGGAAAAGATCTGAGACTGCAGACAACCAAAAAGGATACGGCTTCATGCTTTCTTATGATGATGCATCACCTCATTCCTAAAGCCAATTAATGTTAAATTGAACTCTTACAACAACTGCCGTTTTTCCATCACCAAAATTTAGCCTAAATTTGGAGTGTTACTCCATCCCCTTACTTAGATGCTAGCATGGTACCACTGGACTCCTCAGGTCTTCTAGTTTCATATGATTTTATCAGTCTAGCTTTAAAACTCAACTCGGTACAGCCTCTTAAAAAGACAGAAATATCAGCCAGCGATTAACACGATTTGTTTTTAAAAATGTGTTATGTACCAATCTTAATCACAACTAGATAAACTAATTAATGCTGACATCCCTAATTTCTAGACTTAAGAAAAACCTGAATCTGTCCTTTTACTATATCTGTCTCAGTTTCTGTGTAACATTGTTTTTTTTCCGTCCAAATCTCAGTGAATTCTTACTAATCCTCAAAAAGGCCGAGGGGCGTGTCTCGTCTATAAGAGGAGTCTGCTGTCTGCCGTCTGCTGAACTGTGAGGACTTTGATCCAGGCGCTGTAGATGAACAGCACCGGGACGTGTTTTTAATGCAAAAGACATTTTCCAGGTCGGTACAAATCCTTGAAACAATAACACTGCCCAGGCCATTCATTCACCTCAGACACAACTCCTACCAGCTAGGGCTGGAGCAGTCTGCTTCTACGCAGTTTGACATTAACAAGGCCTGGTCAGAAGCATCAAAGACGCCTCAGTGTAAATCAGTGTCCAGGAGCAACAACAAGCATCCTTCAGTATCTCAGACACAATTCCTGCTATTGTTGCCTTCAAGTGATTTTATTTAAGCATGTTTAAAAAAAAACACTATTAGGCCACTTCTACTCAAACACAATGCCATGCTCTTGCAAGGAAAAATGTTTTCAAAAAGCTATTGATAATCCTGTCCAGCATGATGCCATGCAATGACGCTATTAAACTCAAGTGGACTGTTTTGAAGTGGAGATTAAACAGTTTCACACGTACACCCTGCTGGCAGCTTGCCACAGGACATAGTCTTCCATTTTCCATTTTGAGAGTCACCGGAGGGAAATAAATGTTATGTTGTGGTTTTTTTCACACAAAGGGAGATGTGATTATTCTGATTTTTATTTTTAAATAAAAAAACATCACCCGGATCAGTTCAGCCTCTCTGATCTTTAAACACACTGGGAGTACACATTGGATGTATCAGCAGATTTGAAAAATAAATAGGGAAAAACAAGAGTTAATGAAACAGAAACATAAATAAAATAGTTCTGTTAGCTGTTGAGGATGAGAAACAGAACAAGTAATGTGGGAATTCAACTCTGGGGTCCAACTTGAAACTGTGTGAAGAAAAACATATGCTGGCCCCTGTTACTTGTAGTTGGTTTCTCAGTCAAATCTTAAGGGCTTTTCTGAGTATTTGTTGACAGCTCAGACACTGAGAAGGAAAATGAAGCATTCTTATATAATCCTGCAATTATGCCAACTATGACCTCAGCGTACAACAATCGACCTCATAACCAAAAGTATGTGACCCAATCACACAAAACTCCACGGGACCATTATCATGGCCTGTGCTGCTTGTTTTCCAGCCACAGCCTCTGCTAAAAACAATCCAGTAAAATCCTGCATGATTCTGCACTACCTAATGGTGATGAGGACATAACTAAAAGAGGACAAAGATAGAAGACATGGATATGTTTGAGGGGGAAAGGATGAAATGAAAATAGCACTACACCTAAGGCAGACAAGGCCAGATGGTAATAGGTATGCTATATTTAAAGCTGCAGCTCCTGGCATGCTGATTCATGATGGATGAAAGCCGAGGAGTGGAAGGAAAGCTGAATATGAAATCATCCATCATTTTCATGCATCAGATTTTGATGAGGATATGGTCCAAATCAGCTTTGGCCCCAGAAAGTCTATTTTGGCAGCACATCAGAGGCTCTGCAACTTCCTGAATGGGAGCAGCACCGAAGGCCAAAAGTCTGAGGGGAGTGTGTGTCTCTGATGCCCCTGGGAGAGGAAGTAAGGAACAGAAAATACAGAGCGGAGAGCCAGGCTGCTTCTCAGAAAGCCTGGGCATCCTGCCTCTCCCAGCCAGGGACCTCTGGACACGTTTCCACCAGCTGCCCTCAGAAAACAAACCAGGCACTGTGCAGAGCGTGCGTCTGTCCGCGCACCGGCGGAATATGGCCGTGCTCCATCAACAGGTTGCTTACTTCTCGACATTAGAATTCATTTTGTGTGGACGTCCTCCAAGCACATTCCCAAAGCAGGGTACAGTCGGGGTTTAACAACTTCATACTGTGTTTACTGACAGAGCAACAGAATGGCTGTGCGTCTCTGAGATGCAACACTGTGGCAAAGGCTGAGTGTTGGACCTCGGTACTTTTTTTGGTACCAACCAAAATGTGTCTATAACAGTAAGTACTGACAACTGACAAGTATTTAAATCTGGCAGAAAATGTGTTGAGCACACAGTTTAAGATTTAAAAATGCTTATATTTAAACAAATGTTGCATTGAATTAAAACAGCCCCAAAATCGCAATCGCTTGACCCCATTTCCCATATTTTTTGTGTCCAAGTGACTAACGGGAACAACAGTTTTTGAAATTGTTCCAGTATTGATCGAGACTACTACAGACGGAAATCTCAATACAAGGTGCAATGTAACCACTTGAGGCATTTGGCACCGTTAATTTATGTCCGTAAAGATTTCTGTCTGTCGTTTTTGCCACTGACAGGCTCAGATTATCTACAGGTGTCTGACAACATCATAGAAAGGATCCCTACAGAGGTTGACCGTTTCGTTTAAGATCCTTTTTGCTCAACCAGAAACAGCCCCGAAATCACTATCCTCAAACACCAGACTCCATTTAAATAAAAAATGAATCTGTCATCATAAAATACAACTCATTTGAATTTGATGGAAACTAGTCCTGATTCGTCTTTCCACTGTTCAAACAATCACCAACTCTGGCTTGGTTTAAATAATTCCTTAATTCACCCAGTTAGATGTGAAAATGTGCTGGCTCTTTAAATACTTAAATAACTCTTTATTTAAATGGAGTCTTGTTGCTTTGGCGATAGTGATTTCAGGGCTGTCCCTGTTAAAACAAAAAGGACCTTACTCTTTCACAAAGAGGTCGATCTCTGTAGGGCTCCTTTCCATCATGTCATCAAACACATAACTTTGTCAACTTTTCTCAGTCTGTCAGTGACAAAAACAAACAAGCACTTTAAGTAGATGTAAACTGATGGTTCATAATTGCCCAGAGTGGTTACACTGCTTCTTGCTAAATATTAGACATTTTCAAAACTGCTGTTCCCGTAAGTCACTTAGAAACAAAAACTGAGGAAATTTGGTTGAAAAATTCTGAAGTTATCCTTCATTCCCCTCAAGTTCACTCTTGACCTTGAAAACAGCAGTTGACTGAACAATCTAACCACAAGTTCCATTTAGTATTTGTTCTGGAGCTTTCGGTCATATCTTCCTCGGCATGGAGTTTGCCCAACTGTCAGTGAAATGTAGATTTTTAAATTTCTACTCCTCTGAGCACTTAAGGATTTCTCGTCCATGTTGGCTCAAATCTTGACGCTCCAGAAAAGCCAATAAAAGGACCTTGTGGTGAGACCGCTCAGTCAACTGCGGTTTCAAACGTCAAGAGTGAACTTTCAGTCTCAACTTTTATGCCAACATGAACAGGAGGTCCTTAAAGTGCTCATGAAAATGGAAATTGAAACATCTTTTATTCCATGACAACTGGGAAAACACCAGCTGTTGAGGAAGATTGTGTGATAGGATGGAAAACTCCAGGAGAGCTACTGAATGGACTCTATGGAGGGATTTTTCTGTCAACTAATGTTAACTTTATTTTGAGCCTGTACACGGCTTCAGCGGTTTCATTTTGAAGCTGCAGTAAATGGTGTAATGGATAGAGCTTCATTGTAAGGTGTTTCTAATGTTTTGCTTATTCTCTGTTCTTCCTGAGCGTCTATAAACTGTGAATCGTCTCTCGGAAAAAAAAGAGCAAATTTTAAATGATTAATGATGTGTCTTGAGTGTTTTATAACGTCTTAAATGTACTTCTTTCACTATCAAAAAGTACAGATTAAGACTTTCGGAAGCTGTTAGTTTGGCAGTGCAATTTCCATGAGGTCAGGAAGGGGAACTAAATGCTTATTGAGTGTTTCACCATGAAGCAGAGCTTCCTGAGAAGTCTGGCAGAGATACCAAAGGGAGGAGAGGATTTGGGTAAGAGAGGGGCTCTGAATGGAGGGCAGAGCAGAGAGGATTTGACAGCAGGTTCTGACAGAGAGAGAACCACAGAGACGAGTGTTACTGACAGCCGTCCTGCCGTGAGGTTCCAAACTCTCCATGTGAAGACAGAGAGGGCAAATAAAAGACATCCCCATGGAGCAGCGAGCCCCTGTTGTTCATGTAGTTGAACACGGGTGTAGAGTTACAGGATTTTTACATCACGCTGACAAGAAGAAGACAGCAGGTGTGGGACAGGTTATTGGAGTGACATTCACTAAAAATAATTTGAGGTCTAGAAAATATGACAACGAGCATGAGAGCATGCAAGTAAGGAAAATGTAGTAAACTGCTGAGTCTCCTCTCTGGGGAAACTAGGTTACAGCTGCTGAACCTGAGATCCTGCAGCACTATCTGTCCCTCTGCACACCAGTGAGTCATGAGGCTGCAACCACCTGTATGCAGTAAATAAACAAGCACCTGAACTTTATCCTGCTGCTGTGTTGCGTTGTCGAAGCAGACGGTGTGCTGAGAAATGAAAGCACCTTTCAAAAACAGCTGACTGTAAAAATCTGCAAGGGAACTATTAATGGAGTTCATTCATTCAGGGTCGTGGTTCATGTTAACTTAACACATAGGAAGATCACACTAAAAGCTGTTCATTATGTTTTACAGCTTTATTTAATAACTGATGTGCAAGATTGTAAAATGCTCAAACGACACATGTTGGGATGATCAAAATAAAATCTGTTCATTATGTTTTACAGCTTCACTTAATAACTGATGTGTAAACTTGTAAAATGCACAAAGAAACAGGCTTATAGACTTAAATTTAACAGATGAAACTAAATCTTTGCTGCAAATGTAGACTGGTGAAAATTGGAAAAGTGGTTTTGTCAGTGAGATGGGTGACATTATTTTGAAAATGAATGAAATATTGACACTTGTTGGCAGAACATATGAGTAAATTTAGCAAAACATGCATAGGGGCTGGCTGCTCCTGTGCACCTCTCATGTTTTGTTTTGTTTTGTTTTGTTTGCTGTAAGAAAGCTATTAAGAGTTCCTTCATTCAGGGCCCTGGTTCACCTGCACTAATGGTTTGACTGCTCCGGTGCATCTCTCCAATGTTTTTATGTTTGTTTGTTTGTTTGCTTGCTATGATGCCGTCAATATACAGTTTAAATGCCTGACATTGCTGGTGAAAAAAGCAAGAGGGTTTGTCAGAGGCCGCTTATGGATATGTGTCAAAACAAATTAAATATTGACACTTGTCTGCAGGACTTAAAAGTAAATTTACCAATCGTGCATAGGGGCTGACTGATCCTATGCATCTTTCTTGTGCTTTTTTGTTTGTTTGTCTGTTATGATGACATCAATCTATAGTTCAACAGCCTGACACTGCTGGTGAAAACTGCAAAAGAGGGTTTGTCGCTTCTTAAGGAAATTTCACATTCTGAAAAAAATATTGACACTTGTCTGCAGGACTTTTACGTAAATGTACTAATCATGCATAGGCGCTTACTGCTACTATGCATCTTTTGTTTGCTTGCTATGATGACATCAATGTACGGTTCAACAGCCTGACATTGCTGGTGAAAAAAATAAGAGGGTTTGTCAATGGGTTTTTAGGGATATGTAACGTTATTTGAAAACAAATGAAATCTTCACACTTGTCTGCGGGACTGATGAGTAAATTTACCAAATGTGCATGGGGACTGACTGTCTCTATGCACCTCTCCTGTGTTTTTGTTGTTTGTTTGCTAGCTATGATGACATCAATGTACAGTTTAACGGC
Organism: Plectropomus leopardus; assembly: GCF_026936395.1. Taxonomy (NCBI): domain Eukaryota; kingdom Metazoa; phylum Chordata; class Actinopteri; order Perciformes; family Serranidae; genus Plectropomus; species Plectropomus leopardus. The sequence goes on along the minus strand of NC_142187.1, from coordinate 26,317,991 downwards.
CTGACAGTGCAGATCCTGCAGACAAGCATGCACCTTTAGGTTACACCATATCACACTGTACTGCATGTTCCGAAACACGAGGCAGCTCAGCACAATCACACAGTTACCTTGATCTCTGCAGCTCTATCGCAGAGTTGGCTATCTGTCCGCCCTCCAGGCTGTAGTTCTGGGAGCTTTGCCTGGAATAAGGGGCAGGTAGGATTCCCTGAGTGTACGTCTGCAGCCTCCCTCTAGTCGACGTTGGGACCGCGGAGAACGGCGAGCTGAACGTCGAGGGCACGAAAGCGTCGCCCTCCGTGTCTGTACCCACCGGAGCAGTTCCAAAACTGCCCCGACTGCTGGCGAGAAGAGCCTGGTTTGCCAGAGCTTGGGCGGCCGTGGTCGCCGCCGCCGCCGCCGCAGCAGCAGCAGCTGCAGCTCCGGCGGCGCCAGCGGCTCCGTACGCCGATCGCTCCGGAGAAACCAGGCTGTGTCTAGTCCTAGCTTCAAGCGACTCTTCCTCTTCGTTTTGATTGTCTGCATCGTCTTGCACGGGTCGTCCATCCAGAGAAATGTTACTGAGAAAAGACAACGCCGCTTGCCTCCTCCTCGGGTCTATGCGTTTCCGCGTATGCTCGAGACTGGAGTGCTTGATCTGTAGCGTGGCTGTGGATGTGTTGCTGCTCGTGGCAGCCGCCATGGTCCGCGTCCACTGATCCGAGTCCCCGCAGCAGCGATCTTACCTTGCTGACATGAATATTGTGTTAATCGTGCCTGTGTTGGTGAATGGTAGTGGCCTGTCTTTTAAGTACATGCGTTTAACTGGGTGAAAACAGGGTGGTCACGTGTGTGCAGTATTGTGGCAGCACAGGGAAAATTTGGACCAATCGGCGTCCAGGAATACATGTGTTTTTTTTTCTTTTCCTGACTGCTGAAGCCTCCACTCGCTTCTCTGACAGGGTATGCCAAAATTACATAAACTAAGCACGGTGTCTCTCAAACAGTCTGACCTGCACAATATCAATCTTATATCTAAAATATTCTTTTTTCTATCAATTCTAAAAACACATTCCCTCAACAAATATTTAGCATAATGGTGAGAAAACTTTGCAGCTTGTGCATTGCAAAACTATACTCAAGCATTGTGAAAGAGCTTCTTGCTGCTTCCTCAGTCGTACAAGGAGCACAGTGTGTGCACAGTGATCAATGGGTGCTGACACAATGGGCCTGGCTGTGTTTGTTTTGAGAAAATAGATCACTTTCTGAACTGTGCAAGTCAGCATCTCTGCAGCAATTGCGCCATCTGTCTGCTTGACATGCATTGCGTGCTGCCTTTTTGACATAACCCTATTAAATGTGCCATCTAGTGGTTTTTGGGTGACAGCAACAGCAGCCTATGCAGACGCATACAAAAAAAAAAAAAAAAACAGCTTTCCTGGGGTTTATTTTATTTTTATATACTTCAAACAACCTTAAAGGAACATTTAGGGAACATTTCCTGTTTGGTGGGTCGCAAACACATTTTGATGAAGTGGCAGAGTTAGGGGAGAATCAGGCTTTTGCCTTTTAATTCAGGATACGCTGTATATATGTATTGTCAACATTTATTTTTCTCTCTAATTTAAGCTAACATAAAACAAGTGCAATTTTGCTATACTGCTGCAACCAATACACACATGCATCCACATATTCATGCATTTACAAACAACCTGTCACTAATAGGCTACAATAATGCATCTCTATAACAGCTGGTTCATGAGGCATGATAGGAGACATGGCAAAATTGTATGTGTGCAGGCTATGTGTATGTCCATCTGTGTGTGTTTGTGTGTCTTTAATTATTTCCACAAAATCTTATGCAAGTCTTAATCCATTTGGAAATTCTGCACCTTTTTTGAACAGGTCACTCCCATTGACCCCCAGCCCTCACTGCCCCTTTACACTAGTTGACATGAACACAAACACACACCTACACACTTTGACTGCCTTGCCAAAATTCATCCTCCTAGGGCTAATATGTGCTGCCAAATGGTGGGGGAATTTTTGCTAAACCACCGAAGGGACCAACTGTCAAAGCGACCTATAAAGCTGCAGGTCACAGCTAAAAATAAAACTTTGGTCCTGGAAGGAAAATTCAGAGCTCTGTAGGGGAATAGTACTCATTCCACGAATTAATTACAACTTTGTTTATTGATTGTCCTATGCTATGCAAATAAAGTTAAATACTCTTTGCCATAGTTGGATTAAACTGTTTGGGGGCCCTGAGGGAACATTGCTCTTGGGCCCTCAATGACTCCTGTTGACCCCTCTTATGGATCCTGTTGATGTGCTCCCACAAATTAACAACCACTACAGTAATGGAAATTCTTCCAGGCTTTCTGTGCATCAGTTTGTGTTCATTTGAGCGACTTTATTTATTTATTTTTTTTATTTGACATCCTGTGAGCACAATATAACCTAATAAAAGCTTTAAACATGGGGCCACAAGATTGCGTATAGTGACATGATTATAGGACATAACTCAGCAATGTTTGTTCTCCCTGCCTCAAAAACAATTGTCTTGTTCATAATCATACTCCTGACTTTGACGAAGGGAGATAATATTGGTAGCTATACTACCAGAGGGAGACATTTAACTCAGTAGTTCACAGTTCCACATGTTAGTTAGAGACATCAGCACAGAGTCTGAATAAAATTAAACCACTTTATCTTTTGCACACTTGAGTAAATACTGTTTTATCCCTACAAAGAGTCCCAGGTGAAGTGAGCTGAGCTTTGTAAAATGTCCCGATTTTTTACTACATTACATTGTTTTAAACAGGTAGTGTGGCTACAGAAATGCCTTATAGTAATATGGGAAGATTAAGGCATCATTGCTTCAACTGTCACAATCTGAGATGTCAATGATAATAGGTCTATTAACTTATAAACATGATGAGGTAAAATTTTTAACATGTTTGCCCATTCAGATGTTTCCGATCATCTGAGAATATCAGCAATCATTACTGATCTTACCAATTACAGTAAATCATCAATCTATCAGAATTTTTTGGAAACATTCACTTAAACTGAGTATAAAGAAATTATACATTTAAGAAACTATATATTTATGATAACGATACCGTATGCCTACATGTAAAAGTCCTAATAGAGACAAGAGTTGAAAATTAGAAATAGCTATGTGTCTCTGTCTTATGATCTGTGTTGCGTCATCCCTATCAAATTCAATAAATAAATACATAAATAAATTAGTAAATAAATAAATGGTAAATTCCTTTATAATGGCAAACTTGCTGCCAAATCTAAACTTTGCAGATGTTATCCAAGAATTCTTAAACTTGTAATAGAGGCTATCCTCCAAACCACAACACCATTCGCCCTGTCCTCATCTAGAGGAATAGCTCTAGCTTTTTTCAAAATAGACAAAAAATGTGAAATTAATCTAAATTAAATAAATATTTAAAAAAAGACTTTGTAGAACATTCATATTAGGATGCATTACAGAGACTTGGCACTTTTTTACCACTAGAGGTCTTTGTTGGACCTCAAATCTGCACTTAGCTGTAAGTTTCCTGCACTCTGCATTGCAGAAAGGAGCATCTAACTGTTGTTAAGAAAGCCCCCGGGTGGATGTACATCACAATAATACCTCGAAACCCCTGGTGGTGTGTTTTACTGCTGAAATACTGTAAATGACACAGGTTAGAGGCGCTAATGATATTGACTCTTAAATGTGTTTAGTCACTCATCCTCTGAGGTTACAGTAATGATAAATACAGGCACAGCACTACTGACGATTAATGTTTAGGGTCACTTCTTGTTTCATATATTAATTTCAGAAAAACACCCAAGGATGTTGTAATTATGGAATACTGTTTGTGCACGGAAAGTGTCACCAATATTTAAAAACAAAATGCTATATACAATATGCATACATTTAACATTTAGCTTAGAATAACAACATCATACCCTGCAGTCACTGATTTTGCAGAAAGCCTGTGCAACAATAATGTGTAGGAACTGCAGGTTCTTTGGCCCCAGTTAATCTGAGCGGCCCATCAGTCCCTGCAGCGCCGCAGCAAAGACTCTTGCCGTCGGCGAGAAACTCTGAGCTTCCTGTGTTTGTGTGAAGTTTCCTACTCATGAAGTACTTCAGCACCTCATTGTAAGGCTTCATGCGCATGACTCTGCTAATACTTTCACAATGATTAAAGACAAACATGCCAACATGCATCATAAATTTCCCCTCACGGACCTAAGAGGTAGAAACACAATACTGCAGTCTCTTAATGGATATAGCAATGTGGAGTAGTGCAATAATTATGACTCTAATAAGGAAAAAGGACGTTTGACAGAAAAATGGGATAAAGGTGAGAGGACAGAATGTGGAAGGAAAAGGTCAAAGATCACAGACAACAATAGGGAAATAAAATATAGTCATCCAGGTATTACTTGTTCTATAAAAGTCATGGAATTGAGCTCTCACTGGGAGAAACCAACTGTCAGTGACGTATATGATTAGTGTTTCTGGTAATCACACGCCTGGGAAAGTTTTCACCCTTTTGTTTTTTTGCACCAATAACATTGAGTCATTGCAGGGTAAAGCAATTAAAATGCCTGCCAGGCTATTTCAGGGGTGCTAATGTTGCTGCTTGCCTTAGTTGGTCTTGCCTTGACACACACTTTACATGCATGACACACACGCATACAAATCCATGGCCAGGAAAGCATGACACCATCACATACAGTTCCTGCACCCAAGCAAGAAAACTATGTTATATTCATATACTGTACAGCACAGTCCGTAATCTTGATCTGTTCTACAATGGGATAATGAAATTGTTTGTTATTGTTTGATTTTTGACACTGAATTCTCCCATATTCCCCCGTAGAGATTCAAATCTATCAACATTAGCAGCCGTGGTCAGATTAGGTGTGTGTTGATGAAGGATTTAGATAAGAGCGAGTGTGTGAGGCCAGCGCTGAGCAATCACACGGGGACGGCTTGCTTAATGGGACCACGGCCTTATCAGAGGAATCAGAGGAGCTCCCTGAAGTTCACCCCAGTTTAATCGCAGGCTTTCGGATGACACTTATATAGCCCAGTGATGTACTGAAAAGTGGAAAGGACCATTCACTTTCATAAGGGGGGAAATTGTGGGTAATGAATTCAGTGACAAACAGATGAAGAAAAATGTGTTTTTATTCTGTCCGGGGAGCGTTGATGAGTGAACAGTTCATAAAGTCTCTGAGGAAGGTTATGAGGCAGGCCAAACGCCAGAATAAATGTTGACATTTTTTTTTCTGCAAACCATGTATGTATAACATTTTGTACATTATTATGTAGTGTCTATGTTGACATTTGACGTTGCTGTGGTTTACATGTGGTTAAGTTTAGGCGCATGAAACACTTGATTATGATTAGGGAGATCCTGTTATGGCTTAAAATATTTTGTTTCGGTGGCAAATGCCACTGATGTTTTGCTAAAAAAACAGCCAGGTTTGTTTTTGTTTTGTTGTTGTTGTTGAAGCCTCGGACAGTGGTCTACACTTTAGCAGCTGTCTTCACCCCCCGGTGATGAAGTCTGTTTTGTATTAAGAACTACGTCGCTTTAGGGACCTTCATATGATACGTAAGAAATAGAAAAATGTAATATATTTGTATTTATATTTATTTATATATGTATTTATATATTTATTTATTAGCTCTCTTGCCGAGTCAAATGAGAAGATTGATATGGATTATCTTATTTCAGCACAGAGACTGGAAACAGGGGTTAACAGCGAGCCAGGCTCTGTCTTAAGGTAATTCAATCAACCTACCAGCACCTCTACAACCCGCTAATTTACACGTGATATCGTCTTTGTTTAATGTGAAAGTCTTAAAACAACACATTGTGGTTTTTACAAGGGGTTATGTGATGGACTATTACTTGGCTGGAAGCAGTGACTTCCTGGAGTTTTGTTGTTGGTGAGGTTGCCAAGCAACTAACTCTCTACGGTTACCTCCACAATAAGATGACTAAATTTTAAAACAGTGTTTTAAAAGGGAAATTATTTCCGTACATGTAAGTGTTTTAGCACAGTTTCAGAATTAATCGGTAATCAGCCGTTTGGCCTTCTGTTCACACGACAATGGCATTTTGGGGGCCTGAAAATGCAAACTTTTGAAAAAGCAACCCCGTTTGATGCTGGCATTGCGAGGATCCTGTGAGAAAAGTGATGGCACGGCTGTATTTCTTGCGCATGGTGTTTTTCTATGGTGTGTCATTACAAAGCTACACAGTCAACTACTGACCTGGCATGCATACTACGGCATTTTTGGCCGTTTTTGCAAATCTGTGTGCACGAGGATGGCTCTCACAATGTTATCATATGAACATAGATTATTTTAAAAACACAAAATAAAGACTTTCCATTTTTGGTTGGGCTGGTCTCATCTAAAAGTAGCCTTAGTTTACAGAAACTACTACAGAGGAATTTAAAACCAGAGATTTCTTTGACTGGACTGGCGATGAGGTGGAAGTAAAACATAGCCTTAGTTTAAGGCAGTCAAGACTGTGGAAAACATATCTTAGGAGTCGTTTCAAGGAAAATACGGTGACATATTAGAGTGGTACCAAGAGCACTATCCATCTCCAGAAGAGGCTATGACAATGGGAAAGGAGTAGCCATCAACACCAAAGTGCCAAAAAAGCAACTCTGGAGTTTTCAAACTAAAACAGGGTCAGCAGCATTTTCACAAGTATCAGTATCAGCAAGGCATAAATATAGTAGTAGTTATGCATTTAAAATCAACAACATGCTATTGTGGCTGTAGCTTAACTCTCTGCAATAAAGCCAAAACGCTTATTTCTTAAAATGTCAAACTACTCCTTAAAAAGTGGCAGTTACTGTATACTGGCTAGCATTTGTGTATCAAACACTTGCCAGTTCATATTCTGCCTGTTTGTGCCTGACTCACACAGATGCTTATCCTGGTCGAGTGCTCTGTGGTCAAGAGGGCAGGGCTGGTTGTAACCGGGTCTATGGTTGGAGGAGGAGGAGGAGGAGGAGGGGACAGGAGGCGTGGAGAGGTGGGGGGGTCTGCGGTTGTGGCCTGGGATTGATGACTCTGTTTTAGGTCGCGAAGAAAGAGCCCACCCGCGTGCCACAGCCCCCCAACATCAAACATGCCGTATTATGTTGATCTATGGAGATGGCTGGGCAGCACTTTCAACTGAGTCAGGCCAGTTCCATCAAAGGATTTATCTCTTCACAAGATTAAAGGGGGCCAAGGCGTCTGCCAAACAAAGGCTAACTCGGAGGGTCAGCCCAGGTCCTGAACTTAAAGATTTACACTGAGACAAACCTCAGATCGCAGTAGAAGACTCTGTGACGTCTGCCTTGAATCTGACATCTTGTAAATTCAGCTAGCAGTTGATACTTATATCACAGTTGTCCACTATGATTGATAAATTACCCACATGAATTGTAGAAGCTCAGCAGTATCATCCGACGCTATAAACACATTAGCACATACTTTCTTTCAGACTGTGGGGCAGACAGAGTTAAAGTTATTCAAACCCCCTTTATATTTCTGACATGTTCCTGGCATCTTTCAGGATTCCACAGTAGTGACGAAATCACTTTTTGGGAACATTAGGTCAGTTATTTTTTCATATTTCCTTTTAAATAGTAAGACGGGATCTATGGTTAAACTTGTACGTGAAAATCTGAAGCGCTTTTGTACAAATTCATGTCACATCCAGTGACTTGTTCCTGTTGCTTTGACCTTTGCACTCCTTCCTATTAGTCACTTTGTAATGTTTTTAGTCTAGGAATGTGGGCCTGTTTCACTGTTGCACTTATTGTAGGGCGCTTTGATATTTTCACTGCCAAATGCCAGAAACAAAATTCATAGATTTTCATGTGGAGTACAATGTGAACATTAATTATTAACTATGGTTCTCATTTTACTGGTAATGGTCTTCCTCATCTGTCTTTTGTCCCCTTGCAGTTTGCAAATGCACACATCACTTTTTTTTTGTTTTCAAGAATTTCCCACTTTTGTTTTCTTTTCAACGACTTTGCTCCTTTTAAGAGTATTAGCCAGTGTTTTTGGTAACATACTTTGCTGTTTTCGTTCTGTCTCACAATGAAAACACTCATTTATATTCATTTGGAATCGAGTGGGTGAGAGACACAGAGTGGACTGGTGGCGAGATACGATCGGGTGACGTGGGCTCACACACATGAGCATAACAAGGCTCGAACTTGGACAAGAACGCCTTAAATCAGGGTTAAAAAATTTGCAAGGAATGCACCTTCACATACCTTGCAATTCATTTCACATGGGAATATTTGTCTCACTTATAAAACCTGCGGCACAGAGTGTTGGGTGATGTTTATGGAGGAGTGAGATGAAGGGAAGAAAAGACTTTTATTTGAATTCTTCTCTTCTTCTAAAGCAGACAATCCATAATAACTTTAAAGTAGAAGAGATATATGACCTGCGCTGACTTTTTACACCTCCTCATTAATAAAGCCACTACGCTGTTTTGATTGGCAGCCAGCAAGCCATTGTCTAGTTTGTGAATAACATGCTAAAAGTCTGCAGCCTTTTGCTGCATGCTAAAAGCAGCGATATTGGAGAAAGAAACATTACAAAGCAGAATTCATTTCTGCAATGAGCAAATACCACAGTCTGTATTCTTTGAGTGTTTGTAGGTGTGTGTGTGTGTTTGTGTGTGTGTGTGTGTCTGTCTGTCTGTGGGCCTATCTGTGTATGCACATATCAGTATTAGCACAGTGTTGCTACGTGCTCCACCACCAAGCCTCGCCCATAGTAGGAGGAGAGTACAGGGCAGGGTCAACACAGTGTGAGCCAGAAGAAACGCTGTGCCTGGCACCACCACACACTCACACACAAACACACACAAACGCGCACACACACACACTCACACACACACACACACACACACACACACACATTAGACAGGCAACCTTGGGAATCGCAGCCAAAGCAGAACAGAATGTACATTAAGGAGGTCGTCTCTCCTCCGCTCTTTTCCGTATTTATCTCCCCTTAAACTCCATCCTAAATACATGGTGAGGCTAAAAAAAGTTCCCGCTAATCTCTTTATGTTACTTCCTGTTTGCTTCACACTTGTGTCAGTAAAATTAAGAAAGTAGCGTAGTAGGAGTACCGGCTCCGTTTTACTGTGATGTTTGTGTCTTAACATCAAGAGCGTTTAAAGGTTGAAGAGCAGCGCGCCGTAATCAGGCCCTCGCCCTGCTGTTCCCTTCCTCCTTCAGTCACTGTCAGACAGCTATAGCATCGGAGGTCACATGGCTAAACTCTGCCTTGTAAAGACCCAACGCGCGGTTTTCCCTTGTGTTAAATGTCCTGCTTTAACATCCAATGAGTAGCAGATGAGGGGAGTTGTGTGCGTAAGGTTTATAGGTGTACATGTGTCAGTGTCAGGTGCTGTCATGAAGGACTTGGAGGATCTATTGCAGGTCCTGGGACTTAAGAATCAGTATGGGGGAATAGTGCGCCGATTTAAGGGCAAAATGTGAAACGTTACCCATAAAGGTAACTGACCCACAGGCCACAGAGGAGTCAAAGAATCCAAGGAAGCTAAAAAAAAAAAGAGTCTGTTTTGAGTGTTTTTCTATCGGGCACTAAAAATGATTTTAGTGCCAATAGAATATACAAAAAATCCCAGAAAAACACAATTCTGAGGGGTTCATTTAAGAAATTTAAATAATTAAGCTCTGTTCACCTTGTGTGTTGATCATTTTGGTTTATTACAACCTGCATCTTATTTCTGTAGTTTTGACAATAACTGCTATTAACATTCTTCCTACTGATAATATTATCGTAAAACGCTAGAAAGCAATTTCGAGATCTAGAAACACAGTGACATTGTCAAAACAAGCTAGACTGGGAAAGGAACACAATCATATAGGTTTTAAGAGTATCATTTGCATTCATATTGGTCTGAGCTCACGATTCCTGTCCAATGTTTTGTGCCAAGTGCAAGTCTAACTTTCATGTAAGGGACCTGAGTTTGCATCCCAAACTGTATCCACCACCTTACCATACCTCAACCATATCACATTTGCAATAACAACTATCTTCTGTAAGCGTGCAATAGTTTCAACCGAATCGCAAAAGTAAATAGTGGCATTGTACATTTCTTTTGGCACAAAAACTACTTTGTTACACCTCCACCTCCCAATAACAAAGTCAGCTCACACCTGTATTCTGAACCGGTCACTTTAAAAACATTTATATGATACATAATTGTACAGATTTATCATATTCAGGGTTTGTTTGCTGTTTCCATGCAGAGATATTAAAGGAAGCAAGAATTTTAAAATGTTCTCACTGACCATAATACTTTATTTTATATTTCTAGTTATTTTATAATGCATTGTCCAGTACCTACATTCTTGTCTGGTGATGAGATTGAGATTCAAACCAAAACACCAGGTTAGACAAACTTAATTAGAGGATAAAATTAAGGTTAAATTAATATGCAAATTATCTGTGGGACACATCCTTTCACACCTGCAGAGAGGCTACAGCTAAAAATTTTCCAAGTTGGCAAAACTGGCACATTTACTGAAATGTTTATTAGAATGCATTGTCCCTTTAATCTTAAACTTTGTAAACAAAATCACTGGCTCCCTGGTTCAACTCTGACCTACCATACTGTACTTCCCCTGGTTTTGCAAGCACATAGTTTTCCTGTGCAGCAACAGATTACTACCAACTGTTGGAGTGTTCAATTTCAATTTTACCTTTTATTAAAGTAGTTAAGATAATCTCAATAAAGGTTTTGGTACATAAAATGTCATCAATATGAAGGCTGAAATTGCAACAAAAAAGGTGTAATAAACACAGTTTTATCATTTAAAAAATATAAATGATGCTGCGTCCTGGTACAGGTTCAGATGTAGACCATATAACTGCAACATCCCCAGTGTGATTCTGCCTATAAGGACCCCTGCTACATGTCACACCTCTCTCTTTACCCTCTGCATCTGGACTATAAACTATCAAATAAAGATGAAAAATGCCCCCCCAAAAAGATATAAAAAATCATATGATATTTTACTGATGTTATAAACGTGTTTCCAAACACATAAATACAAGTCCTGTCCCGACGGCAAGCTCACCACCTTGTCCCAACAGCTTCCTGTTATGGATCCCTGTTGCTGTTGATGAGAACGGGTTGAGGGAGAGAAGAGAAAACACAAGCAGCAGATTTCAGGCATTCTACAACGCATTAGGTCATGAGAATTGGATCTCGCGCTGTTTAAATGATGAAATGGCTCACCAAAGGGACCTCGATTGAGGTCCACACAATTGGTCACCAAGAGGTCATCTCCATCCAAGAGAAGAGAAGGAATGATAAATACGCTCGGCTCCATGCAATTATTAAATTTCTGTGTTCTTGTTTTTCAACAGTAAATGAAGTTGTTCTTTAGGTTCAAACATGAGCTTTGTCTTCGTGTGGGAATTCGCATGTGACAGACACGCAGAGAGCGACGAGGGCCAGAGAACAGAAAGGTCGTAGCCAGACATTGGAGCTATTTTTGTTTGTAGAAATTCAGAAGTGGTCCTGTTACCCTGGAGGCAGCTCGTGTTTTCCATATAGCTCAGCAACTTGGCAGGCCTCTAAAGGGGCAGTTTCACATTGAGCCCTGTCCCGTCCCTCCCTGCTTTAAGCTCCTCTCTCCCCCCCGGTATCTCCCCCACCCTTCTCCCTTCCTCCCTCTATCCTCCCACCATCCTCCTCTCACCCCCAGCAGGAAAACGCTCGTGGCCCGCAATGGAGACAGCCTGACTGCGCAGGCGGCCCGGCAGATGCACTGGAGATAAGTTTGTGTGCGTAAGCTGGGCCGCGACCCTTGGCGGCAGGACATTGACCAGATCCTGTCAGTGAGAGGGCAAGAGCCGGCCTAGCACCTCTTCTGCTCATTTGCTTCCATGCTTGCCTCCCCCTCCCCATCCTACTGTCTCCATGCATGGCTTCCCCAGCAGCCCAGCAAGAGCCAGAGGGGAGGACAGGCCCCCTGGAGCCAAGACTTTCCTCTGGGATCCCAGACTCCAGCCCCGGTCTCCTGACACCTCCTGTAGAGGTGCCACAAACACACAGTCACAATTCCACCAGGCATACAATAGGTCCCCAAGATAACTTCCCCTGTCCCACGAAAAGATAATGGATAGTGGTGTGTGGCAGACTTAACGACAGAGACGCCGAACCACTTATGAAAACACCATCCTTCATGCTACATCAGCACTTTTTGGTTTCTTTTGTCCGTGAAATGGTTTTGGAGGAAACACTGAGGCTGGAAATGTGAATTATTTGTCATGTGAAAGTGTAGCTGGTGGCACCAAGTGGTGACTATAAGAGAAAGCGGTTTAGGCTTTTTGTATAGTCAGGGTTTTCCCCCAGCAGCGGCAGTATACAACAGGATTTCTTCTTGTCTTGAGTCATTAATTCAGAGAGTCAGTGAAGCTGAGAGGAGCGTTACCTCTGACAAAAAGACACTGTTAGATCATAAAGTAGAGAAACAAGGTCTGGCTGAATAGCAAGGATCATTGTCTCTATATACTATAAAGTGCTTTTCCTCCAACATCCCAGTGTGCCAAGCAGTGCCAATGATTTCCTGACTCCGTCTAAGTGCCTGGCCCTAAAGGACCATGGGCAGAGATGAAAGAACTGGCACAACTTGAAATGTCATGGGGAAGTATTGACAATTCGGCTGCTTTGAAGTAAAGATAATTGAGCTTTCACTAGTTTTTATCTCCTCCTGAGACTATATTTAAACCTCTGTGTACTGGCCAGCATCATTTAGAGCTTGCCAGAAAGCCAGTGGTCAGATCTCTGTAAACACAGAGCATGTATAGCACACTTTAAAGGGCCATAACAGTGGCTCTACATGTTTCAGGCCAATGCAAATCTTTTATACTTGACTCAGTTTATGAAGTTATTTTATAAACAATCCCACTTTCAGAAATTGCATCTACTTTTTTCTACATCACAGATACCCATTGGGTTTGTATTAATTTCTGTACCAGAATGGCAATTAAGTGTAGATGCCCCAAAACAATGTGCCCTTGCCAACACGTATAACCTTGACAAAAGGCTTCACCATGATGATTTCACAACATGAACAGATTTCAGGTGTCTGCCAATTGATATCAGTATGACAAAAAAATCACTTAAAAACAATTGCACACCATGCATTTAACAATAGTAACCATCATTGTAAATAATGCAAAATTTGTAGTTTAGGAGCTAAAACTTGCTGTAATTAGTGTTCAGTGCTAATGAGCAAATGTGAGCATGCTAAAACGCAACCCAGTTGAAAGAAGTATATGTTGGCACTAGATATGTACCATTTATACATTTTTAATCATAGTACATCAACATTTCTAGATTGATGTATTATATGAGCTGACTTTTGTCTATTGGCGACTAGCTAGTGAACATAGTGGAGCATTAAACAGGTAAAGAGCCAGATATTTATTAAGTTATTTATTAAGTTAGTTCAAAGCTCAAAGGAGAGTGAATATTGAACTTAACATTCAACAGGTGGTTGAAAAAACTAACTCAAAATAAAAGCTAATGTTGCTTCTGACGGAACAAAACTGGATGACTTCCAGACTGCAGTGCAGTTGTGTTGCACTTCGCATTTATTATTTAAATTTCAACGGAGGTTGCAAAACATTAAAATCAAGGGTGAAATGCATGCTTACGAACTGGGCCTGGCCCTACATCTGCTGGAAGTGAATCACACCCAGTAAATCGACTTTATAAATTGAGAATATGTGTTCACAGCTTGATGTGCTGCCCCCAAGTGTCCAAAAAATCAACTTATGCAGGTTTAACATATTAAAAAAACTGAGGGGGATCTAAAGGTCTTTCTTTGCACTCAGTGAAATATCTTCAGCTGAGGCTTCATCTTTAAGGCTTGCAACTTTTGGAAAACAAGAGAAATCACAGTTTCTGTTTCCCATTCTAATCTCATTTTTTTCATTCATGTGTCCCTGCCTGTAACAGTGACTACAGGTGCTTTTGACTCAGACCATATTATGCAGAAATGCACCCAAATCCATACCTCCTCCTGCCCTGAATCATGACCCATTACTAGAATTCATCTCTCACTGGACAAGCAACTCCTCCACACGGAGCAATAAGAAGCTGAACCCAGCCACTCATAGCTGGGAGGTTAAACCTAGTTTGTCATCAGATTCCAGTGGGAGGGAGAGATGAAGACGTTGTGCAAAGAGCAACCAGACCCGTTCACAGGCAGGATCTGACTCTTACAGACACTTCTTCTAGGAAATCTCATCAGAAATTCCATTTGAAACCAGAGGCTTCATGTCTTTCGACACTCATGTTGCTTAGTTTTCCAGGGAAGACTGATTGCGTGGCACCTCAAAAGCATCATCTGTCTCTGCCCACAACTTAAAATTAAGTTACCTCAACTTTAAGGTCAGTGACTGAATCGACCTATTTTAAAACACATTTCACATGACCACTTGTCACCTAAAAAGCACAGAATAGTTTGTCTCTAGCGCAATGATGAGAGACAACAAAAGAAAAAACAATTAGAAAAACAGACCCCTCTGCCTTATACGACGCGATTCAAAAACTGTGTCAAAAAAATTCCAGACATAAATAATAACTCTTATAAAATGAAACAGATGGTTCACACCAGCCAGTGGGGATTTATTTCATTTCTGTGCAACACTTAACAAGCTCCCAGCCAGCTGAAGGTGTAGGTGTTGTTTTTATGACTCACAGATGCACCTGTCCTCCACCTGCTGTGACTGACATCCAACAAGCAACCAAAATATAAAAAAGTTACCTTGTCTGTTAACTCTGGTGTCAGTCAAAACATAGACTCCTTTCCCATTGCTAGTAGACTAGCACACAGCTCTGCAGCAGGCGAACATGCTCTTCTGTTTTTTTTTCCTGGTGTTTCACATTTAAAGTCACGGACAGGCCAGAAAACAAGTTGGTAAACAGTAGAAAGCAGCATAGAGGCAAGTGAAAATGTAATTTCTGTTTTTAATGTCTCTTACTTTTATTCAGTCTCTGTCAAACTCAGTGCAATTTGGAATGATGTTTGAGTATTGCTATCAGTACTGCTTGCTGCCCAAGTTGATGCATGTTTTATTGGGTTTTTGTGCAGTGGGAAAGGAGCTATGCAGTGAAGTTTTTGAAATTAGCTGCATGTTAAACCAAGATCGGACGACCTGATATCAATACGATATTGGCGCAACCCAGAGACATGGAGTCAGACATCACAGGTGCTTGTTTTATCCAGAAAGTGTGTTAGTACTATGGTGGCCAAACCATGTAACTACAACTTTTGCATTCATCGCGTGATGCCACTGGGCTCAAAAAGACTTTTCCCCACAGATGTACATTGTGGCATCTGTAATTTAGTGGATAAAATTTTTTGATTACTTGTTTTACTATCGGGATATGATCCATTCAGCTCAATTACATTTCCATTTAAATGAAATGGTGGGGAAAAGTATCTGGTGTGCTTTGACTATGGGCCCTGCGATGCAGAAGATCCAAACTATTATACACAGAGGAAGTTGAACTTTTTATGCTTCACTGAAAAACTTATCACATAGAAATGAACGTCCTCCAACACCGTATCTAATTCTATTTATACATGCATGGCTGTATCCCATGAAGTGTGTCATTGTGTAAAATCAGAATGATTGTTTAATTTCAGTCCACATAAAAATGATTGCGTTTTTAAAGTCGTGACTTTCATGAGTCAATTTCGCAAATGTTTCATTTTTGTTGAGTCACCTCTTCATCACACCCACTGCATGTCAACAAGAAAGAGTTATTGCCAGTTGTGGACGCACTTTATGAGGACCATGTGGGACTAACAAAGTCAGTGACGCTGCTCATCTTGGGTTGTGGTCTAAAAGAATAATGTAATGAAAGACAAAACATTGTGTGCAGCTATACACTCCCTGCTGTCCCACAACGAATTTCCTGTTGCATTGCGCAACATGTGAGAGGCTGTGGTCCAAGGTAAACATTGTCATAACATGATTCACCCTCAAATTATTAAGTGCACTGGTTGTATTTTGACTAAAAAGAATGGCTTCATCATCAGTGTGGTGCTGTTACACACACACACACACACACACACATATGTATATACACATTCAGATTGCCCTGGATGCCCTCGCTCATTATTATGATTACTATTATTATTATTAGTAGTAGTAGTATTTGATTTTACTCAGAAAACACATGATAATTTCATAAAATATCATACATTTTTATATATTTTATATAACCGTACCAGTTGTGTTTGCATGTTTTAAAAAGGGCTTTAATGCCTGATTAGGGAATATAAGGCTGAGTGGACCATAGCTGGATTGCAGGAAAGTGGATGGGGGATGGATTAATATATAAACAGATTTTTTTTTTCTGTACAACAAACAAACATTGATGAATACACTGCCAAGAATACCTCAGCAAAGAATAATAAACACAAAATCTATAAGTTAACTTACACTTAATGCATCCACTGTCCAATGAGACCATCCAGAAGTCTCCGACAGGGTCCTATATTCACAGAAAACATAGGTAAATATAGAAAAACAAAATATACAACTGTCTTAGCTAAAACAGCAATAATTTCCCTTACCCTCTGTGTTTGAATTGATCTCACGGGTGTAAGGTTATCCTCCAGTACAGTACATGATAATCTGTTAGAGGTTTGGACATAAACATTAAATTAGGTTTTTACTCCTTTAACACCTGGATTGACATCAGTTTTCTTGTGTTTCCTTCAGATACCTTTCACAAGCATTTAAACCCCTGAAACCTGAGAAAATCAGTTGACTTTTTTTGAAAAGATGAGAAAAAAACAAAGAGCAACTTGGCAAACATGTCCTAAAAGAAAACATTGTAAACATTGATGAGAAAATGACCTGAAAAAGACCTGGTGATGATTATAAGATACTATCAAGAAAAAAAAACACCTAGGGCAACCTGTCCAGAAATATAAAACTTATAATGATATATATATGTATATATATATATACACACACACATATATATATATATATATATATATAAACTTATGTTGCAGGAAAAAAACAAATATTATTTTTGAATAGTTTTTTTTTAATTTTTAAAAACAAACAAATATATTTGCATATATATATATTTTTTTTATCTTTTAAACAATTGTTGTCTTCCATTTTATTAAGCTTGTTTTAAGGTCATTTTGTGTTTGTTCTGTTTTTTGTTTTTCTTGTAGCCTATATCTTTTCTGTATCTTGCTATTTTTTTGTCCATTCCTTGTTAAGTTGCTCATTGTCTTCTCCCCATGCTTTTCAGAGAAATCAAGCCAACATACGCAGGTGTCAGAGAGTTAACAGCAAGCCAACTAAACATTCTGGCAGAACAATGTCAAGTACACTTACTGGTAGCAGCATGCTATCAGACAAATGATTTGCACAAACAATTTACTGGCATGGCAGCATGGTCTGAGACAAAGGATTTGCTGAGGGCAAACCCAGCTTTTATGTTACCCGCCCCCTCTCTAAACTCCTCCCCTATCCACAGGTGAGTCTCTCCACCCACTCCAGGTCACACAAATAGACATTCTAGCTTAAGATTTTAAACCATGTGTGTGTTAAATATGTCTTGCATCCGGACAAAAATTAGCAACTTTTGTTGAAATTGTATAATATATCACAGTGTACATCACAGCTGCATTCATTTCTGTCGAAGTTGCTATATTTGCAAATGGTAATAGTTCAGGTGCAAAATGTTTTTTTCCACTGTAGAATTATAAGTTTCTATTCATGTTCTGAGCAGTTTTGAGATACTGAGCTTCAAAGTTTTGCTCTTCACATAGCATAAATGACTTAGGAACCTTTTTGTTTTCTAAATAAAAAGTCAGACACTGCATATAACTTTAAAAAATAAAAAGAATCTGTAAATCACAACACATCAAGACAAAAAAGTCAGATAGAACCGTTTAATTCTAAGGTAGTGATTTGTGTGTTGATAATATAACTGAGGACAATTAATGCAGATGCAATGTTCGCTGTGATGGATTATATAGGCTAAGTAAAGGTCGTCAAGAATCTACTGACATGTTTTTATTCTACACAGAAATAAATACCAGTGGCTGAAATAGCAGTAAAACTGCATTCAAAAATCTACTAAAACCTGAAAAATGTGAGTGTTGTTCTTTGAAGTTCCTCTCCGGATATTAATTTAACCCCTAAAAGCTCATCTCTGTTCATTGAAGTTTAGAGGCTTAGATGGAACTACACGTTTCCCTTAGTTAGTATGAATATGCAAAGATATTTCTTGTGACATATAAAAAATACCATATTGATATGTTAACAAGATTAAACACTATATTTTCACTAGAGGGTGTCTTTAATGTAAATCCAAATTGGTGCCACTTAAACCTATTTCAACATAAAATGTATATAAGTACAATTCCTAATGCAGGACTTGTAATGAAATATTACCACACTTTGATGTTGCTTTACTTAAGTAAAAGATAAGGGTCCTTCTTCCACCGCTGCTGGTGGTCTGCATCAAGAATAGCTTTGATTAGATCTGAGTCTTCTTTAATCAGTCCCTTTTGGGAATATGCATTCACTGTCCACTCACTGTGTGTTGCAGATATCTTCCTGTGAGATATCTGCTGTGTTACTTTGGTTTGTTTTCTGCTGTCACAAAAATTAATGGTGCTTTTTATGAGAAATTTTTATGCCATAACTCATGTACATCAGTTTCAATTAGTGTGTGAATGGCCATGTTCTTGTGGGAGTGTCTTGTTACAATTAACGTTTAAACAGCACCATTCCCAAGCACGGCACTCCGCAATCCAGGGAATATGTTTTCTGTTCTTAGGAGCTCGTCTGTCAGCACAAGTAAGTTTTTGAAACAAAGCACAAAGATTGAATGAATATAACAAACAGGTTGGGTTACTGCCCAGATCATATGATCAATGATGTTGAAGTTGTATTTTTTTCCACAAATTCAGCTGAAACTGAGAGGAACAGTAATGTGACATATTTGTGTTGGTTCTGGCTCTCAGGTTTCAGTGAAATACATCTTAAGGTTTCCATAAATGGCTGATAAACTCTAACACCAACCTTGTATTTATGTGAGTATTGGCTAAAATATTACCCGAGGATCTGAGTTTGTGATAACTAACAATGTGTTTAGTTTATTTTTAGTTAGTTTGACATATAACATCAGATCATCAGTGCAAAATCACTATTCTTATGCAGCCATATGAAATAGTTAGGTAAATAAATACATATATATGCTTTCAAGATCATGGCTCAGATCTATAAAAACAGAAAAAGAAAATAATGAAAAACAGAAAATAGGCAGAAAACCATGAGAACTGCATCCTTATCAAAATAAGATCATACAAAAAGCAAATCACCTTGAAGACGTCATATTAAAGGAATACTTCACCCACAGAATCACCAATTTTATAGCTATTACTCACAACACAAATACCTTTTTGTATGCCTCCATAGGTGTGTAAAGAATTAGAAAGAAAAAAAGAAAATTCCTGTGTGTTCATGTGTTTTCAAAGCACTGAGCATAAAACTGAATAAATGAGTCTTGGACTGTACTGTATGAGTTGTGTGAGAGTTTGTAAAAGGATGATGTAATAATGTTTTACTGTTGTGAAACATGGCCACTGTTTGCTCTAGGTAATAACAAATTTTCACTTTTTTTTTTAGTTCTTCTTTCACCATGGAGGCATGTGAGAAAAACATTTTCTACATGGTAACACAGGGTGAGTAGCTGATATACAAATGATCATAACACAAATTATGTACCTTAACAAAAAGATTAATAGACTGAAACATGCCTCAGGCTTCCTCCTTTTTTCATTGTCAGCCACGCTCGTTTAAAAAGGGGGCGCGGCTTCACTGCAGTCCACTTTAGATGATGTGGAACACTGAGATTGGCTTGTAAGCCTCCTGTCATTGTGCATTTGGGTGAGGTCAAATGACACTAATCATAGATCTAGATTTCCTGGAAAAGTTATGTCCATTAGAATGGATGGAGGATCTAAACGGTTTAAAGAATAAGTAGAGTTACTGCCACTGACTCTTTTAACCCACTGACACCTATATGAGGAAGTACTTTCAGTTTGATGTCAATGATCATTACAGACAGTTGGAAATGTAAAATAGTCTACACGAATTCCTATATTTTAAAATATCATTTTGTCTTGCCACTTATTTTACATCAGAAAATAAAAAAAAATCCATGTGACAAGTAATACAAGGAGAGAACAAACACAGTCCTGGCAGTAAAAAAGAAAGTCGACTGACATCAACATCCGCTGACTTAACGTGGAGTGGGTGAAATATTGTTCTCTGCTATTTACCTCACACACTTGCTGCCCTTTAATGCCTAATCCCTCTCTTAGCCCTCAGACAACACAGGCCGGTGAACCCATTGTATGGAATACCAACGTTGCTCTCTCAAGGTGTGTGATTAACCCCTACTGTACATAGGAGCAAACACCACATCAAAGGCCGCCACAGAGGGTGTCTGCAGGTGACGGGTCGGCAGGAGGTGAAGGGTTATTCGCAGGCCGGCGGGCAGAGCAGCCAGTCTGAGCAAGGAGGAGAAAACAATCAAAGGAGAAAGCTGACTGGCGAGAATTTTTATTTTTGACCCCCCTCCCTACTCCTCCTGAAATCAAACTGTTGCCCTTTAAAATCAAATAGTCCCAATGTGCCTTATGAAAAATGAGCCAACAAACACTGCCGCCGTTCATAAGGCGATAAAGTAGACAAGACATATTCATCAAAGGGCTGACTGAGTAATCTGTGAGTCTGAATTAGGCAGCGGTGTTGATGCTGTAACTTATTTGTCTAACTTTCAAAGAAAAACAACATACATACACATTATATATGAAGTTTGTAAACCATATCCAGTATCAATATAAATCACCTATAATGTTGAAATCACAAGAATGCACAGACTCTGCAGAAAACATGACGTACAAAACATGTGTTTTTGTTCTCACAAACCTCCTGCATGTTCACGCAATTCCAGAAATGATTTTACTTCTTAATGGTTGCTTAGTTTAAATGTCTCCTCTTTTTTTAAAAAAACATTTGTTATCATTATGCCTCATTTTAGGGCTCATTGGTATCTGTGGTGCAAGCTTAAAACTTAAGTTCATAAGACAGCTAAGGTCCAAGAAAATTCAATGCTCTGAGACTTAAAGAGACCCCGTGCCAGATTTTGCATCTAAAACAATGGACTCATACAGAGGTAATTCCTCTCAGTCATCACTTATGACCCATCATAAGTGCATTGGTGTATTATTTTGCAGAGACTCTGCCCTCTGCCTGTATTTTCTTATTTTCTTCCCATTTACTGTGTTCAGGACATTTCACAGCGCGCAGGTAAGGTTAGGACTTTATAAAGAGTTTTTTGTAAAAAAAAAAAAAAGAAGAAAGAAAAAAAGAATACAGCAAAGCGAGACTCCCAAAGGACAAAACTTGCTCCAAAACAAAAGTGAATCTGGAGTTGGCTTTCGCTTTTGCTGGCCAGCACTAAAGGGAGGATGGGAAGAGTTTTGAAGAGTGCGGCTTAAGGCACTGGCTTTTCAGTTACAACAATTATAACATTCCTATAATATATGCTTACTCGCGGTGTACAAACTGTTATAGCTGTCGCTGAGGTCCATGACAACAGAGCAAACTCCATCCACTGATGAAGACAGTGAGATGCAATTGAAAGGCCTGGAAAACTTTTTAAAGGACCTTATATTTAAGGTCTAGCATGTAGAACTTAGTGACATAGTGATGAGGTTGTATAACTGGAACTTCTTCTGTGTCCCATTTGTAAGTGAACTACGGTAGCCGAAATGAAAAACGCAAATGGTCCTAACCAGAGCCAGTGTCTGATTTTTCCATTTGGCGCAACTGTAGAAACAACATGACGGACGGTAAAAAAGGACCGGCTCTGTATGTAAATATAAATGACTCATTCTAGGGTCAGTCAGTTTTAGCTGATTATACACTAATATAAAACATAATTAGGAATATTATATTACATTTGTGCCAATAGATACCCATAAATCATAGACACTGGACCTTTAGGATGGTTTTGTATAGCATTCCCCTGCATAATATATCTTTATCATACCTTAAACAGAGGGTAAAGTCAAGTGCATATTTTCCTGAGTGTACTCAAATGCAGGTATCGCTGACTCTATAGTGGCGTTGATAGATCTATTTAGCAGGTGTTGGCACACGTGGCATCAGGTTGTGAAGTGATGTTGCTCTCTATAAACACAGTCGCCACAAACACACACACACACACACCTCGACCAACCAACAGAGAATTCATCACAAGACCACACAAAGTGTATTTACACCTTGCATTTCTTTGCATAAACACCAATGCCATTTCTTGAGCTCACGCTGTTTGTGCACTACTCTGTTGCTAGCGTAGGGTTTTGAGACCAGAGATATTTAAGACCCTCCTCCTCCTCCTCCTCCTCCTGCTGCACTAATTGAGTGATTCAGAACAGGGCTCAGGCACGCCGCCCCTGCGACTCTATCTGACTGGGATATTATCGGAGTGGCTGTCAGACGAGGGTCCAGAGCGGCTTGAGAGGAATGCAGCTTACAACTGTGGGCCAGCAACCCTCTACTGCACACTGCAGACCCTCAATTCTCCCCCTCCTTATTCCCCCTAACCACCTCAGGCCAATCAGTCAACAGGACCCTAGGGGCCATTTTCAAAAACAATCACTCTCTCTAAGTAGTCAAGAGGTGCCAGGGCTAATTATAAACAAACTATTGATGTTCTAGCAAAGGATTGAGGGAGACCGTGCCAGGGCAGTAAATGTTTGTGTGTGCGTGCATGCGTGTGTGAGCGTGTGTGTTAGGGTCACAGGAAGGTTCTGCTTGACAGAGCATCCAATTGGCCATTTAACAGACCTCACCCGTAGTGAATGCACCACGCAGACAGACACGGACTCCTTATGACAAATGCTCGGGTTTCTCTGAGACAAATAGCAAGAAACTGTAAATAAAGGAGGAGAAATAATTGTCCTGACCTTGATACATTTTTGTCACTGCTCAGAAGAAAGATTTTACATTTCAACTCACTTTAGGGAATTGAGGAATGAAAGATTGTGCTATATTCACCTAATGATTTAGAAAACATTCTATATTTTTTTGAATGAAAATTTTCAAATGCCAGGGACAACTATCCCTCATTATGCAAACGTCGAACGTTTTAACATTTGCCTTATAACAAGACTTGCAATACACAAGAAGAACAAATTAAGGTCTCTGTGATCATTAATCGTAACATTATAAAAATTAAAACACTGGGCTTGCAAATGAATGATTAAAAATTAATTAATTAATTAATTAATTAATAAACAGATAAATAAATAAATAGTTAAAGTGAGCACTGCAGTATGTAAAAAGTGAAATCCCAAATCTTAGACACCAAGAAACATTTATCAAAATGCCCCAAGAAATATGAAAAATAAATTGGAAATATATTTATAATTAAAATATAAAAATCACAGTAAAAGTCCCTAAAGTAGCAGCAATTCAGATAAAAAAGGCAGTTCAGAAAGGCTGTGTGGTGCAGTTCATCAGTCTTAACAGTGTCCGGGAAGAAGCAATATTTACTACTTTAATTTCCAAAAGTTGCAACAGGTCCTCAATAGTTATAACTCTGTTAAGTGATTTCAGTTCCAAATAGTGTGGATGGTTAATGTGATAATGCTGGTGTTTAGCAGGTATAACAAAAAGCATACGAAAGAATGCATATCCAGCCAATACAAAACTAGGATAAAAAGATCATGCATAAATATTTAATTAAATTACGTCTGGGGTGACATTTCGAGCTGCGTGGTCGTCATCAGACAACTGATGATAGAAATATAACAACCCAATCGCCAGAAAAAATCTTGGCATTGAACGCTTCTGCAAACCACAGATTTGCTACATTTGCATGTTATTATGTAGCAGATACATCAGAACTTCACTTTGTGTGGTTAACACTGTGGTAAACTTTAGGCTCAAAAAATATTTAGTTAAGATTGGAAAGGATTGTGTTTTGGCTTAAAATATCCTGTTTGGGGGCACAATCCTGGCTGGGAAAAAAAGCAATGTCTGCGTACAAAACAATTGCTTTTCATGCCTCAAAAGTTGCTGGAAAAATATTGACTCAGACACCTACGTTCAGTGTGAAACAAATTACTGGAAACACAGCATGCACAACTGTTTTTTGTTGGTCTGCAACAGTGGTTTGCAGCATCTCCCTTAGGTGACAGTTATCTTATATATTACATCAATGAAGAACTGCTGATATAATATGCGTCCCAACATTTTCATTATCTTAGTGGTATATTTTAAAATGTTAACTTGCTAGTTAGCACTTGACACAAAGTACAGCTGAAGCTGATGGTGAATGTCATTACAAGGTTCCAAAACATTTTCAAGGACAAAATTTCAAAACTTTTTCAAGACTTTTCAAGGACCCATATTAAAGAGTATTTTTCCTTCCCAACTTGCCTGGCGTTTTTGTTGTTTGTTTGTTTTAAACATTTTTGATTCAAAATATATTTTTAAAAAAAATCAGCTATAGCTTACTTACAGGAAGGGAGAGACGAACCCTGAATGGAAACAATGAAAGATAAAATGTTGTCACGCATTGACGCATATTAAAGCTAACTTAAGTAAACAGCAAATTGAAATTATACATTTGACATGATGGTGGGGCTAGATTAGAAATTAAGGGATCACCAAAGTGAAGGTGGAGAAAGAGTGTCTACCAGAATGCATTGTAATCTATCAAACACTTGTACAGACATTTACTAAAAACACATTTATATCATTCTTATGGTGGCAATAAAAGAAAAAAAATCAGGGGATAACCCAAGCTATTATGATTCATCTTCTGGGTACCATGAATGTTTTTGCAAAATTTCATGGCAATCCATCAAATAGTTTTTCAGATATTTCAGTCTGGTACAGGGTGGTGGACTGACTGACCTTGCCTTCTGTAGAGCTACACTGCTAAAAAGTTGTGCAAAAATATAAAACCCAAAAGCTCAGTCTCAGATCATTAAGTTCAGAGTGACACCCAGTGAATCTGGTTTCACCGCTGAGTGTTACCCACTTTAAAATAATGTATTTAAGTCTAACTCATGCGATAAGAGCGCACGCTGCTGGTCTGTGCTGTGTGACGGAGACAGAGAGCAGAGTGACAGACGCTCTGCAGAGCCAGAGAGTTCCATCCTCCTCCGGTTAAAACAACAGCCTTCTCCTAGGAGCTATCGCACTATGACACATGGTCTGATCCAAGAGAGCCGTATTTATTTTCGTGTGGGCTACATTTCTTTCCTTTAAGTAATGAATTAAGAAAACACAGAGCCTGGCGCTGGGATGTGGAGATGTGTGGGAGAGAGCTGTGTGCACTGTCTCACTGCAAATGGGAAAGGAATAGGGGGGGTGTAAGGTATCCAAGGATGGGAGCTTTCCCCTCATCCTTTCATCCTCTCACCCTCTCATTTCTTGACCCTGTAACCTCCCTCTCCCGGCTTAAGTCATGTTTTCAGTCCTCTGTCTCACAGAGGCCGCCAAACTTTGGGAGGACTGGATGAAATGGGAGGGTGGTGGAGTTCAAGGAAGTGGGGGGGTGTCTCTAAAACACTTAATGGCAGAGAGAAGACAGCAACTGTGTGTCTCTACACTATATGAATCTGCATGGGCTTGTGTGTTTAGGATATCGGTTAAGGTTGGTAACAGGTCAGCCAAAGAGAGTCGGGACAGCTCCCTCCCCTGCACACCCTCTACTGAACACCTTCTGCAGAGGGGTTAAATAAATGTTAGTGATGTGATAACCAGCCTGTTTATTGAGGGGCCTCTAGCCGGACAGCGAGTAGGCCTGCTTGGGTTTCCTCTTTGATGATGTCATACCGCCAGTCTACCAAATAAGGCCCCCCCGATTTTCCTTCTACCTGTTGTTATACATAGCACCAACCAACACACACTATCTGAGCATTTTGACTTGCATTGCATTGCATCAATGGTAATTCAAGGAGTTAAAAATGAAGAGTTTGCAGGCTGTTGCAGTTGAGATCTGCAAAGTGTCCCATTTTGCAGAAACACATTGTGACAATTGTTGCTGAATGACTGTAATTCAACACATCTGAATTCAAGGCCGGGAACCTCCTAATCTGCCAAATAAGTCATAAGTCAGTGGCCCTGTATAAATTCACAAATTGCAAGTCTGTTTTCTTTTTCCTCAGACTGTACAATGACAGGAATTCAGTCACTTGAGGAAACCAACATGTTTTAGCTGGGATATTTTGTGTGCATGTTACATTGCACTGCAATTACTGGCTCGGAAATAACTGAAATAATCAAATGGCAGTAAAAAATAAAAGAAAATCACCAATGGCGGCTTACTCTAAAAAGCAGGTTTAGTGACAGCTGAGTGCCATCTTGGAGTTAGACAACAATGATGCATAAAGTCAATTGTATAAAATAATGGATGTAGCTACCATGTGGTCACTCATTGGTTTGTGGACTGCCATTTTGAAGCCTTGAGTTCGGTATTTCGTATGTCGCCATCTTTTTTTGGAGCCAGAAGTGACCATATTTGGACAGGAGCTGTTGAGGAGAGAAGAGTGGATGTGACTCACAGATGTAACAATGCCCCGTAGATGGCCTGCTGCTCAAGCAGCCTCGCCTTTACATTTGCATGTCTTTGGGTGTTAAAAATGTAAAGTTCACCCCTCATACAGTTGTCATGGTTGGGAAAATTAACCAAAGAGACAAAAAACATTTTCTCTTCCTTTCTTTTTAAGATGTTTGGATTTTGCAAATACTTATTAAGTAGTAATGTAAAGGAGATGGCAACATTCAATAGATTTTATATTATAGCACATACCAATAAATACATTTAAAAAAGGTTAAAACTGTCTTGATCTGATATAAATCTTCTACATTATTGTGTCTACAAGTATCAGACACTTTAATGCTCTTTAAGACCTTTTCAAAATAAGCTTAAACCAAATTTAAGACTGATTTTTTTCTTTTTCTTATTCAATCACTGCAGGGAAATATAAAGGTAGAAATGTAATATAAAGCTTATGTAGGAATATGGTTATTAGTGTGAGTTAGGTTAATTTACATTTTGCAAAGTATGATGTATGATGTATGTAAGTATGATGTTAAAAAAGCACTGGGTTCAGTGGTATAGGAATCAAATTCTGCATCAACATCAGAAATGTGGATTTTCACTACAGAGGAGCTTGATTCATTTTAATATAAATAAATTAAAAGATGTATAAATTAAATATGACTAAATGTTTGTCACAAGACTTCACAAATTAAAATCCAAGACTATTTAATGCCAATATTAAATAAAATATTAATGTAAGGACCTGCAGACACCCTGTACTTTAGGTCCCAACTTTCATTTATACTTTACATTTTCTTTCAAAATGTAACATTATGATGAGTGTATTTTTATGTCTGTACTTGTTGCTCATTAGGACACAACACCATACAGTACTCCAGATAATGATTTTGTAAAGAACAAACCTTTGACATAAATTCAATGTTTTTGTCTCTAGCCCTTCTTTTGTATGTCTATTATGAAAGATAATTAACATGTCATAGTCGAACCTTTATCCATCATGCATAAATGAAATAAAATATGGACTGAATAAAATACCGATGTACACTAATATACTCTGTGAATCTGCAATGGTGCACACCCACAGTAGACTGACCTCTGACCTCTCTGCTCTGACACAAGCAGAGAACAATAGATGGTATTCACCTGATACTACTAATAAAATAATTTGTCACTTCCCACTCTGCTCTGTTCTTAAATCAGGGCACAACTCCAGAGTTTTCCAGAGAAACACTCGACAGAAATCCCCCCTTTTAAAATGTTCCAGCTCTAGTTTTTTGCGTCCACGTACCACGTCTTCACTTTCTCCTCCTTTTTCCTGTTTCCCAGTGAAAAACACCGAGGGGTGAGACCTGGAGGTGAGTTTCAGTTCAAAGTTGAAAAGGGCACCACTGAAAAACACTGGCAGGTGTTCAACAACACTCTTTGACTTGGTGCTCTTGAACACTGGCTGTAGATTTAGTGTAACTGGAGAAAAAAAAAGGCAGAGAGAGATATGAAGTGTGTCTGCTGTCAAGGTCAGGTTGTAAGTTTGTGTTCAGACTCCTTCACTCGGCTTACGTGGCAATAACAAAGCCGCACAGTGAAGCTGTGGCAAACAGCTCAATATCTGTGTGCAAACTGTGGCCGGACAGTTGAATTGTGCAGTGTAAGTAAAAGCGTGACCCCATAACTGCTTAGTGTTAATATGGCAGGAATTCACTGGAATTTTGTTTTCATAAATGAGGACAGGAAAGGGTAACAGTGGAGGCATAAATCAGGGATTTTTTTCTCTCTCCTCAGAATAAGTGACCGCATGAGTGTAATAATAAACATCTCAGACAGAGATTGATGTTGGATGGGCCTGACTGAGGGCACGTACTTAGTAATCCGTACACAGGCTGTGCCCATGTTGAGCACCAACTCTCCTCAAAATTCCCACATTATTTGGGGGCGAAGCAGGAAGAAATGACAGACGTAATTTCCCTGTGATCAAACGATGTTGTCCGTACATTAACACGACCGATGCAATCTGTGCTGGGCACAAAATAATTGAATGTGCTGAAATTGGGAACTATTTTGAGGTATTTCCTCTCTTTAGAGCAGCAGGGCAGATTGGCTTAATTAAGGAGGGAAAACAGGAAGTTTTAAAGTCACGTCTATAATTAATTGGTCGCCTCAGCCAAAGGGTCTGCCTGGTCAGGCGAGCACGAGGAAGCAGCTCTGTTGTTGTGCTCAGTCACTGGGTTCACATTAGACTATACACTCAGTGCTACCAGGGATGTTTTTAAAAGGGAAAACTCAATAGCTTATTATATCTTGGGGTTCTTTTACATCTTGGAATACAGAAACATTAAAGTAGGTCCAAGGGGAAATAAGCCATTGGTCAAACAGGGTGAAAGCAAACTTTTAGGAAGTAAAGCTACAATAAGCTGGTAAAAGTTAGTCTGTAACAAGGACTCGGGGAGGTTGGTGCTGAAGGGGCAGCAACCACTGACAAAGGGTAGAACACAGACTGTAAATAGTTGACTATTTTATCACAACTCATATTTAAAAAATAGGCCTTTAAAATATGCTAATTTAATTAATTACGCCAATCTGACATGATAAAGTCATCACAACAGTTTAAAGTGCAAGGGTCAGGGTCAACTCATGGGGTGCTCTAAGACTTCTAAGACTATGGCACTAGCATTGGCTATTTTTTTCTTTATGTTCAGAAAATAACAATATCTTGTTTCTAGACAGATGTGCTTGTCTGTAGTCTAGCCACACTAGTTTTCAGATATCTGCAGTTCTTTGAGGTGAAATATTCAGTGGGATTTTCCTGTTCTGTTGGCGGATAATTTTGCTTATTTCAAGCAATATTTTCCCATTTTAATGCTTTTTATCTTATTTTTAGAGTTGATGTTTTTGCAGTGTAATTAATTGTGTTGACAGGCTGATCAGGCTGAGAAAGACCAGAAATTTGCCAGGACAGTGTTGGAGCTGCTTTTAGAACCATAAAATATCTTAGACGTGAGGTACTGTCATTGTGGGGGCATACCACTTTGATGGTGTTTTATAGCAGCTAATGAAGCGGACAACAAGTGGATGCAATGTTACGATCTTTCCAGGGGATGTGAGTGGCTTCAGCAAACTGCATACCCACCACCACTGAAACAGAAATATAACAAATTTAGGCACATGCAGTCCAGAGACAAATTGGAAAGAGAGCACAGTCTTTGGACTAATGCAATCACTGATGTACATCTGAGCAGTTTTACTTATCACTGGATCCCACAATGCTTTTTCACACTGTGAAATTTGAGCTTTTTTTGGCTTCATGCGCCACTATGCAACTTTGGTAAGAATTAACAGGGCCCTGCCTCCAACGCTGTATCCACTTCTCTTTATACATCCATGGCTAGCACAGATAGGTGACATTCGCTATGGAGTTTGTAGCAGTTCCTCAAGGGTCCTCTGTAAGATGTTTTGGATGTTTGCAAAAGACAATGTGGCTTGCAACTTCAAAGTTTGCCTTTTTCTTCTCTGCATTATATATGACTAGCTTGGTAGTTTGTTTACAACCTCTGTGACTGCCTGAATGCTCAACCTTGTTGCTGCAGGATCACCTTCATTTTTTTTCAGCAATGACACATTTCAACATCCAAGCAAGTACTTTGGTGAGTAAAGTCCTATCATAAGAGATGACTGAAGCTATGATACCCAAGTTGTGATGTTTTTGTTTTTTTTACTTTGTTTATTCACTTCAAACTTTATATTCTATTTGGCCTGTGTATTTTTGTGTAAAAAGTAAAAGATGGTTTAAAAATCTGACCTCAATGGCTGAGGAGATTTTAATGAGCAGCTGTAGCTATCTTCGCTTTGGGAGCCTGCCATGCGTCAGCCTGTTATTTATTTTAGATGCTCATTTGGTTATCAGGAGTGTTCGTAAGAAGTCTCCGTGGAGAGACGCCCAATCAGCAGGCAGGAGAAGAGCCTCACTGGGCTCTTCTGTCAAGCCGCTGCATCCTGCAATTCATCCCCCGTCTTCACTGTGTGGCTGCGCTGCTATCTTGAGCTCTAGATGAAAATTTATTACGATTCAAGACTTCAGTGAGCCAAATGGTGTTTACACAAGCATACCTCGTTTTAAAGTCCTAAAGTTGGAGACGCTGTGTTGCATTCTGGGTAGGAGGGGCTGGTAAAATCCCACAACGCTCCATAGCCCTTGATTGACCCAAATGACTAAAGCTATGAGTCCATGGAGATTCTGGAGAAGTCTGGTGACTCTGAGCTAAATGTCTGATACCAGTCAGGAAGGCACTGCTCAGCCCACCTCTTTGTCCAAGTCAAACACAAACACAAACATACAACGTACATCATGGAGCGTGGAAGAAAAAAAAAAATCCCCGTCTCTGACTCCCTTTATCACTTTTTCTGTTCCAAGACCTAAACAATACTGGCAGAGAGAAAGCAAAAGACAGATTGATGCCACCTTTGTTGGACAAAACTGAAACAACGTATTTCCCATTTATCCAAAGGTGAAATATAACTAAGTATGTTTACTCAAGTACTGTACTCAGGTGAATTCATGGTGCTTTTACTTCGCTTGAGTATTTTATTTTTATGCCACTGTATACTTTTACTCTGCTACATTTCAGAGGGAAATATTGTACTTTTAATTGACTTCATTTATCTGTCAGTTTTAGTTACTTTTTTTCCACACTTGTAGTTTGTTTTCCTTTTTTCTTTTTTTTTTTTTTTTTATAATTTTGAGGTTTGGGATGCGTTTTCTATTTATTTTATTTTTTTAATATTTGGGGGATTTACTATTTTTTTTAATAATGTTGAGTTTTTTGGGCGTGTTCTTTTTTTTGTTTTTGAAGCTGTTTCTGTATTGGGTACTTGTACTTTTCATACTTTAAGTACATTTTCCTGATTATATTTACTTACTTTTACTTAAGTACCATTTTCAATGTAGGACTTGCAGTAACAGAGTATTTTCACAGGGTGTTGTTCGTACTTTTACTTAAGTTAGGATCTGAATAGTTTGTCCTGCACTGCATCTATCTGAAGACCAAACCCAGTTTTGTCTGTTAGTCCTCTCACAGTCATGATTGACTTCTGATCATACATCACCAGGAGAGAATTTGCTCTCCCTGTCGACATAATGATTAGCATATTGCTTGTTGACATATGCTTAATTGATTAAAACAGGCCTGCTGTGATTTCACTGTGTTTTGTTTTTAAAGGCTGGGGTTCTGACAGAAATACTCCGGGAAGTATTGCATTTGGCGGCGAGCTCGGGTTCCCATACACGAGAGCGCTGAACTTAATTCAAAACGCCTTGGACACAAGGCTGACTGTGAGGCTAGTAGGAGAGGAGAGATAGCTGTAACCTTGCTTTGAACTCCCAAGAATCTCGGCGTACTTCTTGGATCGCGGCAGCAGAAAATACTTACACCAGTTACATGATTTAGTGGCTGAGTTTCAAAGCCCGGACCCAGTTAGGCAGAGGGCTTGATGATTAAATAACTTTTCCATTAGAGAGTGACAGAGCTCCTACCTGACGACTGGCATGGCATTTCACAAAAGGGGGCTGATTTGATAGTCAAATTGTGCCGGGCTTGTCATAGACATTTCATACTTTGTTCCTTCAAATACAAACAGTATGAAAATAAGTGTTTCTACCATTCAAGAGTGTGACTAGTAAGGAGACCAGAGAACATGGTCTCATGTATGCAACATCAGCTTTCTTCCACTTTTTTTGGTGTAATGTTTGATATCCACATGTTGTATATATTTTTAGGGTATCATTTTAGGTT
The DNA here is from genome assembly GCF_026936395.1 of Plectropomus leopardus. Taxonomy (NCBI): domain Eukaryota; kingdom Metazoa; phylum Chordata; class Actinopteri; order Perciformes; family Serranidae; genus Plectropomus; species Plectropomus leopardus. The sequence goes on along the minus strand of NC_142187.1, from coordinate 26,285,479 downwards.
TCAAACTTCTCATAACAAATCATATTTCACCCCACATATTATTGCCTTCTACAGTATGCTGGTTCATTTTTGTCAAAACAGCAGGCTAATAATAATAATATTTTTATGGCATTTTCATAGGAATCAGTTTTTGCAGTTTACCATTGCCAGCTCGTAAACACAGCAGCTACACAGCATATCGCAGCAACTAGGAGACTAAACTGAAGTTTTATGTTGATATTCATTGTCTCCAGAAGATGAATTCCACCGACTATCACTTTGGTCAGGCTGCTCTCATGCACTGGTCATATATTTTCCCACAAAAGTAGGCTAATGCACAAAATTTCATACATATCTCACCTACTGATGAGCCAGTAATTTGCGTATAACCCACTTTTTTTGGACATAACCAATGCATGATGGGTTTTGTGAAAATCCAATCTGGTTCAAGCTTCAAGTCCAATCATGGATTCAATCATGGAACCGAAAATAAGACTTTTAGAATAATATTTACACAAAACCTGAATGTTGTGGGGAGATAGGCCTATGTACTGTTGACTGTCCTCGCAAAGCAGAATCAAAAAACATCAAAGACAAATGCTTCTACACAAAAATAGTTCTAGACAAAAATAAATTGTCTACAACTCTCCTTTATACTGTTTCCTGATTGTGTGTTAGTGAGTAGCAGTTTAGCACACAGTTCCCAGCAGTCTGCACCTTTAGGAGGAACAACACACTGAACAAACACAAAACCTAACCCACTTTTTCACTGGCAGGTCACAGCATTTAATCCAGCGTCCTTTTATTTGTCATGGATGTTAGCATATCAGAGTAGAACTTTATTTACCCTGCGTGCAGTACCAGGTGCTAAAATATTCAAGCAGGGAAATATTTTCCCCCCAAAATACACGTAGTATGTGTAATTTCCTTCTTCAGCTTCTAGTCTTAAACTTACAACAAACATGGACGTCTTTTTGAGGCCCTTTTTTTAGTGGCTAGAAGGTGTTTTGCTGTTAACCCTGTCCACAGCAGTACATTATTAGCCTCTCCTGTCTGCTTCTCAAAAAAAAGAGTGTGCCACATGCCATCCACTGTATGTCAAGTACTGATTATTACGCGACAGATCCACATTACAATGTCATTATAAAACTCATTGTTTACTCTACATTACTACGGTAAATCAGTCATGGTGGAAATCATCCGAATGAATAATTTATTTGAATAGTAAACTGTCACCTCTGCATATTTCTTAAATTCTGAGAGTTTTAAAAATATAACTTCTTGGCAGTAATTTGTTTGTTTCCTAACTAGTGTAGCTTTTCTCTTTCAGTTTAACACTTTGAAAACTGGATAGACATCAGCTTTTCTTGTGCTGCCTCTCAGAAGTATTTAAACCTTAGACACCTGAGCAAAAAGGTTATATTCTCTTCAGAATATTCTTGTTAAGTTCATCATTGAAAAAAATCAAGCAAATTTTCTCAGGTTTCAAAGGGTTAAATGGTTGTAGGTGGCAAATCATTAAATAAATTCTTTCCTTTTCTCTTTTCCTCCACTATCTGCCCTCAGTCACATCTCCTCCCATCAGGCCCTATTCCTATTACAACTTCCTGGCATTCCTTTGAACACACACGTAATACACTTCACTCTTCTCCACCAGAAGTGTCATTTGTTCCAACACCCAACCTTCCCTGAACACACTCCCACTGTTTCTGTAATAAGTAACACTGACTACACATAGTGACGTAATCTCCACACTGCATGGAGCCAAAGATTTTCACTGTCATTTAGTATTTAACTTCTGTTTTATTATTAGAGAGAGAAAGAGAGAGAAGTTGAATTTCTCATCATTACTTTTAATTTTGCACTGAACCTTCCCCTCGTGTGTGACAAACTTCCTGTGAGTAAGACTGAGTGACTTCATGAGAGGTCAAGGAGGAGGAGCTTTTATTCTTCCCAATACAGTCGAGGATATGTTTGCTAAATGAAAGACGAAATGCTGTGTGGACATAGCTTTGAAAGCAACGTTTGGCTCTCTATGAATCAGACAGGGTGAATAAATCACGGTGATAATCCAGAATAACAGACTGTTTGCATGTGACTATTATGACACACTAAAATCAGATGGAAAGCAGAAGGTGAAAAATTTACTGCATGAATTGGAAAAAACAGAAAAGTGACTATATAAAAGGGATGAATCTGTACGCAGCAGGTTGGTTTCAGAAGGGTCAGTGGAGTCCAATAAGGACAGCAGATTGTAATCTTTTGGCATTTCATGCCATTCTGCTTGAAATTTGATAAAGATTCGATCTCATATTGGATGTGATCCATGCAAAATTAAAACAGAGAGCTTTTTAACAACTTAACCAATCTGCCCCGTGTGGATGCAATTGTCATTGCACATTGCCTCGTCCTTCCTAGATGACAGCATACAAGAGTCTAGAAGACAAGTATGTTATGTATGGTTGGGTCCACCGCCTATAGAGCGACTGCTGTCTTGTTTTAAACTCTGTAAATGGATTCACCGCTGGCTAGTTAACTTTAGCCACTATTTTCCACCTGCAAGGTAAACCAATCTAAGGGTTCTGGTGAAATGCTGTTAAAAACCTGGGTCATTGCTAAAAATCACAGAGAATTTGTCACACCACATTGTAATTGTATGGCAATACTCAGGACATGTTTAGTACGACGCTTTAATGTTAATATTTATGTGTGACGTTGGTTGCCTCTGCTCCTCCAGACATAAGATGTAGGTTTTTGATTCATGTCTGTCACAGTTTTTCTTTGAGGTTTTTTTTTTTGTTTATTTGTTTGTTTTTGTTTTTGTTTTTAACTTACACTCTTGGCATACTACTACTTTTGGGACTCACGAGAACATTTTGGTTTATTTTTCAAGATTTGATTGATTGGACCAGCTGTAAACGGAACAAATCATAGGCATTTGTGCAGTTTTGACAGCTGTTATGCCTCTATCTTCCTGCAATGTTGTAGTACTCATGATCGGTCTTGGTCTTAAGACCACTTGGAGGTCCCGTCTCTCAGTCGACCACATTCTTACTTGGTCTTGTCTTGGTCTCAGACAAAGAGGACTCTAGATTTTATTTCAAGACCAGTCAAGACCACAACTGGGGGGGTATCACTGAGCTACCTGTGCAGAAAGGAGTGCTGAATAAAGATGGTTAAGCTGATTTCAGCTCCTTAAGATTTCTTTGTATTTTGCATTTGTTTAGATTTGTTTTCTCGTAGAAAACGAAGGATATTTCCCATACGTAAAATTCACCTCTGCAATTCAATTCAAAAATCATTCTAGAGACAGGACAGTCTACATAGTACGTTTATACAATATTTGTCAGTAAAAGAGATGACTGAAGAAAAGCCTATATTTGTTTTCTGTGAATATTTTTATGGGAATATGAATCTTTCAGATCAATTTGAGGAGTGGTTTGCATGTTCCACATTTTATTGTGGTGTGTCATGCAGTGTGGGACTCACAGGGGTCTGGTTTTGGTCTAGACTTGGTCTCAACCCCTTTTAGTCTTGGTTTTGTCTTGATGTCAAAACACTCTGTGCTTGGTCTCGACTTTGGTCGCCTGCCCTCCATCTAAACAGCACACTGATGTATGACGTGATATGCAAAGATTCCACAAATGATTTACTTAAACACACTTTCTATTAGAGATCTTTCAATGGTTCTCCAAACTGAAAAGACTCCACAATCAGACCAGTAATCATGTTTTTAAGTGTTGTTTCTCCCAGAAAGTGCCCCTGTGTCTGTCGAGGAAACCCAAAAGGGCTGAGTCAGAGATCCCATCTCTTCCGGAGGCGGGGCCAGCGGTGCTGTCCTTTGAAAGGCAGCATGGAAAGATCAACGGGCATCTCCTGAGGGAGCCACCAGGCCATACTGAGCTGCTGCCCAATGGCCAAACAGCCCTGAGGTCTGTAGTCTGCTGCTGCTGCATCGATGCTGTTTACTTTGGGAGGACTTTCAACCCTGTGCAGCCATCAAGATCTCTGCATTCTCTCTCTTTGTCTGTGTCAGCCTCTCTTTCCAGATCACTTGTTATCCCCACTCTGTCCCAAAGCTGTAGCTCTCTGACAAACATCATTCACAATTACTTTCCATCACTTTGCAGATAATAACTGTAAGCTTGCCGTTTGCATCAGTCTGTGTGAACGTGGCGGTTGATGTGACCCTCAGCTCTGCGAACATCCATCCACATGAGAGCACAGGGAGGATTTCTGCACTGTTATGTTTATATTTCCTCCCTCGCAGCACCATGGATACCAGTCAGACAGTGCCAAGGTAGGACCACCTCATAAATTCACAAACCTATAAATATTTGCTCGTGTTTTGAGTTCAACACTAGTTTGCATTTACATATCTGAAGGTGGTTTGGTAATTTATCTACGTGGAAGCGCAAGGATTTAAAGCCCGGTGGTCTCTGTGTTCGAATTGTGATTTATATAACACCCAGCAGCCAATGAACACATGCCAAATGTTTCAATTTTTCCATTTACAGCCAAACTCGACATCAGTAACACTAACACTGAAAAAATAAAACTTTATGATGGATGATCTTTGGCTGAAACAAAAGGCACTGGCTGTGTCATTCTAATAAAAAATCTGATCTTTTGCAAAAGAAAGAACAATAAGTGCAATGACGATCTCTAAACTGTGGATGTGGCTGCTGTGTTGTGCTGCACATTCCTCCACACTCAATAAACTCAGCTAAATCAATATGTCAAAGAGCAGACAGATAACGCTAAGCCCAGACATAAATCTTAAACATCTCTAAAAATCTTTTCATGTGGTATTACTCACAGGCCATATTCGCTTAAGTACAGTAAACATTGTGACAGGTACTTTGAGCTGCTGGTTCAAGAGGACACAGGAAAGTGGATTGTGCTTTGAGCCCTCAGGAGGCCGGGAGAAAAGAAAAACTCTTAAGTAAAAAAGCTGTCAGGGAGAATAAAGGCTCGCTTTAATGAAACGTAAGCAGAATGTGGAAGCAAACCACCCAGAAAAAGCTGGAAATCGTCATCATTTTTCATTTTTTTCATACACATTTTGGTGAATTTCTGAAAATGAAGCACACAATTTCGTTTTTTCCCTTTTTCTCTTTTTTTTCATGTGCTTTCCTCCCAGTCATGAAGACATCTGAGAAAATAAAGTTTTTGTTCTGCCAGGGAGAAACAGGGAGTCAAAGCATGGCTGTGATTGCCTCATACAAAAGTATGCCTGAGTAATATTAATATTATGCAAGAACACAGTTCTTTCAACAATTCTTTTTAAAACACAGGGTAACTGTAAATTCATTTGCGTCATCAAATTTATTGGACTGAAATTTAAATAAAATATTTTTTATTTAAAAGAAAAAGAACAGGAAAAAAGATGCTAGAATAAACAAAAAATAAATAAGTCCAGATGAATGTATGACATGCCCTTTTTGGATGAAGCAAGCTGTGAGAAAAAATAAAAGATAAGAAATAAAACCCTTTTTTTACGCCAAGTTTCACATGTAACTCAGGTTTAACCCCCCCAATGATTTTGTTGTGGCCCAAAATGGCATTTTGGGGCTCCACTCACACTCTGCTGGAGACAAACAGTGTGAAAAATCAAACACAGCCTCTCAAATTTTGATTTTGCATGCCGCCCATGCAGCCATGAATTCAAAAATTTAACACAATGAGCATTTTTAAAACATTGCATTGTAATATTTGCTTCTTTTATTCCCTTCCACTTCAACACCTCATTCTGTTAAACCTCTGGACCCATTACACTCATTTTAATCCTCACAGGGATTAGTCAAAGTCGTCAAAGTAACATGAATTTGTTCAGAGGTGACCTCACTCTCCTCTTTGGTCTAATTTTGGTATAAAAAATGATGCAATAGTACATGCTTGCATTGTGAAAGGTACACAGTTTATAGTGAGTCGTAGTGCAGCCAACAGTTTTCTTTTGCGGTTTATGTCTTGTAACATAAAGGTCAGTAGGCCCACAACTATTCTGGGTGTGCTTTGTTCAAAAAAGCCAACTGCTTTACATGTAAAAGAGTTTTTGTAGCTCTGCTTTGAGAATAGTACCTCAGTGCTGCCATTTCAATGACAGCATTTCAACATTAAAAATTAGCCTGAAAGAGTTGATTATTTGCATTTTTTTCAGTAAATAATTAAACAAAAGATGACATTTATACCCTGTTTAAACCAACCTAGTTTCAGTCAAATACAGTAAGAGCTTTCAGTGAAAAACATGTGCAGATTTAACACTACTGTACTACAAACAACCACTTGTAAAGGAAAAAAAAATAGAAAAGAAGACATCGGTTTAACTTCTACTCTATATTGATATCTTTATTAACAATCATAGCCATGTTTTCAACAATGGAGGATTTATAAATATCTTTTTTCTTTTGATTCATAAAAGTTGTCTTGGCACTTGTGGCATGATTCCAGTTGTGGAAAGAAAAAAAAAATCTAAATGTCCTTAAAGAATATAGCGCTTTATGAAGCAGTGGTATCCAATCAACAGCGAGGAAATCCATTATGTACATGATGGCTTTATTTTAAGAATTCTTTGCCATGGTGGATGGGAGAGTGCATGGCGGAGTCCAGAAACCATCCAAAGCAGGCCACCTGATTGATCATCTGGCCTGGTGATTCCCTTTGTTTTCTTAAAGGCAACAAGATCCCCCACACCAAACCAATCCCAGCTATTCCACGCTCGGATCAAGCTCGCAGTGTGACTGAAGGTCGCCTCACCCTTCTCTCCCCCTCTGTCCGACTCTTCTTGCATCAGCTGCGAGGAAGGAAACAAACATTGCCCCCCAAATACTTCCACTAGCATCCAGACAGAGGGGCCAGGGATTGCTGTCCTCCCAGAGATTTTAGATGTTCAAGCTAAGGCCAAGGGGCACCAGGGTTCACCCCGCACTGAAGCTACATCTGATGGCTGGGACAGACCCACGCTGGTGTACAGGCTGTCCTGTCCTGGGTACTTCACCACTGAGCCGGAGCCGGTTCCTTCCCCTGAGCTGGATAGCACAGATGAACTGACCTAAAAAATCAGAGCACATGAAAAATACTCATTATTACACTGTAAAAAGTTTGACTTTACATTCACAGTAAATTACTGGCTACCAGTTGCATTACTTTCACAGTCAGTTACTACATAATATTTATAGTAATTTATTGTGAAATATTAGACTACATGCTGTAAAATCCTGGAAATAGTCACATCATCTTCATAAATGCATCACTGTATCATTTTTACTATAATTTATTTTGAAATATTACAGTCACATCCTGTAAAATCCTGGAAATAATTTAAAGTGTGGCCTAACTGTTTTTTTTCCAAAGCTGACATTTCTCACTTGACTCGAAGTATTTGTCTCTTTTTCTAATATGATTCATGTTGGACTCATGGGCTGAGCAGACACCATGAACATTTGGAGCTCAGCCCAAATTTAGGGGGTCGAGGCAGGAGCATCATAGTGAGGGTAAAGTGATTATCCAGGACCCCAATTGAAAGAGTGCTCATGAAAAGTCTGGAAAAAAAAGTTTGGTTTTGTTTGCATTTTTTATTTCAAAGTAATTTATGCCATAACTAAGTTAAAATTGACTGAATAAATTGGTTGAAAGACTTATCTTTGTGTTTAAAAAATGTGGGAGCTCTTCAAGGTTCCTCTTACTCTTTAAAGGCACAAAAATAAATGGTTTAGTTCTGTTTTAGGATTTATATTGAAGCACAGCTAGGGCTGAGCGAGCGACATCTTACACTGTCATGTCTTTCCCCAAGAAAGGGAATCTGAGGTTCTAAAAAAGAAAAGGAAAAAGAAAGAAAAGTGACTTTGCTTAACAAAAACAAAAGAAATAAAGAAAAGGGAAAACAAATGTGTGTGAAAAGAGAGGAAGGACTAGGGGCCCACAGAGACCACTTATAGGACCCAGAATTTGGTGCTACGTCCCTGGGTCAAGGGAGATTTTTTTTTTTTTTTACCCATTTACAGCAGCTTATGTGTTATTTTTCAAACCATTTCAGAGTGGTGGACAACAGAGTTTGAGAATGACTAATTCTAAGCCTTCCTGACACCTTAAAAGGACAAAAACTTTCAAAAATTACTATTTTTAAGTTTCATAAAATGTGGGAATTTGGCATAAACAGCATAAAATCTTGAAACCTATTTCCAACTGAGTTCACAGAATAAACACATGAATCCATTCCCATAATAATCTGGGCTGCTCTGATTGCAAATCAAGGCTTCCCAACAATGTTGAGTAAATGTTGGTTTTTCAAACTTTATATTAATCATTTCAGACAGAAGAACATTTACTCAATTATATATATATTTATTGTTGGGTTTTTTTGTTTGTTTGTTTGTTTGTTTGTTTGTTTGTTTATCTGAATGGCGCAAAGTTAGAGGTATTCAAAACCTAACAGATTCCAGAAAACATGCAGAGCCCCAGAAGCCACCTGGCCTACTCCACCCCTAGTTTAGCTCATGAAATGTCAAAAAAAAGCCACTAATCGTGAGTAATGTGTAGCTCATGTCACTGAAATGTTATCGTGACACATTAGTTAACATCAGTCATCACCGCAGAGCATCAGTCAGCCTGCATGTGATATTTTACAGTAAAACACCTGCTGCGAGAAATGCTTTCAGTTTGTTCTTTAGAAAATATTCAACCCCATCACGTCCAAGTCTGATATTCAGAATAACTGAAAGGATGGCGTTTTATAATTGACTTTATGTTTTATATAATCCTTATGTCTCCAATTATAATGTGATGCTTTAAATTGGACGTTTTGATGTAATTTAAATGTAAATAAATAGTCTTACCCCTGACACCTGTCCGGAGGGAGAGCTGGTTTTCGAGCAATCTTCAGAATTAGATGAAGATGTGGATGTGGGAGTCATAGACACAGAGTTGTTATTTCCTAAAAAGATTTTTTAAAATACATATATTTGAAATCATATTTTTTAAAAACAATATGTTTGTAATAAATAACCACTAGATTATATGACCAATAATTATCAGTGACTCACCAGAGGATCCCTTTGCTTTATTCAAGGTCTTCGGTTTTCTTTTTCTCGTCTGGATTCCCTCTTTCTTCATGGCGAGCGGCCGAGGTACCTGCACATTTCAATATTTTTGGATACCAATCATTATTTATTTTTTATTTGTGGTGTGTTTATTTATGTAAGTACGTTGGAAAGATGTGCGAAATTAAATTTTCACTCACCCCGTGTAATTTTGTGTAGAGTCCACACGCGTTACACACCGGCTCTCCCTCCGCGTTTCTGCGCCACAAAGTGGTCGTGCTGGTTTGACAGTTGGCGCAGGACAGGCCGATTCTTCTGGACGTGGACTGGAGACAAAAAACATAACCATTAAAAACGAAACACACCTGGAGAGGAAGGAGATGTTAATAGATCTGTCAACGCGCGGAGTCTTAGTCTGTCTTAAGGTTTAAAGCCAATTTCCTAACAATAATACGGGCGATATTATGATTTCCATTTAACTGGCATTTACGCACGACTTTTTACAGGATGTTGATTTTCAGGGAGTCATGTGTGACGTCTGATTCCCAGTAAAAAAAAACAAAAAAAAACAACAACTGTGCGTAATACATGCGCGTAATAGCACCAGGAAAGGAAGTCGGATTAAATTACCCAACAGAGGCGCTGGATGGATCGACAGATTAAGTGCCTAATTAATTGCGTTAAGAAATATCTCCGCGTATGTATGGTTTTAATTCAGTTAAATCATTTTCCTTTAATTCCTTTGAAATAGATAATGGGAAAGGTACGAAGAGGAGCCAATCTAACTCAATTTCTATGATTTCTGACTGATAAAAGATCTCTCCCCGTTTTGAGTAGTCACAGATATAACGAGACCAAAATTATTAGGAAAAAAAAATCAACTCTAAACTCAAGCATAAACGTCTTCTTTCTGCAGTAGACACTCTGCATATCATCGACGATGACCTCCAGTCACTGTTTGAAACGATTAGGCAGGAAATGGAGCGGTTAAGTGGTCCCCTGCTTACCGTCCGTTTCTGTGGTTTAATTAATGGCCGGCTCAGCCCATTCATTTTGCTGTAAAGGCCGCAGGCGTTGCAGAGAAAGTGGCCCGTGCCGTCGCGCCTCCAGAGCGGCGTGGAGATGGAGCCGCAGTTTACGCACTCTCTGCTCTCCCCCATGTCGTCGAGAATATCTGAAACTGAAAAGACTTAAATCAGTATGCGTTTTTAAACATCCAAATCTGCACACATGTTGTAGTTTTTAAAGGGGAATGCATTTCGGTGAAGCAAATTAAATCAGATGCAAAAATTCCATGTTATAATCCTTTATATATATTTAGACTTTTTTATTTTTAACTTAAATAATTTACTGCAGGCCTGTGCGCACAAATAGGCCTTGTTTTTCTTTTAGTATTCACACACTCGCGCGCACCTTCAGACAAAATAAATTTTAAACATAAGAATAATATTTTTGTACTACTTTATCCAGCGTAGCATGAGTAGGACAGCTGGCGTCCCCGCGGAGATCAGTTACAAAAGCGCACTGAGGTTTCAGTGTTTTAACTTAAGACACGTCAGCTGTTGCATGCCTGATTAACAGAATTTAATAATTTTCTCAGACAGAGAGGATGAAAAATTTTCCATCACTATGTCCTCCTTTGCTTTTTTTCTTACCCCCGTTTGGTCCCCGAATCAAGGGCGCGCCTCTGCTCTGCAAGGTGTGCAGCATGGTGTTATCAAAAGGTCCCCCGGTCCAAGGCGAGGGCAGCTGGGAGAGCTGCGGTGCAACGTAAGGGGAGTACGGACTCGCGTAGGTCCCGCTGAGGGGCCTCGAGAGCCCGTACTGGTCCCTGCTGCTCACATTCAGCGTGTTACTGTAGCCGGTGTCCCGGGGCGTCCCGTTATTCATAGGCGGACTCGGAGGGTAGTGAAACCGACTGGAGGTGTGTGGGCTGCCGGTGCTGTAGGAGGGGCTCTCCGGGGCGGACTGCGACCAGACCGAGTGGTTGGAGACGGCGTGGCTGGGCTGCGCAGAGCCGCTGGCCTGCAGGTACGAGAGGCTGGGTATCATGGGGCCCACCCGGGAGCTGGGGACATACACGGGGGAGTTTGGGTTGGAGTGCATATAACCGCCAGTGGAGGAATCATATCCAGTCTGGTTCTGGGCTGCGGCGATGGCCAGTGTTTGGTACATGTCGGTGGGGTCCACCAGCAAGCTCGCCTTGTGCGCTCCGCTGGTGAGGACGATTTTGCTGCCTTGGTCTAAATCCGTAAAGAGCGGGATGTCCTCGGCGGTGGTCAGGGTGTTGTTATGGTGTCCGAAGTGAACGTAGGAGTGTAGTGACGATCTGCCGTCGGAGCGGCGGTGTCCCAGTGCGTCAAGGTCGCTCGGCGGTGTCCTCAGCTCATCCGAGGTGGGAGCGTCCCTCCTGCTGTCACCGTGCAGGTAGGTCTGCTCAGCCGGTGACCCTGGGCTGCTGGAAACTTCTCGCTTGACCATGGACCAGCTGTTTTCGCCCAGGTCCATCCAGGAGCACTTTCCATACACCGTAGGGGTTAATAAAAATGGTCAGGGGGTAGTCTACCCTGTGACAGAAAAGAGTTGGAACCGTTAGAAAGCGAGCATGTGTGCGTAAAATTTGTCCCGTAAACATCTGGGTAGAAACTCTCAGGAAAGTTTCTGGAAAAACGCAAATCTGATGCGCAACTTGGTTTCATCTTCACATTTCCACAATAACAAAAAACTGCAAGACTCTGACAACTCGATTCACGGCGCGTTCACTGCTGTATCATCTATAACTCCAATAAAACGCACCCAACCGCAGTGACTGCCCCATCGAGCGCTCTTAAGAGGCACTGGATTCGTCCGTGTCAAATCTCTGTCCTCCCACACACACGCACAACACACACACATAACAGATAGGAAACAAAACGCAATATGTCTTCACAGCAAAAGAGATAACCGTTTGATAAGACCCAAAACAGATAAGGGCCGAGGGGCAGGCTGGAGCGATAAAACAATACCCCCGAAATGATGATTTCTGCCGCCAGATGTTTAAACCAACTGTGTTTGAGAGAAAAAGATAATAAGAGAAGAGGAAAAAGAGGAGACATTTGTCGCTTTCCAGCACATACCTGCTAGTTGTGTGCCATAGGTCGCACGCAAAGTTCCTAATAGTGAGTCTCTGCTTCTCCTGGAAGTAATGGGAAACGTTAGTGCGGTCTGACGAGGTTTAAGAGAGGAGGCGCTTCTGGTGGCTGCGGCTGCAGGAGGCGGACCAATCATGAGGAGCGCGAGCGTCTGGAAACACGATGGGGGTGCCAGCCTGTGAACTCCTCCAATCAATCACACGGAGAAACACAGACCGAGAGGGAGAAAGAAAAAGCGATGTGATCATGTTTGAGCCTTATAATAATTTGCAGCAGAGAGTTTTCAGTTTTGGGCAGACATGGAGCCCCACCCCTTCTGCTTTTTAATTTTATCAAATGTTATTCCTAAAAAATTACTAACTCATGTTTGAAGTCTAAAACTAAATACTGTTAACATTTTAAAGATTATTTTTCTAAATTGTATTTTCCAGTATTATCATACTTCTGTTTTGCTCTATAACGTTGGTTTAAATTACTCACTGACACTTATTTTTTTATTTTATTTATATGTATTTATTTTTTCTTTTCATTTCATTTTATTTATGATTGATTGCATTATTATCATTTATTTTTTATTTAAGAACCTCTACTAATTACTACTAGTTAAGTGCTGTACTTGAACACAGTTTGAGTTACCTTTACTTAAATGCTTCCATTTTATTTTACACCTTCTTCGGTGAAATTCAGAATGAAAGATTATAAAATGCACTGCACTTTATTCATCTGAAAGCAGTTATACTTTCCTGGTTATGATTTTACATAAAAATTGTATGGTCGGTTGATAAACAAAACAAATAATTACGCAATAAAACTGCACAACAGTATAAAACTAAGTCAAAATTATCTCCAGTAATTGCAATAGTAAAATGTTACTTCTACATGAATGCACCATTAACAGTAATCCAACAATTATAGTAAACGCCAATAAAACAATTACACGGTTTGCCTGCATAATAAATGCTTATATTACAATAGTTTCATACACTGTAATTTTATTTAAGCCATATTTTCAACTGTAAGAGTCATTTTACACTGTTTTGTTTGACTGCTCTAAAAAATAAGATTTCATTGACTGATAACTGCTGACTAAATTTAAAACTAACACCAACTTTATAGTCCATGGGGATGGATCATTGTATATACAACCTATAAGTTATAATGTAAAAAAAATATTATAATAATCTATCCGTTTTGTCATTTTCGCTTCCAGACTGAACTTTATTCATGTCTTGGTTGCAGCTGTTGTCCTCCGCTTTGTTCATTCTCTGCGCTCACCGCAGTGATCAATAAATCCTCTCCTAATTAGTTTATTTAAGTCAGACGCTTTCATTGAGGATTAGATGTCCTGAGCTGTGCAGGAGCACAAACTCTCTCTGCAGCCGCTTTGAAGCGCGATGATTCGCTCAGCCTGAATATACATCGAGCTGAGTGAAGTGATCAAAAGTAGCGCGAGGTGTCAATTGAATCATTCACTCATTTACGGGGCCGTCCTCGTGCGTGTTCACAGAGGTTAACAAATAGTTCCCCCGGTTCATCACACTCACGGCCATTCAGCAGGTATTTGTGTCTGTTTACATTTAGTCTGGATGCGAGATAACTGAAGACTGAGAGATCTGACGACTCCAACATTTAAATATTTATTCTAATATATCTGCGTGTACACAGCAGCCTGAACTACAGGCTGCAGGGAGATCAGAGTACTTTTTTCTATTATTAGGCCACTGCTGCTACGAAGTAGTCTTTATAGTATAGACTGATATGCAGAGATCTGAGGACTCAAACAGTTACTATTCACAATATAATACTATTACCACTACTTTCACGATCACTTCAACCAGCTGCACTCACCGATACATTTCTAATTTACCACAAATATTGCAAACATATTTCCAATACTTACTACTATAAAGGAGACTGGGGGGCTTTGGACTCCTCCTACTACTACAATTATTTCAACATGACTTTGTACCTACAGTCTATATGCTGGAAGTTGAAGAGCTGGACTATTTGATAAAGAAATACAGATTTAGTATATTGTTAATATATATCATTAACCATTTGAAACTTGGGAATTGGTTGCAATAAACAACTTAAGAAAAAAATGACCCAGAAATTAGTAAAAAATAAAAAAGTACAAAAAAATTACCAAAAAATTAGCAAAAAGAAAAGAAAAACAAAAAAGGAACAAAACCAACAACAACAATAGGGGAATTACCTAAAAGTCTACTTAAACATTATAATAATTATTTATCATTTTATGATACTTGGAAATATAGTTTTATGTAATTTTTCCCTAGCTTTTATTATTATTATTATTTTTTCTAAATATAGTAATTTCTTGCAATTTGTGGGACATTTCTTGCCAAGCTGCTCATTGTCTCTTTCCTCATGTTTTAAAGAAATCAAAACAATTAGCTCATGGGTCAAAGGTTTAAATACTTGTGAAAGGTGTCTGAAAGAAGTACAGGAAAAGTGATGTTGATCCTGGTTTTTAAAGGTTAATATCTTTTTATATTTCAAAATAAGTGACAGTTCTACAAAATTAGACATATCAACTATTGTTATAACAGTTCTGGCCACTGTTGCCACTGTTGTTTCTCTACTATAATGTTTCTTTACTTCTGCTACAGCTACTACCATATGAGCTGCTGCTGCTATGATTATTATTTTTATTATTAGCCTACTGCTTCTTTCAATAGGCCTGCTGTCACTTCTGTTATTAGTACTTTTCTTGTCACGTGTAGGCAATTAAGCCAACTATTATTCAACGATGTCTAATATAATTGTTTATTTCACATTGCTGCTGTTATAACTGCTGCTGCTACTATGCTAATGATATTAATATTTATTATTTTTTTCTTTTTGACATGGCCCTAATTAAGCCTATGTAAATACCCGAGGGTAATTGTCTACTAAAACGTTAAGTCCCTATAGGAAAACACAGCTTAACAACCCTTAACCCTTTTTTTTTTTTTTGCTACAGTATTGCATCTGCTATTTAGATTATAGAATTTCAGCTGCTGAATGTCTAAATTGATAACAGTGGTCTTAAGTTGTGTGCTCACATTAATTCGTTTACGGGGACGTACTCTTATAGACACACGCTGACACATCGTGTCCTGGAGGTCTCACAGCTTCTGCTCTCAGCTGCAGATCAAACTGGACGCAACATCTGACAGCCAGAGAGGTTTTTGCAATTGTGATTTTAACATCTGAGGGAGTAACCAAACCATGCGCTACTGTCTCCCATCGTCCCCACTCCACCCGAGCAGTTGTCAGCGAAGTGCGAGAATACAAAATCCTGTTGTTTTTTTCTTCTCTTTTCTTTTCTCCCCCTCTCCCCTCCACTTCTCTGACTTCTTGCTCACTGACTGCGGAGCCTCGATTTGATGAATGAGGTGTTTTCGTAGTGATGTCAAAGTGTGCTGCTCTGACACAAGGAGCCTGTGAGGAGAAGTGGCAGGACGCCGCCCTGTCTCCACATTTATCCACTGACGGTCAAACACTGTGGGCCTGCGTGGATGTCAGCCGCGGTAAAGAGACACAGGCCTCTAATCGAATTATCTCTATCATAAATTAACTGGAAAAGCACAATGTCGCTCATATATCCTGTTATTCATAGGCTAATATCACTACTGTTACAGCTGCTATAATATTAATGATTATGCTAATGATAATGTTTACAATAAAAATAATGTTTTTGTTGTTGTTGTTGTTATTATTAATAATAATAATACAATCAAGTGCTAGATTAAATAGCCCTATATTTATAAGAAAAGAAAAAATACTATGCTTAAATGAGATCAAAATCAAATAAACAACCAAATAATAATAATAACAATAACCAGTAGTTATATTCATCAATTAATTCATTTTAACTTGAATAATAACAATTCCCACCTCGAAAAAAATATTCAACTAAAAAATAACAACAATAATAATGATAATAATGATGATAATCATATAGGAAGTACTAATTAATCGTCATATTCATTGATTGATTATTTTAAACTCTAATAATAACAATTCTACTGATCGCACGTGGAAAAAATCAACAAAAACAATGATGATGATACCAATAATAATAATAATAATAATAATAATAATGACAGAAATTCTATCCAGTCGTTGTATTAACATCTTTGCTTTTCCTTATAAAACGATTTGAGTTTGTATTTTTATAGATTTTTTCACCCATGGCTACAGTTTTATCTGAATAATGTTTGTTTCTTTCAGGAGGTGTGCAGCTAATGGCCGACCCTCTTCAGGTGTCAGTGCCTTATGTACCGACTTGATAATGATTATCTCCAACACTCCAGCACTTGCTGTAGCCTGCTCCTGATTAGCCAATACTGCTGCTATATGCATGATGTTATGGAGATAACAAGGATCGGGGGGGCTGAGTTTACAGATTATTCACTATAATATTATACCCATTACGGTATATTGTGTCTTTGTATTATTTTATTTAAAACTATCCAGACGGCTCGTTAGTTTTTCTGTGACTCAGGGAAAAAGCCTCTGAACAACAGTCTTGATTTCTGTTCTCGGGTAATAAAATGTTTTGTTGGCATTAAACACGCCCTTCACACACGGAGGTCTCTGATGTCTCTATTATGATTAATGAGAAAAGACTGTAGCTGCATGTAAAACATGCAGGAAACACTCAATTCATCATTTTAATCACCACCAGCATTGGGAGCATTTTCTTTTCTCTTTCAGGCAATAAGGGGTTGAGTGTTGAGTCAAAGGCCATAGGCCTACATGTTGTTATAGGCTTTTAATTATCACGTGAGATTCGTTTGATTTTAGGAAATATTTCCAATTTGTATGGGGGGCGTTTGGACCATAATGGGGGACGATGGGTTATTTGTGCTACCATAATAATTCACCTTTTTTGTCAAGTATTCCTGCTCATATTCAAATGCGTTTTATCTGCTGATGATATTGCATCTCCAATGTATAAACAGAATTGTTTAACTGCTTAATATATTCCCACACAGCCTGTTTTAGTGTTTGAGTTAAAATGCTTATATTTTACAAATACAAACATATTACTGATGATTTTTGAAGTAGACACACTGAATTTCAAACTAAAATATCCATGAGAAATAAATACTATTTTTTTATACTCAGAATTGCTTCTTTTAAATGTATTTCCCACGATAAACCATTAAATATTATGTTAAATTAATGTGTTGAAGTATAAACTCTGCACTCTGAATAACTGGACCATTACCTTAGAACGCTTTTTTAAACTTCAGATTTAATGTTTTGTTGTACAACTTAAATAACGAATATATCTCTCATACTGAAACTGAAAAAATTATAAATCGAAGCAGGATGAATCAGTTCAGTTAAACTCAGGTCAGTTTCTCCTCATGTTAAATTAGCACCTGCGAAAGACATTTTTAGCATTTATTACCTCCGGGACACTGACCTATTTGCTCTTATTTTATGGAAGACACAGTTAAGTTTTATACATGCGCAGGTTTGTTTCTCTCTGTCCTTTCTACTGAATGGCAGCTTGTCCCGAGCTGCTGAGCAAAGGCTGCTGGGAGGCCGCGAGCGTCAGAGACTCTCCTGTTTGAAGTGGTAGATGATTAAACGGGCTGTGACAGGTGTAAAAGCAACCTTTGTCATCTCGGACATGTACCGTCCTTGCTTCCTCCGCTCGCCCACAGCGAAACGCCCTACTCACCTGCCTGCTCACACCGAGTGTGTGTGTGTGTGTGTGTGTGTGTGTGTGCATGTGTTGGAAGTCAGTGTTTGAAGTGGATTTTCTGATGGGGACTGGAGGCTGCAAATGATCCTGCACCATCACAGCCAGTGTCCACGGGCGGATTATAAGACAATCAGCTCCTGGGCACAGACATGTAAAAGCCCCCCTCCACCTATGAACTGAAGCTGCCTCTTTTTTTCTTTTTGTTGTTGTAGCCATTCGTGTCTCTCTGTAGTGAGTTTGAGTTTGCTAGTTTTAGTTGCCCTTTCTTGTAGCTATTTTGTGACTCTTTGCACTTGTTTTGTGTCTCTTAAATAATTTTGTGATTATTTGTAGGGTTATTTTGTGTCTTTTTTTGTGTCTTTGCTCCTTCTGTAGTTTTTTTTATGTGTTTTGTAGATCATTTCATGTCTTTTCTGGTTATTTTGTGTTTTGCCCTTTAGAGTTGTTTTTAGCCTCTGTTTGTATTCGATTTGTGTGTCAGGTGATTTTATGGGTTTAGTGTGGTTATTTTGTGTCTCTTTTTGGTTGTTTTGCCTCTTCCATATTTTTTTGTGTTTTTTGAGCTCTCATTACTAGTTTTGTGTCTATTTGTAGATGTGTTTCTTTATATTCATCTTGTGTCTCTTTGAGGTAATTGTGTCTCTCCATAGTCATTTTGAGTCTCTTTTTTTGGTTGTTTTGTTGCCTCTTTTATTCATTTATTTGTGTGTGTGTGTGTGTGTGTGTGTGTGTGTGTGTGTGTGTGTGTGTGTTTAAGCTCATTTTTTCTGGTTGTGCCTTTGTCGTAATTTTGTGTCTCTTTTGGTTGTTTTGCCCCTTTTATAATTTTGTGTCACTCCAAGCTCTCTTTTCTTGTTGTGTATATCTTATATTTTGTATATTTTGTGTCTCTTTGCAGTTGCTTTTCATCTCTTTGTGGCCTCTTTATGTCTCTTTCTGGTTGTTACATGTTAGTTTTAGTGACATTTTGCAGGTGAGGGACCAGATGAGCTCCTGACACTATGGGCCCCTGAGCCTTTGCCTGGTAGGCCTTTCTTAAGTAATCCATGCTGGCATTGTGTGACAAATATTCTTCCTCATCTTAGAGATTTACGTTTATTGCCTGTGTATTAAGTTGCTCACTTGGCATAAAGAATAAAGCAATAAATGATGGCACACACTCCCTGGGAACAGATGCATGAATGTCTGTGACTTGAGAATGACAGAGGCACATTATCTGTTGTTATCATCCATGTCTCCAGCAGCTCCAGTTTTATCACTTCAGTGTCATGATGTCACATCAGCCTGACATCAGGCTTCAGGGCTCATTTGACCTAATCTTTTAACTCTGGCTCCAATCATGCATCAACTACAATGTGTTATTGTATTTTGAACTGTTTCTATCATTTATGCTGCTCTTGTCTTCTTCCCTCGAAAAAAGGAGCCTTGATATCAGCGGGAATACTCCAGTTAAACAAAAGATAAGAATAAAACTTTAGCTGTAAGCATAGATATTTCATTTTTAAGATTTGATATAAGATGCAGGGCTTATTCTGTTATTCTATGGAGTTCAAACAAAGCTCTGATAGGACAAGCTGAGGCTGAGCACATTGCTCTGTAATATTAGGGATTAAGTGGATTAGTAGAGCAAAGTCCTGCTGCATGTAATTATAATATTAATTTGCACACTCTTCAGGTTGTGCTTAGTCATATTGGATGTGGGATTAAGCGGATAAAGGGAAGGAGCTCCTGCCGCATAGGATTATGAAATCAGTTTTTTCAAGCTGTGCTTCATTTTTGATGTGGACTCTTCGATCAGCAGCAAGTTGTTTGCAAAACTCTAAAGTCCACAGACTATTTTTAGATATCCTATAAAGCTGATGAGCTCCATTTAGTTTTTGCTTATAGAAAAGTGAATGCTTATTGACTCACAGGAAACAGAGTTCTGATTGAAAGTAGAACAGACCAGGAGGACTGACGAAAAAATATATCTGCACTTATCTCTAGTTCTTTTAAATTTCTATAAAAACCAGCTGCTGACTCAAATATGTTCTTGGAAACAAGCGGTGGACTTAAAGCAGGAATCTTTGAGAGTTTTGGGGACTTCAGGGAACTGTGATCATTTCCTCCGCTTTTGGTCCCACGTCAAAAGCAGCCTCGCCTAGAAAGAGCCAGAAGTCAGATAAGCCCCCCATCCATCACCTATAAAACTTAAGTGTTTAAAAAGCCATTAAAGCAAGATAAGGCAGAGGTGTACAATTCAACACACTTAGCCACAAATTGAATTGCATTTACAGTGTGATTCACTGCAGTGGACTGTATTATGTGTCTGAGGAGAAAACATTTTAACAATGAATCGTCAATCGGAACAATCAACACTGTGTCAAAAAAAAAATATATTAAAGTTTATTTTACACAGGATGTAGATCTGCTTCTTTCCAAAGATAAATAAAACAAACATTTCATGTATGTCTCACCAATGCTGTTGCACTAGTTAAAGCACTTATCGCAGTCAACATTCTTTGTTTTTTCAGAAGTTTAACCTTATTGTCCAAACAGAAACTGAATATCAGTGGTTTCAAACCAGTGGGTCTGGACCCCTCCAAGGGGTCACAAGATAAATCTGAAGGGTCACAAGATGATTTAAAGTCATAGCTTGCCATTTTGAGATATTTGTTATTCACTTTCTTGATGAGAAGATCAACCCCACTCATGTTTGTACGCTAAATTTGAAGCTACAGCTGGCAGCCAATCAGCTTAGTTTAGTACAAATACGGACACAACGACATAGCTACTATGGTGTCATCCTTTAGTTTGTGGACTGCTGTTTGGAAGATTCGAGTTTGGCATTTTGGCTGTTGACATATTGTTTTTTTGAGGTCAAAAGTGATCATATTTGGACAAGAGGTTGAAGCTGTGGAGGAGGGAGGGGTGGATCTGACTCACAGACTGGGGTGAGGCCTAACAGACAGCCTGTCACTCAAACAGCACACCCTTAAATATGTGTAACTTTGGGCCTTAAAAAATGTCAACAGGTGAGTAATATCAAAAATCATCCCACATACAGTTGTCATGAATGTTGAAATTAGCTGTAGAGACCAAAAGCTTTTTTTGTTTTGGACCAGGCTCTCAACATGTTCATGCTGCATTTTAAGATGAGCCTCTACGGGGGTAGACTCAGTTTTGGAGCCAGCCTCAAGTGGCCATAAGAGGAACTGCAGTTTTTGTCATTACTGCATTGGCTTCATTTTTTATCCACGGAGAACTCTTTTTGGAAACAGCTCTGTATGGATCAAACAAACAAGATATAACGTGTTTATAAGTGAGCTTTAGAGGTGCTGATAGGCTGATTTTGCTACCTTTGGACAGAACCAAGCTAACTGTGACTCCAGTTTTTGTGTTATACTATCCAGCAGCTAGCTGTAGCATTATGTTTAACATCTAACTTGGTAAGAAAGTAAATAAGCCTGTTTCTTCAAACTAGTCTTTGAGGTTTTTGGTGTTTTTTTGTGTGTTTTTTAAAGATTATCTGGAGGAATTTTGCCTTTGATAGGGCAGCTATAGCTTGAAAGTGGGAGGGAAAGGGAATGACATACAGCAAAGATCTACTGATTGGAATCAAATCCACTGCAGCTCTACCAGGTGAGCTACTGGGCAACCCAGTCTTTATGTTTTTCTGATTTTTTAATCTTTCTTGGTTCTTGTATTTTTTTTATTTTCTATTCAGTCTTCAGCCAATCAATTGACAAGGGATATCCATTCTTCAATTAGACTGTTGGACAACCTCATTAGCAGGAAAGGTTGGAATCCACCCTGCAATAAATGACTTGACATCAAAGAGGCATCAAATGTGGATGCAGATCTGACCAACTCAAAGACGCCTGACCGCCCGTCGGTCTGTCTCTGGAAAACCAAGCCTCATCTCTTGTGTAGATTCGTTGGCCGTGTTATTGTTTCCGCGCTCCATCCTGTGGAGCCAGCCCCTCTCTGTGTGTTTTGTCTCAGGAGAGAAGGTCAGGTCTCCAGTACACTTTGTGACTTTCCCTAAATCAGCTGTTTGGAGCCTCGGCTCGAGAGGAAACAGCCTTGGGCAGAGGTGACGTCACTGATAGCAAAACACAGACAACTTGGAGGTGAGTGGGTGGTAGTCACTGTGGTGGGCACAGAGGGATGGATACATGGACCTGGAACTGTAGTGGATTATGTGCTGAGCAGCTGGCAGACCTTGCAGGCCCACTCATGCTTTCAAGGTCTAAGGAGTCTCAGCTGCTTGTTAGGAAGATATGAGAGGAGAGTGCGGTGCAACTGAAACAATCACTGATTGTAAGAATCTAAGTTGGGGGACAGGTGGGGGCGTACATTTTTGATGTTGATCAAAAAATAGAGCTTTTTTCACATTTCACAGGTGAACAGAATTTAATAAATGCTTCAGTTTCAATGTGCATGCTGGATCACTCTCACACTTTCATGATTTACTGGGACACTTAAATAAAACGAACATATCAAAATTGGTAACTCCTGTAATAAGCCAAAGTCAGCTGTGAAAATGGCTCATTAGTTCTTAATTTTGTTTTAAGAAGACAACATTTCTGTGTAATTGTACTAGAATTACAAAAAGATATAATTTTTGATCACTGAGCAGACTGATTTAGTTTTATTTTTGTTTTGTTTTTATATTGTAAGGAACTGATAACTTTAAACTAACATTTTTTAAATCTAGTTATTGTGTCTTTCAAAATGTTTATTATTGTTCAATTCTACTTTTCATAGTGCAAGATATCGGCTTTGGTCACTTTAATTGTGGTTGTTGTGTGTTTCGTGCCAACTTCTGCATTGCACAATGCATATTATTTTAAAGATGTGGTTATTGTGTATATCATGTTGTGTTTTGTGCTGTGTATCTGTGTATGTATTGTCTGCTTATTGTAGGACTACAGATAGAAGTAGTGTCTCCCTAAATCTGGTGCAACCATGTTTTCTTTTCTTGTAAATGATCAATGTCATTGCAAGCTGTGCTTTTGATAAATTTAATAAACTTAAGTTTAAATTTACTTAAATTTACTAAGACTGATCAATCTCTCAAATTAATGCCTCCACCTCAACTCATTGGCAGTGAATTGACTTTCCCCCTCTTTCCTGTTGTCAAACAAGGGTCAGTGCATGCACGCTGTTGTATGTTGCACTTTAAGAACATGTCATCAAGTAAGTTGGAAAAAAGGGCACAGTAGTTAGTTGACTGTCAGGAAATCATAGCAGAAAATACTATAGCTGACCTAGTGTTAAGATTTTTTTTTAAAAAATATTTCCAGCACTTAGGTTTGAGAATGCACAAAAACACACTCAAACAGAACAGAAAAAGACCTAATTGAAGTCTCAAAAGGGCCCAGAGGGCCAAGTTTCTGGCTGGCAGTATCTGCTAACATGAGGTCTGCACTGGCTTGAGGAAGGATCAGAATGTCCTGAGTGTGTGTCTCTTCACCTCTCTTAAACCTTCAGAAAGGCCATCGTCACATCCTGATTGGCCCAGAGGTTGTCCTCTGTGCACTCAGCTGCTCTCAATTCTTAATTAGGAGTCAGTGCACACACCCTGCACAACAGGTGATCTGAATAACCCTCCAATCAACTCAGGGGAACTGTGACAGCCAGCACAAATTATTTACAAAGAAAGAATTACACCAAATAATGAGGCTCTGCTACAAAATAGCGCACTATCAAACTGATATTGATTTGTCTGTGTGCGCCTTTGTCTGCGCTGTTTTATTTCATGGATGTAACATGAGGAGTTTCTACCTGGAAGTTATTGTAAACAAACACTGTGGCTATATCAGTGTGAGGTGGAGTGGGGTGTTCATGTGGCCTCTTCTCGTGAACACAATAAACACAACCCCTTTTGGGGTCCACAAATGTCACAAAATGAGAATAAAAGAGTCACTGTGGGGTCTAAAACAGGGGTAAGAAATGTCAACAGTAAAACATATTTTAGCCACCTAAAAAAAGTCCTCAGTATGTTTTATTTGATTTATTTTATTCATTTTATTTTATTGGATTAATTTTGAACATGTAATAAAAGAAAAATAGAGAAATAATTCTACCAAAAAGCAGACAGGCAAAAAAAAGTAATATTCACAGACAATGAAAAACATAAAGTAAAAGAAATGGCCAAACACAGGCTGACTTGATTTACATATTTGTGTTCACTATATTTAGAATATTTTCACTGCTTTACCTTAATGTCAGACATTAATCTTGAACAGGAAAATTGAGCCATAATGTTTCTCTCTGTAAAGCCAAACTCAACTGAGAAAAACAGCCACTGAACACAAGAGCTCCTGGTCTATCGCTGCCTCTATCAGTTAGTTTGTGTTATTGTGTGACTTTGCCATTTAAAAGTATCCGATCAGATTCACAAAAAGTCACACAATAACATAAACTCACTGACTGATTGTGTCAGTGGTAGACCAGCAGCTCCCATGTTCAGCGAGCTAGATTTACTGTTTATGTCAATGGGTGGTACTGATGAGAGGGTCATTGGGAAACTGGAGCTCTTAATGGCTTCCTTGTCAAAGTGGGCTGTGTGATGGAAAGCTTAAGTGCTGAAAATACACTCAATATAGCATACACTTAAACTGATATTACGTTTTTTATGTGGGACTCCTTAGACCACTATCAAACATTTTGAGTTAAGTGGGTTTTTTTTGTTGTACTTTGAGTGAACAGACTTTCAAAATGCAAACACAAATAGCAGCAAGATGCAAAACAATGTTTCAAACAAACCGTCTCTCCAAGTAGGAAGTGCTGTTGTTTGGCCTTGACCTTCTGTAAATACAGTTAAACTTTCTTCTCAGAGTGAAAATGTGTTCAAATGTGTCTATAGCTTTTCAGTCAGAAGAACAAATAAGCTCTTGGAGATCTGATAAGATTTGAGCTTCACTCTAAGGGGTCTGGAGCTCCACCAAACATGGGCGACTTTGCACTGCGCTTGTCCTTCCGTGACCGAACAACCTCGCCTCTCACACTTAACACAGACAAACACACACTCACACAGCTCCCCTTCCGCACACATTAAACACTCTCAGACTGACTCTGAGGTTTCTGTCGCCCTCTCCTTCACTTGAGTCAGTTGCCAGACAATGAAAACATTGAGAGGCAGTTTCTATGGCGTGACCAGGGCTTTTGTTTGACTGAAAAACATATGCATTCTACATGCTCCAATTATGGTTTTATCAGATCGCTGTCAAACACACCAATCATGCGCCTTCCTTTGTGCCCTCTCTAACCGTGTGTGTACTGTACCAAGCGGAGCAGTGGCTCGCTGTGTTTGCATGTTTGCCCATGGTGGGAGTGTAATATCTCAGGCTGGTTTGTGTCCCCGTTGGCGGAAAACACACGGCTTAGTCAAAAAACAATGTGTCACAATCCCTTCCACTTCACAGTAACAGATTGGCTTCAAATGCAGAACTTCCTTGTATGAATATTTTGGCGAAATTAAACAAGAGCGGTTTTGCCGTTCTCCAGTATCTAACAAACACATCCAGTTTCGCCTCTGACCACCATCATGGGCCGTCCCTATTTTTAATTTTTTTTAAAGGAGGTCATATCAGTGTGATCTGCAGCACGTACAGTTAAATCCCTCATTGTGACTCGCACTGTACGCCTCAACAAAAGAAGCCAAGAAAGACACGGCTGATCTGACTTACCGTTGGCTCAGTTCTCAATCGGCCTGACTTCCGTTCAGTGTCAAAGTCACGTCCACATTGCCAGTTATTTCACAAGAATGCTGTTATCATAACTGAAGTTGTATAACCATAATCTTAATATTTAAAGAGTGTACGGTGCACCTGCAGATGGAAAATTGTTGGTACATCATTTTAAAACATGTCTTTAAAAATCTAACTCGACTTTATCGCCAAATCAAGACAAAAATAAATCGTTTTCTGAACTTCAAAGTCCTCCAGTTTGACCCCAGCAACTTTGACACAAAGACAAACCCTGGTCAGTGTGTGCGCTTTGTTTTGATAGACGGCGTTCAGCAGCTGAGGTGCTTGGGCTCCACTAAGCCCAGTGTTTACAGAACTGCCAGAACGCAGCATTATAGCCTCAATATGCTGCATCCAGAGGGAGAGACATCACTGAGGTCTGGACCGGCTGATATTATCCATGAAACATGATAACCATGACAAGAGGCGAGGGTGGAGCTGTTTTCACACTTGATATCGTCAGTGTGACTCCATGACACAATGTGAAATGGAAAAACAAAATCTGTTTAAGAACGGTAATGACCACTGCATGATATCCAGTCTTTGTTTTTAAATATTTTGTTTTTTTGCTTTAAACATTTGTCTGCTGCAATGAAAATTCTGCTGCCCAGATAATGAGATCTCTATCTTTAAGAATAAAGTGGAGGCAATTGGATTTTTTTTGTGGTGCTCAAAGTCAATTGAAAAAAAAACTGTGTTATCTCTTCTCAGAATCAGTGTCCCAGTAAATCTGGATAACACAGTCAGTCACTGCTTCTTTGAAAGAAAGTAATAACTATAATTTTAAAATTTTAGTGAACAGAATGTTTTTCAGTTTTGCCAGAATAATCTGGAAAAAATTTTAAACAGTCAAATGAAGAACTTTCTCTCTCTGCACAGTTGACTGCAGCTGCAAATAATAATTTATCAACACCTGAAATAGCAGCAAGATGAAGTGTTGTTGATTTTTGAGGGGTTGACTTTAATGATACATTACAAGAATAGCTCGTTTTGAGGGAAATTCTTATTTGCTTTCTGTCCGAGAGTTAAATGAGGAGGTGGATATTACGCCTATGTCTATTCGTGTTTTATGGAGCTGGAGCCATTAGCCAATTTAGCTTATCTTAGCATGGAGATCTGAAGAAGCTGAAACAGCTACCCGGTTCCCTCCAAAGTTCAAAAGTAAGCCTGTCAACATTTCAGAGGTGGACTAATTTAACAAATAAACTTGTCTGGGTGCAGATCTTTCTGTTCGTCCACTCCACAGAGTTTTGAGTTGACTGATTCGTCTGGCATTGTGACATGAAACAGTGGTTTTTCCGATGAAATAAAACATGACAAATGAGAACAGTGGGGGAGACTAAGATGTTTTTCAAGCATTGTTAAGGGGTGCACCAGAACCACTGACAAGTAATAACAATGATCAAATGGCAAGTTCTTTAGACAAGCTGCATGCTGGTATCAGAGCTGCTCTAAATTCTTGTCTTCTTGATATCGCCCAACTCCACTCAAAACCCTACAAATCAGTATGTTAGTATGATTACGCATGTTGTTATTAACTGATTAGGGAAAATCGAATCTCCCTCCCCCACGTTAATCAGTTGAAATGGATGAAATGTCCGAGCTGACAATTCTGTCTGATATCAGGTAACTAATAAACGTGTTGTATCTAATGTGTTTAATCTGTACAAAAACCAAAATGCAGATTTAGAGGGTGTTACTCCCTGTAATGTCAAGGATTAAAAATACACATTTGATCTGTATCTTCTCAAAGCTAAAGAATCATTTATTAATTGTTAAAGAGAGTCTTTATCTTCCTGCCGTACGTTGGAAATATTATAAAGTAATGCAGAAGCTCTTATCACAAAGCGTGTTCGCATTGCAGCACAACACCTGCACATTTCCTCATCTCTCTGCAGCATGCCGTGCTGCACATGTTGCTGTGAGTCATTCAGCAGTGTCCTCTACACCTTAGACTTTTGCCCCACAGTAAAGTACCTGGGGCGCTACATGTCAAACATGGCTCCTCTTAACTTTGTACAAGACATCTTTACGTCTCGGCATTTTATGGCAGAAAGGATAAAGGTCGTCGTGCAGGGAGAACTGTGTGAAAGAGTCTGTGTGGGAGAGAAGGAAGCAAAGTGAACAGAGGAAGGGAGAGGAAGAAGAAATAGGAGAAAGAATTATGGCTATGAGGGAGGCTGCTCTGCCACACCACGCATGGCGAAGGCTGGTGTGTAAAAACCACTGTGAGAACATGCACACACGCAAACACACACCAAGAGGGATTCCTACCTGTGACTCAGGTCAGTGGGAGTCTCAAGAGCGAGAGGTGGTAATCAGTAACAGTGTTATATGGCTGTGTTAATAGTTAACGTGGCCCCTACAGACTGTGCCCCTGGCCCAAGCACCTGCAGCCCCTTTTTACAGGCATCATCCATGGAAAGAACAAATAGTCTGAATGCTTGTTGGGCACATCAGCTTTACATGAACCCTGTAATCGAACATGCCAACAGGTGTTTGGTAAAAACACTACAGAAAGCCTTGGTTAGCAGAACAGGGTCAATTATTGGAGGTTAAACTTTGTTATTAGCTCCGTAAAGCTCTGGCGTCCAGCTTTATTGCCCAGTTTTCCTCTTCTCTTCTCTTCTCTTCTCTTCTCTTCTCTCGAGAAGTTTGATCATCAAACACTTTATTTCCGAGCCTGGAAAAACCATCATCTATCACTTTCAAGCAATTTAAATCCAGTTGAGGCCAAGTAGGGTTCTGCATCTTAGATGAAAACTTAAGCAGCAAACCGGGGACTGGATTGTAGCTGATGACATAAAATGCAGACAGAACCATAATGGCAGCTCTCAAAGCAACAAGCACTAACTCTAACAATAGTAGAGTAAACAGCTATTGTAGAAAATGTTGTACTCTTGATAAACCGAGGGACGATAAAGTAATCATGATGAATAATAACACAAACTTTGCCCTTTGGCCTCTGTCTTCTCAGCGCCCTCTAGTAAGGGTAGGGCAGAGCTCACAGCTGCATGAGGTCAGTGATGTTGATCTCAAGATCAAAAAGGGAGGAACTATTGTAGAAGATAATTATTTTCTATGACAACAGCAATTAGTGGAGTGAATTGCAGAAATAGAATAAATAACAACAATTAAAGAAGAACAAGCGAAAGTTTTGCACTCTCGAATTTTTTTTGAGTAAAATATGTCTTTGTGTCGTTTCTACTTTATTTAACAAAGTCTAGATTTGGTAACTGGCTCTGTTGTTGATAAAGATGTTTCCCGGTACAAATACAATGTTCACTGTTATTTCGTCACTGATTGCACTAATGAAGGAGTAGAGAGGAATCGAAGCTGGAGATCACCACCATGCAGATCTTTGTTGACAATGTTTCGGACATACAACAAGGATGCTGCCAGATTGCCAACATGTTCTCATTGCAAGTCTTCACATATCACAGTTTTGTCAGTGTACTTCCGTGTCTACACTCTAGGTATCCTCCTGTGTCTGATGCCGACCTCCTGGGATGCTGCTACCAACACAGGCACGTCAACAAAAGCACGTGGTTAGGATTAGGCAACAAAGGCACATGTGGTTATGTTTAGGCAATAGAAGAATGTGTTTAGGTGTATGAAAAAACATCATGGTTTGGCTCTGCATTCAGACGGGAAGTAACATTGACCTCCCAGTTGAAAGTCCGGGGTTTGTTAGACCCATCCACTGCTCGCCCTATAGGCACCCTCGTATTCCTTATGACGACCTGACGGTGTCTAGCCGTGTATTATGTGGATGCGAAGTGCCGCTTTTGGCCTTGGCATCTTACGCCGAAAGCACTGAAAAAGCTACAGTATTTGACAACTGATGATGGAATGATAACAGAGAGACAGAAACAGCATAGCAGGATAGTTTTACCAGGCTACTTGTTTCCTGTATTCTGGTGAATATCTATGCATCATCTGGTGGATTTTTTCTTTAATTTAATTCAAATAAAAGTCCTTTGCTACTTTCATGTCTTTTTGGGGGGAACAATTGCACATGTTCTAAATATTACAAAGGACCTGTTACCTGCACACCCAAAATCTACACCTATGCTTCCGGCTTTCCTTTCAGGGTCACAGTAACAGGAGTGAGAGCTATCTGTCCGCCTGTCTCCCCCAGATGGCCTTCTGGCTTCACACACAGAAATGATATCTGACAAACACCTTTGTCTAAGTCTTAGTAGCTGCTGCTAAAGAAGCCGTCGTTTTCCATCGTCTCCTTCTCTCCACCCCCCCCCACACACACACACACACACACACACACAAGCACGCATTGGCGAGCACACATCTGTATAAGGGTAAAAAAAAAAAAAACATCCAGGAGCACATGCCTCCCTCGGCTCTTGATCAATAGAGGCGGTATAAAATCACGTCCAGGTCAGGATAACCTTGTGGTGTCCCACTGTCTCCATCCCCTATGGTGACCTCTCTCACCAGCCGCTGAGTGCGACCTGTGGCCAACAGTGAATGCTCACACACACCAGTACTTCCAAAATGCTCTTTCGTCTCTTCTTTCTGAAATCTTTTTTTCCATGTCAGAGCAGAATTGATCAAGTCTCAAAGTCCAAGAGGTTGATGCGAACGTAATGGCAGTGACATCAAGAGAGCACTAAGGCAATGTTAATGCTTTTCAATCCAGGCGGATGGAGGTGTGTGTGTGTGCAGTGCAAACAGACCCTTGTACCGAGGAGGCTGAGCTGGAGCACTCGTGCAGTGTAAAAAAATCTGTGCTAATGTCTGTTTCTCCCACTAAATTGTTTTTTGATAAGAGAATATGTGGAGATAAGTGTTGTCACTATCCTATCTGAGAAGCGGAAGCCAGTTCGATAAATCTCCTGTGTAATCTAATAGGAATCATGGGCAGAAGCTGCCATTGAGGGAGTGCTGTCGGCTGCGCTCAGGCCGAAGTGAAGACTTTTACGCTGATTGAAGAACAGGGAGAAGTTAGCCAACACTGCCAGCTTGTAAAAATTGATAACATCTTTACATTAAACAAATGACTATCGCTACTCATTCAGGATTACTTTGGATTTGTTGACATATTAAAGCAATACTGATAGCCTTTGTCAGTTGCCTAGTGACAGTATATCTGTGTTACAGTGCACAGAGCCAAGAAAATGGAAACAAATTGAACAAATGTGTAATATTCTGTGTACCAGAGGCAGGGCCAGCATGGTGACCTCTTTTAAAGGTCCAGTTTGTAAGACTGTGGTGAGGTAAATAGGCAGACATCAAAAATAATGTTCATATTTTCCCATTAGTGTATAATCACCTGAAACTAAGAATCGTGAAACCAGAATAGACCTTAAGTTGGGCCATTCAGGTTTTCATATTAGCTATCGTAGTTCTCCTGTAGGATTGGCAAACAGGAGAAGTTTCAATTTGTTACCATCTGCAACCTCATCGTTAAATGCCACTAAATGCAATACACTAGACCTTTACATTATGAAAATGTCAGTTGTCAGGTGAAAATAACTTTATGATAATCATCTACATAGACAATGTTAGGTATGTAATATAGCTCATAAATCATTTTCTGGCTGTTTTATAGAAAGCCACAACAAATAAACGAGTGAAATATTACTTAAATTATTCAAGTATAATGTTGACACTGAGAGTGATAGTGGGGTTTTTTTTTTACCAACCCATATTATCGAAAATATTTTTGGAACTCATTTAGAACATTTCTGGAACATTTTATTCAATTTTAGTTTGTTTTGAATGTCAGAATTAATTTTGTGTGTTGCTTTTCAGTCCAACAATTTGACACATTCAAACCAATGGTGCACACTGTGAGTGATATAGTTTGTTCCTTTCTGCCACAGACCTTCATTGTTATCAAACATATGCTCAGTGAGCACTTTATTATTTGATTTTTCATGACTATGAATGTGGGCAGTGTGGTATCTTTGCATTGCATGGAGTTCCACTTTGGTCAACTTTGACTAGCGCAGTTGCAGCTTCAACCTATAGAAAAGAAGCATGTGGAGGAAACACTGACTGTTGCCATGTCTAACCAAATCAGCAACTATCTGTTTGATATTCGCATGGAGAGATTACTGAACGGGCCAACTGTGCACAGTTGAGGTCCAGTTGAGGTATATACATGAAGGAGTAAATTGAACCCTAATCACATTATCTGGGTGTGTTGGTCTCGTTTTGTTCGGACTAACACAATAATTAGAATTTTTCTAACATTATGTAAATGGCCTGAGCGTTTGTCTCAGTAATAAACATTAAAAAGCCATTACAGGGTGTCTAAACTTGCACCCCAGCCTGAGGAGCAGAGAATGACTGCTGCTTTATTGGGGGAAAAATTAATCTGAAAAATGTTATGTTCCTTCCGGGTAAGACTTGGATTTTAGTTACCCTTTATAAAAATCAACTTGCAGACAAGCTTATGTGAGGCAGTTAATCCACCACCTTTTCTATTTTGTTTTTGTTTGTTTTTTAGTATTAGGCTTCCACAGTGAGGTTAATGCTTGGAGAAGCTGGGCAGTTTTTTAAATTACTTCCCTCTTGGTGGGTTTTACTGTGGGAAACTCCAGCAGCTGTTATTTGAAAGTCAGCTGCAGAAAAGCATTACATTTCTGGGATATGTTGTCAGGAAATTAAACCTGGATGACACACAATATGTCCATTCGGATGTTGTGAAAATGACCAAAAAGTACCACAGAGGCCCTTAGTCATTCTACCTCCTCACTGTCCTCCAGATCTCTTTCCATGAAGGCGAGCAGGGTCTCCTCCCCCCCGGTGACCTGCGCTCACAGGGGGTTGGTGTTAAGTAAACTTTGTCAGCCATGCAACGATCTCCAGCAGAGAACTGTCTCATTGGGAGACCTTCTATGTGACCCCCGCCTCTCTGCCTTGGCATTCCTCTGCCACACCACCTCCCTGACCCACCTCGTCTTCATCTCCCTCCCCCGTCAGCCCCGCCATCCGTCCGTCGCCTTGGGTCCTGCTCTCTGTCCCAGCAGCCCGTGCGGCCGGCTGGTGTCTCCTCCACTGGAGACAGCCTATCAGGGGCCTCACGTCATCTGTCTCCAGGACCTGACTGACATGTCGACCTCAGAGATTACCGGCTACTATCAGAGGAGAGTGGGGAGGGGGGTGTCTGTGCTCCCTAAGTGGATGCTCCTCTCTCTCACCATAACACTGGTTGGGAACTCAAACCTGCTTAAGGCCTCTGAAACTCTGATGTGGCATTTTATCTGTCTGGGAGCTGCTCTGTTGATTCGCTGCAAGGTCTGCAGGGACGGAGTGCCAGACAGTGACAGATATCAACTATCTTGGCCAGCGTAGACGCAGAGAGGAGAGAAAACTTCAAGCTTGTTGGTTTTTGCTGTAAACATGTAGAGTCTGAGCTGTCCATCCATCCAAAAGGGGGTTCTTAATAACAGCGCGGAAAATTTGCTGGTGTGCTATCGAAGTCCAGATGCTGCATTCCCACGGTGCATGCTGAGGCCTTCAACCCTAACATTAACAGGGTGTTTTTGTGTGTGTGTGAAAAAATTCTTCCATCGCCGGTTGAGAATACACCATGAAAATCAATATTAGCCTCTTCGTTATTCAGATACAAACGGGAGGTTTGAACTTTATGGTTAGGGCTTCACAAAAAATGAAATCAAGAGGTAATGCAATGTGTAAAGCAGAGACACTGTTTTTACAACAACAAAAAAAACTAGGATACCAGCAGGTGCATTTTCCCAACTAATATGCCCAGAGAGAATTACCAGAATTTGCACAAACTGCAAAA
The DNA here is from genome assembly GCF_026936395.1 of Plectropomus leopardus. Taxonomy (NCBI): domain Eukaryota; kingdom Metazoa; phylum Chordata; class Actinopteri; order Perciformes; family Serranidae; genus Plectropomus; species Plectropomus leopardus. The sequence continues at coordinate 26,252,093 of NC_142187.1, read as the reverse complement.
CCCGACTTTAAACCAGAAACAGATGCCAGCTATTGGCGTCAGAGCATTTGACCGGTGCAAGTAAACTTTGTATTTGGGCAAGTGGGGTGCATCATGCAGTTGTCCAGTCGGGCAAGTAAAAAAAAGATGTGGTGCCTGACTTTGATTTAAAATTATCCAGATAATAAATGGACTGTATTGTTGAAGCAGAGGTTTTCCAACTAAGCTGTGTCTGCGCTTGGGATGGGAGTTGGATGGATCCATCCAACACATTCTCTTCCCAAGTCTTCACATCTTGCCACTTTGCAGTGGACCTCTGCATCTACATATTATGCTCTTGGTATTCTTCTGTGTCTGCTCTGTATGTTCTGAGATGCCACTACCACGATGTCAACATGAGCACATGGTGGGATTACACTGTTTAGGCAATAAAAGCATATGGCAACCAACATGGAGAAGTCAACAAATGCACATGCCGGCACATGTGGTTAGGTTTAAGGGAAGGGGGCACATGGTAAAGTGCAGAAAACAAACATTACATTCAGACAGGAGCGAAACACTGGACTCCTGCATTAAAGTCCAGGGTTTGTTTGACTCCATTCAACAAAAAAAAAAATTAGCAAATCTTGAAAAGCAAAACTATCAAAACCGCTAAATCTCACTCACTGACACAGGCGCATCTTGTTTTTAATTTAACAAAAACCAAAGTGTTGCAGTGTTACAGGAGAATATTTATTAGCTCCAGCCTTTAGGACTATGCTGAGCAAACTAGCTATTGACTGTACTGTCATATTCACTGCACAAACATAAGAGCTGTATCAACCATCTTGCCTAATTCTTACCAATAAAGTAAACATGTATTTCCCAAAATGTCAGACTATTCCTGTAACGTTCACATATTTCAGACATTAGCCAGCTACAACCTTGAAATCGTCAAAACTTGAAAGTGTTGATGAAGTCTTGGAGTCCTAGTAAATAATCGAGCCTCCCTGACTCCACCACAAGCTTCTGGCCTTTCAGAAACAGACCTTTCTCTCTGCCAGGTGGTGTGAAGCTGGCTGGCTCTCAAGCTCTCGTCATTGCTCTCTGTCTAGAACATGGAGCCCTGGGATATTTGTGTATCATGTATTGATTTGGAGGTACAACCCTTGGCTGTAAAACAAAGATAAAGAAGTTAGGCATTAACTATTTTTTCCAGGGGTCACTCTGAGCTTGTTTCACATAGCTGGAACCCACCTGAAAAAAAAACACCAAAATGCCTGCCCCTGTGATGGACTCTGGAATATTGATTTTTCTCTCTGAACAAAAAAAAAAAGCCTTTGCAGTCAGTATTTCCCTCCGAGCTCAGATAGGGCTGCTACATTCCTGTCTACTCCCTCCAAGGTTACTGCCTGCTCGGCGGAGGCGAGCACCTGTCAGATGTACGCTTGTTTTGTTATACAACGTGTCTTTGTAGCATTTGCTGTCTCCATAGAACCCCCTCTTTTTTTCAGTAGCGGAAAGAAATTGTAAGAAACAGAAACGATTGCTCAGGGGAATTCAGCAAACTCTGGCTCGGGGAGTTTCCTTGTTGTCTCTATCTGAGTTCACAGGATTACAAACTGTTGAACTCTCTGCTCGCATGTGGCTTAAATACTGATCCCAAAGCTAACCTTGTTTAGAAATCCTCACCTGCAGGAGAACAGTGTCATCAACACCGCGTTGTTTGCTTAGCTGAGAGTTAAATGTGATGAGGTTTGCACTTGTTGATTAAGTATGTCTACCCCCATTGTTCTACATACTTGAAGGGGTGTGAAATTAAGCACTTCTGAAGAGAGCTCTAGAGCCACTATTGGTTAATTATTTGAAGAATTTACTTGTTGCTCTGATTAAAGCAGAACTATGCTCATTTTCAAAATTCATACATGTTATTCCTTTGGTCTAAGACAGACCAAAATTATAACTAAAAATGACCCACTCTTAAGGTAGAGTGTTAGGACTCAAATTTATTTTGTCATAATATATTAAGTCTGGATTGATAATGAATTGGGAAAGATGTTGCTGATGACAGTACGTTTACATGCACAGTTTAGTTGAGCTAAGGTGTAGCTCAATAGCTCAATTAGGTAATTTAATTGGACTACTGTCCTTGTCCCAGTATACAAGCACTAGAGGAGAATTAATTCATTGACAGAAATATGTCCAAGGCAGATGGAGATATAACCTCTTTCAGCTAGTTGCAATTAACCTATACTATCTATACACACAATATAGTCACATATATATAATCAAACTGTGAGCAAACTCTGCCTTCATAAAGTCTTAAGCCACCAAAAGTAAAATTAAATATCAGTTTAAGTATAGAATATTTTCACTGCTTTATCTTGCCATAAAACAGCAATTACTGACAGGAATTTATAGACGTTATATCAAAAACGCCAAACCACACTAAAATAAAGATGATAACTATGTCTTATTTTTATTGTCTTCTATTGCTTTTATTCTTTAATTTTCTTAAATTGACTAATTTAGTTCTTTAACTGTCGAGATCTGCTTTTGTATACACATTTTGTTCTTGCCTCTTAGTTTGACTGTTTTAGCTCTTTCTCTGTTTGGTATGTTTGTTGATGTTTATTCTTAACAACTGCTATATAAATAAAGTTATTATTATTATTATTATTATTATTATTATTATTATTATTATTATTATTATTATTATTATTATTATCACTGCAGAGTCATTTAACCCAGGAGTCAGACAAAAGCCATTTAACCCCATATCTGCTGTTGTGCAAACATTAAAGCATTCTTATGCATCCCTGAAAATGGCAGTGCACGACAGGGTGGTTGTTTTGGTGACAGTGTGCTGATGCTCTTTAACTTACTGCTTTTTAAGACGAGCTGACTGAAGCACGTGGCCGTCCATTGCTTTGCCCTATGGAAGGAGACATGTTGAATTCTGCTGACACGGACGTCTTCAGTGGACAGAAAAAATGCTAACATGACGAGCAAGCGTGCTTCCCAACAGCAAGGTGAAACTGTAGATGTATAAAAGTGCCATGACCCTCCAGCATAAGCCACATATAGGTGACAGGGAGAAAAGGACTGAGTACTGCTTTCTGTTCCTTTCTGAAAGTCAAGCTCCTCGTGTGTCATGCTGTGTTTTATTCCTGTCTTTGTGTGTTTTCCCACTTTTTGATTGTCTGCTCCGCCCTGATTAGTTTCACCTGTTCCTTACTACTCCTGCATTCAACTCACCTGTTCTCACTCCCCCAATTAGTGTCTTCTTCTTACCTGCCCGGTTCCTTAGTCATTTGTCAGATCATCTGTTCATGTTTCCTTGTGGTTTCCCTGCATTCTTGGATGTACAGGCTCAAAATCAGTCTCCAATTCATTGTCTGTGGAGCTACTCGAAACTTTATACACCAAGACGTCAGTTCGAGATTTACTTCTCTGGTTTCTGGCACTAAGAGAGAGTAGCACATGTTCATAAATATTGACTGAGCTTTCCTAGGTCATGGAAATAACATATTAGAAGTCTTAATTTAGATGGCGTTCCCCTAGTAAATCTAAAATATGACCACACTAATATAGTTCTGTCCGAGTTGTGCTTTGTGTTTAAGTTAATCCACCTTATAATGAATTCTTTATGTATTTTCAAGCGGTTTTATGTGACTGGAAATGACTGCTGTGTTAGTGTTTGTAATCTGCCCTGTAAAATTAATGTGTTGCAGCATTTCTGACCGCGTCAGGAATCTTTCAATCTCAGCATCAAAAGCACTTGACAGTTTACTGCCCAGGCAAAGGTTGCACCTCCACAGTTTTATAGAATTATTAAGTAAGCAATTATGATAACCCACTGTTTTAAAGATAATAGGATGATAAGGTTCTGCCAAACTCACACTGTAGTTTGCCCTCACGCTGCTCTTCCAGAGGAGGCAATCAATACCTTCTGCACTTAGGCCGTTTCGTCCCTTCGACACGCCGAGTGTTTATTTTACCTGCCGAGCATTAAACTTCCAGGTGATCCGCAGAAAATAATAATTAGAACACGTTGTAACTGCACATCGTTATGACCCTGCATGGCTAGTGGCATTTTATCAAAGCTCATAAACCTTGAATGACTATATATTGATAAAGACTGTTTAAAGTGTCATTGGAACGATAACATTTGCACTGTAAATGTGGCTCGCAGCAGGCTCCGGTCGCCAATCACACTGAGATGATAAGGACAGAAACGACTCCATGGGGCTGCAACAATAGGTCAAAAGCTGCAGAATATTTGGTGTGGGGATGTTGAAAGCCAAGTTTTACTTTGGTAAAATGATTAAAATCAAGATAATTTAATCAGTTCAGGATCAAAGCTGTTGGCCTCTAAAAGAGAAGTAAATTAACTGGGATAATGCACAGCCAAGCATTTGCAAATGATGTAATTTGTCCTCAAACTCTGAAGTGGAAATAATGTGTATTGTGAAACTGGATGTGACCCAGTGCAGAACTTGCAACCATCCTCACGTTCTTACACCATATGCACATTTATGTTTGTAAGAATGTGTAATTAAACATACATGGAAAAATTTTATTTATTTATTTATTTTTTGTTTATTTAATTAACCCTTTCAAACTTCAACAAATTGATTTTTATCTCTCCTGAAAACAGTGTGGGAAAGGCAATGAGCAACTTGGCAAGGACTGTCCAGCAATTACAATTATTTAAAATTATATTTCAGATTTTTTTTTATACATGTTTGTTTGTTGTTTTTTTTTCAGATAATTTTGATCATCTTGTTTGTTTTGGATTCTTTTATGTTACTCCTATCTTTCTTTCTGTCTTTTTATTGTTTACTTTCAGTTTATTTTCTTGTTACTTTTTACTAATTTCTTGCTATTTGTTTTTTTTTTAAGTAATCTAACTGATTTGCTCAGGTTTCAAAGAAGATTGAGAGGACAAGTTGAGGTAATTTTTTAATGATTATTCTTGTCTTTTCAAATTCAGGCAACTCAAAAAATTAAGGCAGTCCAGACACTATCTTTTTTAAGTTAAACAAACAATGTATTTTTACAGTGTAATGTGAAATATACACTTTTTCATGTAACAAGAAAATATGATATACGGTAGATAGTGTGCTTCATGACTAGTAATTTGTGTGCAATAGGGCACATCATAAAGCGTGCAATGGGGGTCACATATAAAGTAGTACGTAAACATATGCAAGTTACTTATTGCTTATTTTACATATAAGAATTTTATACACATGCAGGACATTGCTGGATGTTGTTTGTGTTCTCCCTCTGCATGCATAAATAACAATCACCCTCCACTAAGCGAGAGAGAGATGGACGAGTGGTTTGACACTTTGCCCTGATCAATATCAATAAAGTAATCAGCACGTCAGGGGCCTATATGTTTTGAGGAGGGATCTGCGGGAGAGTTTATGGCTTTACTGTGGAGGTGGGGCCGCTGCTTTCAAGTACAACAAGCCACCCATACAAACACACAAACACATGTGTGGTTATATCACATCCGGGGACACTGAAAGACTTAATTCTCTAAAGGGTTTCAGAAAACTGCAGCCTCAACTCATTTATTCTAAACTTTATTCTGACTATAAATTTGAAATAAGACAGTTTAGCAGTTCTGCTGAAGCTGTTTAAACTAATAAAGCTTATGTCCCCAGTTTGACAAATGTCCCCAATTAACCGCCTCAAAGTCCAAAAATTGCTCCAAAAATGTGACAAACACAAATCCTCAGGCCCTTCCCTTCTCCTCTGCTCCTCGAGTCCAGACAGCCAGATTGCACTTTGCTCAGCGCGACCATAAACTGAGACAATAAATCCAAGCAGACTTCTGAACTGGATGACATGAGGGAGAGGAGAGAGGGAGAGGACCTTCAGACAGCCAGCGATCAATTTCTTCCAACATGGAAGGAAAGCCCAAGCGGCCAAAATAGACAGAAAGACATATTTCTCCCCTTTTCTTTATCTGTGTGGCCTGACGAAATCTGGGGAAGAATTGATTTCTGCTGGTTTAAAAAACAAAACAAAATACTGACAATTTGAAGTCTGAAAATTCATAATAATCTAGGGTAAAATTAATGTTTACCTACATGGAGTCTGGTGGGTTTGGAGATGGCAATTTTGGGGCCGTTTCTAGTTAAACAAAAAGGTCTGACTCTGTTGGGATCCTTTCTATAATGTCACCAGATGCTTCTAATAACAATCTGAGCCGGTCAGCGGCAAAAAAAAAAGCACTTGTAAGGCCGTGAATCACTGAGCCGACATCAGAGAACGAGCAGTGATTAAAGAGCCCTGCTGCATCACCTCACATCGCCATGTCCCGGCCAAAAAGTTGCACAAGAATACACCAAACTGACAGCCAAAAAGCATGTGTGATTTACACCTGCATGAGGAGTTACCCCTCCACACCATCACACAGGGGGCGTCTGTAAGAGTCATTCAAAACCCAATATTGAACGTATAAAGCATATTTACAGCGCAGGTGAGCAACAACACAACCCATCAGTAAATGTTTCTGTTATGAGCTCAATGTTTAAAGAAAAACAGCCTCCCCTCCACTTAATTTTAGCAGTTAGTTTAGATTATTCATTTCCGTTTCTGTTCTCGTGTGCTGAGCTGAACATCAAATCGGTGTTATTTCATTCATCGACGGGCACCACAGCCGCCGCAGCCAATTCAACATGCGTAATCGCCTGAAAAACAGGCAACGAGGGTCGATGAGGGCCAACGATGTGGGACTCACACTCTCCGTCGGCTTGGTGTGTCACGGCCTTTAGTGTTTGAATTGACGATGCACAAATGCCCCAAGTGGTTACATTGCGGTCTGTTTGAGCCTTCTTGCTCAATACTGGATCAGTTTCAAAAATGTTTTTTGTTATTTTTTTTTAACTTCATTTTATTATACCACTTCAGAAACTGTTGATCCTATAAGTCATCTACACACAAAAACCAAGGAAAATAGGGCCCAGCTCGAAAAGTTACCCTTTAAGATCTCATATTTCCCGCGGCCAGCCAAGGTGAGGATTAACAACCTCAAAGTGAGCCTACTGCTCTGAAACAACCACCTTCAGATGAATGATGGCATCTACAACTAGCCGCCGCACCAAAATAGAAAGTGTCCAGAGTGACTTATTGTACATTTTGTTGGTTTGTCCTCTGCACCTCAAACATAAGTGTGTCTGGGATGGGGAGAGACCTGCAGTATTGAGTCATTGGATGCACTGCCACCTTGTGATGTGCTCTGAAACCTGCATGTCAAACACTCCCTGTTGTCAGAGCTTCATTTCACACTAAATGTGCAGAGAATATATTCATTTCTGTCAGGTCATAACTTCAGAACCAGCGCCAAGGGCAAAGCCTGAGGGTGGGGACGCAAACCTTCCTCCCCCGTGGCATGCTGACTCCACCGGCAGATGGATGTCACTGACCCTTCTCAGTGATCACAGCAGAGACTTGAAGCAGGGTCACAGTCATTTTCCTCATCGTGGTTGCCCGCTCTCCTCTCCGGGGGTCCAATTCATCTCTATCTGCTGCTCAGTGAAGCCTGTAGTGCCCAGCCACCATCACTCACACTCCGCGGGGCAGTCGTTGGATTAGCTGACCCCCCTGGTGTGGGAGTAACAACCCCTGCAGTCCAGTCAGCAAACACCGCAGCCTTCAAGCGGCTGAAAAGTGGCAGGCATGGCGGTCAGGGATCCTCCCCAGGATCAGGCCGTGGCTCAGAGAGAGATAGCAGCGTCTCCGGCACCCTGACAGCCAGTCAGCGTTGCAGGGTCAGTCACAATGATGGACAAGCAGCCTGGTCCTGACATTCACACCCTGGATGTCTCTATTCAGCTTGCAGACTATTCTAAAGGTCTATTTTTTTCTGGTCTCTGTGATTCTGACAAGATCAGCATTTCCTAAACTTCTCCTCACGTACCACTTATCCTGCATGTTTTAGATCTCTCCTCAGTCCAACACAGCTGATTCAGAAAAACGTTATGAACTCCTGAAGCTGCTTGACAACAAGCTCATCATTTAATTCAGCTGTGTGGCAGCAGGGAGAGATCTAAAACACACAGGATGAGTGCTACTCAAGGAGAGGCTTGGGAAACGCCGCACTACACTGTAAAAAACTAACGAATAGTTTTAATGTGGAGCTAAAACATTGTGCAAACATAAACCAGTTTAAAATAAGATATAAAAACATGATTTTGACAAGGTACAGGGATATGGAGCGGGTTTGATAATTATCAGGTGTTTACAGGGGTCACTGTTTATTTAATTTGGTTACTCAATATTTAGTCTTTTTTAGTTTATCTTCCCCTTTTTTGTACATAATGTCATTATGTAGATATTTACTTTTAAGTACTGAGTTAACAATTGGATAAATGATACTTGAATTGTACTGCATGTTTTGATAGAGTTTTGTTGTTAAACGCGGGCCTCTTTCATTCAATCAAGAATTAGCTCAGATTTTGGATTCTTCGTTCGCAACAGAGACATGCAAGAAAATGTTCCTTAATGAATCCAACAAAACACCAGGTAAATAATTGAAAAAGAAATGATGATTTTGTGGGTGAAATGTTCCTTTAAGGTGTCCCTTTAGTGGAACTCAGAAGTCCAAACAATGAAAAACAGCTGCAGCGACTTGGTGACAAAGAGGCCGGCAGCAGCTACCATTTACTTCACTGTCTAACACTGTAACAGGTAAACTGCTGTTTTAAAGACAGGTACTTGACGTAAAATGACAAAGCAGCACGGTCATGACTCCACAGTGAGCGTCTCGGCCCCACGCCAACTCACAAAGATCTGAGAGGGTATAAAAAGGTGTCAGAGTCTCCCCTACAGTCGGTGTGCGTTGACGGAGTGAGAGGGTGACAGCATGATGAATGTCTTGTTATGAGTGGCTGCATACTGCTGCTGCATGTGAGCCGAGCCCAAAGATGTCCAGGTTATGAATGGACTAGTCAATGAGCTAGAACATAAATGGCCTTTGGTCATAATTTCTTAGTGCTATAGAGACGCCTTGTGAGATGTCCCGCTGTCACACCTCTCACCGGAGAAGATGCATCACTCTATTTGGGTCTCTCTCATCTCTCCTGAGTGGTTTTCTTTACTTTTCTCTCTCTCTCCGATTAGCATAGCTGACCTATCACACGCTGGTGCTGAGTCATTATTAGGTGTTAGCATTTTCAATTACCTCCCACCTCCCATCTCTGCCACCCTGTCTCCTCTGTGAGGCAGACGCTGCACAGCAGGGGAAAAGCAACAAAATGCTAATTTTCTGCTTTTAAGAGGCTAACTACATCTGAGCTCAACTTGAGAAAACAAAAAACGAGCTAATGAACAGCAGAAAGTAGAAAAACAAACTTGTGATGTGCCGTGGTTCATGTCGAACTTTATTTCAGCTATATGGTTGTTTTAAAAGCACTTATTAGCAATACAGACTGAACGGTTTCCATGATACATGTCGTACTGCATATGTCAAACATTCATGCCAAAGAAAATACTACTGATACAGATCCAACAGGACAGTTACAGGTATTGAAAATAAAGTACAAAATAGGCTTTTTTTTCATAACAACCATAACAAGACAACACTACCATAAAGCGTATTAGTGCTTCTAGCTTAAAGTGTTATCATGACCGATTAAAAGAATCAAAACTGTACTCAAAAAAGTTGCTTTCAGTCGAAAAAAAATGCTTCTAAGCGGTTGCAAATTCCCACATAGCGGAGCAAGCTCGCCACCTTGCTGAGTCTCCACATGGGCAACTGCCTTTTTAAAAGAGGTAAGGCAAGTTCTGTCTTTAAAAAACATTAGCTTTCCTCCAAAATAAAACACTGGTGAAAACTCGACACTTTTGACAACAAAATGTCTTTTTTTTCTTTCACAAATGAACAAGTTAGGCTTACAGAGACCTACATTAGAGAAAAAAGCTTTTACTGATGAACGCTAGAAAGCTATTGCCAAGAAAAAGCAAAATAACAGAAAAACATCACAAACGTATCTCAACATTAATATCAAAGCAGAATGTTTGAGAGATTTTGAGGCTACATATTAGGAAGGCAGTGATACCTATAAATCCTATTTTTTGGGCAGCAATACAAAATAATTTATTCTACATTTTCATCTTAGTGTTCTAATAGATTGTACTCTCTAGCTCAATAAATGTCAATTTTGAGTAAAAGGAAATACACTTAAATAAAAAAAAAGTGAAATACAAGATAAAGAGCACCTTATCCCCATACAAGTTCTTAAACAAGTAGATTTTTGGAAGCAAATGGCACAAGAGTCATCAATGGTAAATTAGCAATGCTCATTGAATTGTACATTTTTTTGTCAGACAATACCACCAAGTCTCAACAGTTTAACATCAAGATGTGACAAGATACTCTTGTTACGGAAATGTTTGCATCGTGTGGGTTTGTGTTTACAACAAACAACAGAGGCTGAGCACTGGACAGAAGCTGAATGAGTTTGTCTTGAATTCACGAATCGCTACACGGCCGCTCTGGAATTCACAGCCAAAAGGGTGTTGCGTCACCGCCACCGTCAGTGCAGCTCAGTAAACAAAGTACAGGTGTGGTGCGCTACCTGGCAGTTACTTCAACTCTGTCTGTGTTTTATCACTGCGCTGACCTCCAAAGTCAGTGCGGAAAAAAGGTTTGACCCTGACTCGGCTTTTCTAGTGCAAAACTGCCAACATGTGGTCTTCGACTGCGAGGACAGCTGGCATACAGTGTGTCACAACAGCCAAACTGAACACAGACATGAAGCTAAAACACTTTGCAAAAACGTTAATGTGTCACAAACTTGCCATACTGTTGTGAAAAATTAAGTACTTAAAACCCACATCTGGAGCTTCCGATACCGATACACGTGCATAAAGATTTACAAATACAATAAAACTTGACTGCAGCTGGCACTGACTGCGACAGATGCTGGAGAACTTTACATCAAAAGGTAACAGGCGGACCTCTACATCACCTCCTCTGCACTTCTGAATCTGCTCAGAGCTGATCTAGGCTGAAATCCAAAAATGGGCCCTTAATCTGATACATGTCCAAGACCATCGGGCTAAAGGAGCCACCACTGAGTCAATCAGAAAAACTTTCGCATGTCAAGTAAAAACAGAGAAAATGACAAGGAAAGCAGAATGAGAAGAGGCAGAGAAAAATGAGACGCCTGTGATGCAAGCATCTTTCTGGCTGCAGATAGGACACGACAGAACGGCAAAAGTGATGCAAGTCAATTTATATTTTCTTTCATTTTGTAACACAAATTCCATCTGAACAAAATCGAACCATTAAGAGAGCATTAGTCGTATTGAATAAGACATTTGAGAACGCCCTTGGCTGGCTGACTCGGGTGCAGTGCGGATGGTCGAGCAGCGGCAGCAGCTGGTGTGATTGTGGCTTTGTGGGCATGGTCAGTGTGGGCTTTAAGAGAAGAGAAAGAGTCTGTGGGGGGAGGCTGGGGTTTTGGGGGTCTAGTAGAGGAGGATGCGGCGCTCGATAGCCTTGCGGCAGATGGGGCACTCGCTCATTCGGTCCCCGCACAGCTGGCAGGTGCCGTGGCCGCACATGAAGATCATGTTCTTCAGCCGGTCCAGACACACCGGACACATCGTCTGCAATCACAGTTGAGCTTTTGTTGTGATAAAGTCATTTCAACTTTGAGTGAACACACACAGGGAATCACTAACTGAGCCAAGCCCAATTCAAAAACTTTATGACGCAGACATCCGTTTGATCATTTTACATCATGCAATTTGATTTTATTATTCCGTGGTAGCTCATGGACCGCACCTGGTTTGTGACTTCATAAAAAACACGTTGTGTCCAGCTTAGACACATTATGATATAACACTTTTGTAAAATTATTTTTGTTGCTTTTTTGCCTTTGTTACATACAACAGATTAGTGTAAAAGGAGGGATAGAGGAGGGATGACAAAGGGCCACAGGCTTGAGTCAAACCTTTGGCCGCTGCAGCACTGACAGTTGATGGCTGCGCAGGCTCCGCAAATCGTGGGGACGTACATGAGTTAAATGATCAGTGGGTAAAGCTCAGGGTTTCCCACACACTCATATATTTGTGGCAGCCTGCTGCGATTTAAACATCTGATGCCACATTTTGATTTTCTATTTCTATAGCGCTATTGGAATATATATAGTTCTGTTATTCTTTGCACCAAACTGTCGAGTGCAGAGTCTACTCTGGGCACAGGTGGAGCAACAGAATGCCAGACGCAGTTAAAGTGAAACTTAAATCATAGATTGTGCTGGGTCTAAATGTTTACATTGCCTTGCCTCAGCAGCAGCTTCTCCTCTCATCCATCAATCTAATCTGATCAGCTCTGATCGGATCGACAGATCAATTATCCACCCTGTGACTCAAACTCCTCAAACTGCTGCTGAGGAAAAACAACGCATGCCGAGCTCCGCTTTGGCTGCATTCACAGACCCGCAAAAAAGTTTGGCGAGGACAGAGAATGATAAATAAGGGAGATAAACACACTAGATAAAAAAAAATGTGAAGCCGCTTGCTGTTTCAAAATAAAAGCACTTTACAGTTTTCATAATGCTTTGACTTTTCTGTTTAGTCCAACAGTTATCCAGTTTCTTATGAAGTCAAGATCGTATTTTTCTGACACTGTCAATTTTTTCCCGTGGACTTTGAGGGTGGAATATCAGGCTATTAATCAACTACCTATCTTTTCCAGTTTCAAAATATCCTTATTATATCGCCTTTTAAAAATCGACTATCGGTCGATTTGTAGATACTACACCTGCTTATATAGCAGCTAATTATCCTCTGTGTGTAGTCAGAAAAATGATCCTCAGTGGAGGTGAAATAATTATCTTACAGTAAAATTAGTCACTCAACAGAAAAATAATCAGACATTTTTTACCAAGTATTAGTCATTTACCAATAATAAATACTGTGGATTTAACGGTTCAAGCTTCTCAAATGTGAGGATTTGCTTTTTATAATTGGAAGCTGAATATAAAGAAAATAATGAAAGACATCACCTTGGAACTTCCCTTTTTCCACTATTTTCTGACATTTTGTGACAAAAGAATCAGTATATTCATTTGGAAATAATAAATCAATAAATAATAATAAATCTAAATAAATAAATCAACGACGTGAAAATACTAGTCAGGTGTGGATTATTAACTGCTTGACTTCCTGCTCTCTGGTCTAAAGTACAGTTTGTACTCACCTGTTCCTTGATGTCTTGGAGCTGTTGCTGTAGCTTCTGTACGTCAGCATTGACGTTAGTGTTGTCTTTGTCTCTCTGCAGGGCGGGAATGTTTCCGCTGGCTGTTTGGTCGCAACAGCACACAGACATGTCGAGGAAAAAAGGGGAATTCAGTTACCAGCCAAGAGACTGAAAAAATTCAGAGGTTGCGCCATCGGTCACATCAAACTTCACCTCCTCATAATGATAAAACTATATTGCCAATAAAATATGAATGCAGCCACATAACACTGCCGGTCTGAAATGAGCTGGGAGCTAGACTGTTTAAAACATGTGTTTTGTAAACAAGCATGGATCATAAAACACATGCACTCTGAATTTTTATGTTTGGCTCTTGCAGTCTGTGTTGGCACTGCAGTCACTTTTAAATGACTTGATTTCAGAAATGCATACTTTGTAATTATCTGAAATATAAACTGGCACAGGAAAAATAACATCATACAGCGCTATTGGCATTGTAAGAGCCACAGAATGCATGATGGGTATAATGATACCAGTGTGAAACTGCCTGAATATATTATCTGAGCACTCAACAAGAATTAGCTGGACTGAAGCCCCGATGTGGACTCAATTCCAGACTGGCAAACATCTGCCAGAAATAGTGAGCACCAATGTGATTCTTGGCCTTTGCATCACATATATAGTGTTTAGGGTGTGTGTTTGTGTGTATCATTGAAAAGAAAGGGAGGGGGGTTTCAGGGTAGGGGGTAGGGGCCAGGGCAGCACTTTTTAAAAAAAGGGTCTGATAAGGGAGGGGATTATAGAGGTATACTTACACCAACTTAGAGCCAGATTGTTGGGCTGGAGAAGATCCTGCGATCCTCCTGCCATAGTGTTTGAGCTCCCTGCTGGGAATAACCAGTCACATTGTTATAGCGGGAGCCGTCCTCACCAGCTCAACAGCTGGCCTGGGGACCAAAACTACTCACTACAGCCTCTACAGGAGGTTCAGAGAAAGAATCTGAAGAGAAAGCTAGCAAGTTGGAAACAGTGATCAGGGAAAGAAAGGGAAATAGAGCCTTTTTCTATATAGAATTACGAGTTCAAATGCATAGCGGCAAGATTCTTTCTCTTTTTTGCCATCAGCCAATGCTCAAGCATGAGTCTAATGTCTGTGTTCACTTAGTTAGAAGTTCATTAGAGAAAGTCAAAATAATCAAAGTGACAGATGAATTTCGTGCACAATTTGCTTTTGTAACGGACATTGACAGTCAGTGTTACTGGGATGGAGGGAAAAGGAGATAAACAATCAATGCTGCCCCTTGCATGAGTGTATGCGTGTTTGGGTCTTGCATTCACTTTTTGCACGTCTGTTAACGACTGCAGTGAGATTTGCATGCCAACAAGCTGACACGTGAAGAAATAATTAAGACGGGGAGTAAACATGAAGTTAGTGAACTTACAACAGTTTCCCTTTTAACTCAACATAAAACATGAGGACAGGAATAACCACTGGTGAGATGCACCACGAACAGAACGATGTGGGCGATAAAACACTGTGTTCAACGTCGGGACAAGAAGATGGATTGTGAAAAATAAATTTAAAAAATATATATATTTACTACATTACATCACTAATTATTTGACATTTTTAGTCCATACTAATGACAACTGAAAACATGCTTGTTAGGTTTATCTAACATATTTCATTATTCCTGCAGTGAAATTCTCTGTGAGGACGCTTTATAATTCGACTGTTTTTCACATTCATGTGGGTATTAATATGCATATATATCAATATGACTACAGGGCGTTTAGCATATGCTTACAAATACGTTCATCCATTTCGTACAAATGTGATTAGTCAAACTTTTAAAGGCCACAGAAATATGAAAAGATAATTATGTTGGGTGCATATTATGACGTTATTGTATTATTCAGTGCAGGTCGGCAAAACTCAATTTAGAAATGGCCTCTGAGATCCTACTTAGATTAGGATCTGAAACACTCTCTATTTGGAGGGTCTATTTGGTGGTTTCAGACAATGCAGCTAAGTATTCGTGAAGCCACTGTCCATTGCAGCCAGTATTTAAACCTTTCTCACTGCCTGCTCAAGGCAAGAATTTTACCCCCTTATTACATTTCGCTGTTCCTTACAAAAATTGCAGAAAGCGATAAAAATTTCTCATCACTAAGCCGGCAGCGGAGGTAGTAATGACACAGAATTTGTGAAAAGGACAGCCAGCATGACAGTACCATAGATGAGTCAGGTGTTTTGACAACATGTTATGTGTGCACCCAACCGCAGCTAGAAGCAGTTAGCAGCTAACTCAACAAAACAGCAGATAAAAATGTCCACAAATTGGGGAGACAATGAGATTCGGGGACTCCTTATGATGCATACCTTCTATACGCCACCAAATCACATAAACTCACATCCCTCCTGCCTCGCCAGTTGCTTGTGTCCGTCCGACAATCCCCCGCCCCATTCTCTGTCAGCTCCACACAAAGGTGTTTTATTTACGAAATAGCAACAGTAAAAAAAACTTTTTTAGTCATATTTTGCTAATTCTTCATGTGGGCAACTTTTGAATTTTGGAATTGTCACGACCTCTCATCGTGCCACCAGCTTGGTCCAAATCGCAGGTATCCCAGCATGCTTTGTGCAGTGAATAAGTTGCTTCCAGTACACAATGGATGATAATTTATGGTCGTTGTCCTCCAAGCAGAGGGCCAGATCAGTTGCCATATTGCAGAAATGGTAAATAATTGTTATTGTTTGGAAAGGGCTGCTGATGTGTATGTTATATGTCACACAAGAGGCCCACGCTGGTGCGTTAAGTGTTTGGATCTGTGTGACACCACAAAGGCGGTGTAATGAGAAGATTTCGAGGCGGCCCAGTCATGCAACCTCTGTGTAAAAAGGGCTTTAATAGAAGCTAGAACAAATGATAGGATCAACAAAGATGCAATGATCAAAACATGCCAGATCTAGTAGTGGAGAAGAGTTTGGAAAATTAGATGAACTGGTTTAAAAGTCTAATTTATACATTTCTAATGTGTCTACTAGGATGAAAAAAAAGCAAAACAATGTATCAGTAATGCAAACAAAGGAATAAAATGCGTAAGCAAGGCAGCGACAAAGCAAAAGATAAGAAGGGCTAAGGCAGATACTAAGAAAAAAGTGGAAGGCAGAAAAGAAAGAAGGGCAAAAGGAAATTAAAGGGGAATTAAAAGGGAACGTGTGGAAAATTCACTCACTAAGGTCATCATCATCATCATCATCATCATCATCATCATCATCAGCGGCATCATCCTCCATACCTTTCCCTCCACAGCAAAGAACGAAGGGGGTGCGGCGTTCCACCACAGCCCGGCACTGTACGCACTTCTTCATGAGGCTGGCACAGTCTGGTGACAACAAAACACAAAAAATTAGAAAATCGTAAAAAAAAGTCCTTTTTTTGTAATTCTTTTTTTAAATTTAATTTTTGTTTTAATTTGAAATGTTTTTTTTGTGCTGTAGGCCACAATTATCAAAATTAAAACAGAAACATGCTTGAAACATTTTAGTTTACATGTAATGAGTAGTAGTAATATATTACATTTTCACTTTTTTTTAAAGAACTTATGAAAAATAGTGAACCTTTTCATGATATTTTAAATATTTTAGGGTGCATCTTCATACAGTGGTGTTTTCTTAGATTCAACAGCTGGTCAAAAAGAGGCCAAGGTGTAACTTACTCTCACAAGCGCACATGTGACCACAGGGCTGGAACAACACGGCTGCCTTTTTGTCAGAGCAGACCACGCACTCCTCAATCTGTGGAGGGACAAATTAAACAACAAAATCAAATCAAAGGATCCACTCGACGTCACTTTTCTGTTTCTGCATAGGACAGATGGCAGTGGCACTTCTGATACCTTAGTTCTTGACTGGACCTGATCCTTGCAGATGAGACATTTCTTGACACGAGGCGAGCAGAGGGAACAGGTGGCGATGTGTCCGCAGGGCCCGAACAGAGTGTCTCTCTTCATGTCCGAACACACCATACACTCCTCCAGCGACTCGATGTTGCTGTTCAGAGACGGGCTGCGGGTGCCGACCTGGCCACTGGAACATTGAGAATAAAACCACAACAGTGTTAGAGCAGGAAGATTACAAGCAACAGAGGCTGATGGAGAACAAAGAAAATGGGGGGAGACAGAGAGAGACTAAAAAAAGGAACAGAGGGAGGAAAGGGCAAGAAAAGGAAACAAAGCCTAACATGAAACATTTTTAGCAAAAAAAGGAAATCAATAAGGTCGCCTGATGACTTTCCCGAGATGGTGCTTCTTCGTTTTGCTCCGTCAGGTTTTACAGTCTCTGTGAGTGCAGGAATTTACTGAAAGACACTAAATACATTCCTGTAAATTCATCCTTTTCATCCTAGTGTGTATCAAAGGTTTTCTGCTCACTGAAAGACTCATCACACGCATCATTATGTTCATTTGATGAGCAGCTCAGTGTTATTTGGTCACATAAATTTGAAAAGCCGAATGAAAAACAAACACGCACAGATTTAAGTTATTACAACTACATCTGCATTAGTGTTATTATTGTCAGGATATTGGGATTTCTTGAAAAATATTGATATCTGATACAATTTTCAATACTATGGGGACAGTGTTGATCTGCCGCTATAGTCTCAGCGTCTGATGTATTTTCTTTTTTATATTATTTTAGTAATAGCCCAGTATCACTGCTAGACAAGCACACACAG
This sequence comes from Plectropomus leopardus, assembly GCF_026936395.1. NCBI lineage: Eukaryota > Metazoa > Chordata > Actinopteri > Perciformes > Serranidae > Plectropomus > Plectropomus leopardus. Next base: position 26,234,162 of record NC_142187.1, on the reverse strand, counting down.
AGACACACGCACATATACATACATACAAACAAACAGATAGACAGACAGACGGTCGCAGACTTAAGATTAGCTCTATGTGATTAAAAATGGGCAAAGCAAAAGAATTGCGTTTTAGTCTACTACATCACCCCTCCAACTTGTTCAGAAATTTAATTTTTGATATTTAAGAGACAGTAAAGTAACAAAAAAGTTACCATTGGGTACCAATACCAAATACCAGGTACTGGAACTGGAACTGGTATGGGTTCTAATGCAAACAGTACCCAACCCAAGAGAGCACAGCTGTTACTGGTGTGTGAATGCTATGTAAAATGAGCAATGAAACCGCTTTAAAATATTCAGAATCAATATGTATTGATAAATCAATATTTTTGACAGCACTAGTCTCCATGGCTGTTTTGATATGACAAGAAGTTGTCTACTTAAGGCTTATTTAAATCTATAAAAAGCACTACATAACAAATAACTCCCCTTTAAACTACATACTGACATTTTTCAACTGATTTTGCACAAAAAAAAGATATACCATATTGTTTTAAGTACTGCGCTTTAGACGCTCAGATTCTTCTTTTTAACTTAAGTCCAGGCATTACATTACGTTGCATTCGTACACTCATTCTAAAGCAACTTAAAATACTGGAATGTACTGGCTGTTTCCAGTCTTTACACAAAGCTAAGCCAACTGTCTCCTGGCTGCAGCTTCATATTTAACAGACAGACATGAGAGTGGTATTGATCTTCCCATCTAACTCCTGGCAAGAAAGCAAATAGGTATATTTCCTAAAATGTCAAAGTATTCCTTTAAGGCATGTTTACCTGCTCTTTTCTTTGTGGCATTTGGCCAGAGCCTTGCAGAGGCTGGGGTCTGGACACAGGTCTAGAGGGGACTGGCCCTTCTTGTTACGAATGGTCAAGTCCGCTCCATTAGCTGCCAGGAAGCAAGCGATGGATGCTGCACTCTTCTTTTCTGCCCCCTGGGTGCCCAGGCCCATGATTAACTGCAAGGAACCAGACAGACACACAAAAACAGATAAATCAGAGGCACATCAGGCACTTTTTACTTTTGACACAAAAGACTATTTGCAAGTTGAATCCAGTGGGACCAGTGTCTTGTCTCTACCTTTAAAACTGCCATTAAAACCATTAATGCACAGAGTAAGGAGAAAGATGAGTAAGGGGGCTGATTTTAATATTATTCAGATGGCCTTCAAAGTTAAATTCAGATGGACCAGATCAGATCTCCACTAATTACCCAATCAAAGACATGCCTCAAGATGGCTGTCAGGCAGCGTAACCCCCGCGCCCCAACCCAAAATCCCATTAACTGTCCCGTCTCTCTTTTTCTCCTCAAGCTCATCGCCTCTCTCAGTCTACCCCAACTCACAGCTTCTATCTCTCTCTTTCTCTCTCTCTAGCAATTTGGGCCTTCCATGTCTGATTGTCTTCAACCAGTAGCTTTTACATCTCTGCTGATGGAGCCATCGGGCCGGCTAATTCAATTCTCATCTTGAAGCAGGGGGAGAGCTATGGGAGAGTGACCCAACTGCACATATCTCAATTAGGCCCGCTGTCTGTCTGTTCCGCTCCTCTGCGGGGAACCAGGAAGGGGGGATAGCAGAGAGGAGAGAGAAGTGGGAGGGAGACAGGAGGTGACAGGTAAGTGTGTAGCTGCAGTTCAGCCCTGTAGCCTTAAACCCATCCCTGTAGGGATTAGTGATGTGGTGTTAACATGAAGAGAGTTCAGGTCTGACATGCCCCTGTTGGCCTCCACAGAGGGACCAGCTCGTTCAGGCTGGTCGAGAGGCTGCAGCGAGCTGGTTGGCTGCTCAGTGAAAGTGTCGGAATGATGGGCCACTGCAAACTGGGCTGTCCATCGATGCAGATGACGGCAGGGACTAAGGAGCACTGAGTTTCCTGTCCAAGTGTGATCCGTCACACTTTGTCACACACCGAGCTCAATTACTGATCTTCACACAGGTGTGAAAACAGATCCTGCAGATTGCTGCCAAGACAACACTAAATACTGTCAACCAACTTCATAAGTGCTAAATGCTGTTACGGGATGTATTCTGTAACATACTACATATTTATGACAGTGAATGCTCTAATAAAATAAAATAAAAATACTATTTAGCGTGGTTTGTGTGTTCTCTATTTTTTTATAGGTTTCCTCTGTAAAAAGTTGTATTTTTACAGCCCTGAGACAAAAAGCTCATGAGAAGTGGAGAATAAAATATGTCTTGTATGTCTTGTCACATCAATTGATGTTAAATGTTTACTGTTATTTGAAAAGGTTTAAGACAAATTCAAGATGCTAGTTAGCCAGTTTGCTCCTCCTAACATTAATCGTTTGTTTGCTTTCCCCACTTCCGTTTTCCTTCTCATGCGCTGAGCTGAACTGCCAATATGAGTGATTTCACTCACCACTGAGCTCAGCCAGCTCTGATGCTGATTCAATAGGCTGAAATGGCTGAGGAATAGCCGAAAAGGGCCAACTACTGCCAACAATGCAGGACTCACCACAAAAACTAGGGGTGACAGATGCTCACCAACAGCCCGCTGTGTAAGGGCCTTTAAGTTGTGGCATTAGAAGACATCTGTGGGTTTTTATTACTATGTTGTTGCTACATAGTTATTACAGAATCACAAGAACCGTGGTAATGACTTGTTGCCGTCTCAACTATGAATACTGCTCTTTAATCTCAGACACAAACAAAATCTCCAACAAGTTGCAAAAGGTGCATTATTCTGTCTCACACACAGGGCTTGTGTGAAAAGGAGGCATAAACTCTCCCAAGGTGTGAATACGTTTGTATGTGCCTTGGCCCTAAAATACACTGGTGACTTATCCCGGATGTTTCCCAGTGTTCTGCCAAAATGTATGCTGGGCAAGACCATCAAATGGAAAAAGCGGGTATAAAATATGAATGGAATGAGTTTCTAAACTGTAACTTGAGCCATAAGTGAAAGCAGAGTAATGGCAGATGGTCTTAAGTTCTTATAGAATACCGCATTAGCGTGTGCCATTTGTAGGCAGATACATTTGGGAATGCTAAACTGAATCACATCAGCCTATTGGATAACAAGGTGCCACATTTCCTGATTTCTACAATATGCTTCCAGTACTTTCAGTTTGTTGTTTCTTTGCATTTTCGTGGCTGTTAAATGACACATCGCTGTTTCATTTAATGCTTTGATGCGTTGTGATACCTTAAGGAACCTTGACCCAAGTAAATTACTGTGATCTAGGAAGGAACAATGAGGTTAATAATAGATATATACGCACTGTGTTCTTGGAGGGTTCCCAGGGCTCTACTTTGCTGACGTCCTGCATATCTTGGAGTTGTCGCAGTTGGGACAGTGTGTGGTGACGCAGTGCCTCGTGAAGTGGTGTGTCCCCGTCCTTGTCCTGCACGTCAAGCTTGGCCTCTGCCCGCACCAGCAGCTGTGAAGAAAAAGCACATAAATAGTCACACAAACAAGCAGTCAAAGAGATACTCCAGCAGTAACCGTAAAACAACTTTAATTTTATGCTACAATGCAAATGCCACAGTGCTGATTTATAAGGGTTGCTGCTTACAATGGACTGCCTCAGTGTTGAACTCCCCAATTATGGAGTGCATTTTTTCTTGAGTCCACAAGATGGCAACGTGGCAATCTCAATTCAATACTACGCCAAATGACTGTAACCAAGATGCTGCCTCAGTGAGCGTTTTCCCTTTACAGCATCAATCTGAAGCAGGACCTCATTCAGCTGCAGGACATCCACCAGTGTAAATTAAATGTGGGGCTGCACTGATGTTGTTCTACTCCCTTTTGTGTATAGTCAAGAATGAGGGACTGATAAATAGATAACTAGAGACACGAGTTTCCGCTTGTGGAGATGGAAAAGGATGATAAGAAATGATAGAGGGATAAGAAAGAAGAGGGCTCACTAACCCGGACTATCTGGGTGTGTTGACGCTCCACTGCCAGGTGTAATGCCGTCTGCTGGTTGACGTTCTGGATGTCTAAGCTGGCATTGCCCTTGGAGGCGGAAACAGGAGAGGAGCAACACACACAATAAGCATATGGGCATTAGTGCATACATTAACAAGCCACTATAATGAGTCACACAGACATATGTGCACATAAATATGACAGAAAAGTGATAAATGTAGACAAAGAGGGAAAAAATGATTAAAAAGTAAAATCAGCAGATGAAAGATTGTAACAACCATTCTGGCTTTATGTGCCATGACAGAAACCTTCTTTCCTTCAACCCCGCAGACCAACAAAGTGTCACCTAGGGGGTTGGAAGAAAAAAAATCGCATCCTGCAATAACGCTGCATGTGATTGTCATTTCCAATTGCGAACACCTCAGCTGAGGAGATGTGGAAGGAAGATAAGCATTGTGATCAGGCAGTGTGTGAAATCCCCAAGTAATAAGACTGACTGACTGGCTGGCTGGTTGGCAGGGAATCTGCAGTGCACCTTGTAGTGTGGTGCAATTTCTGAATAGAAAGCTGAGCCATCACTGCGAACCAGCCCATTGCAGGGACTTGGGGGGGGGGTGAGAAAGGCCGTCCCCAGCTGAAAGGTAACTTGCACAGCGAGCGTTCATGCGTTGGAATGTTGCAGCAACATTGCTGCCTTGCACCATATCCTAATTAACCCAGTTCCCTGCTTGGTCAGGTGACTTTGGCAGTAAACTCCTGTATGTGTTAGTCTTCAGAGATTTAAACCTGCAATCTCAGATGGGAAAAGAGCACTAACCTATGATTGCAAGAGGAGGAGGATATGATAGCCCAACAGCACTAAAGAGTACCCCTGGAGGGCCTGTGAACCGTATGGATTCAATAAAAAAAATGGCACTTATAGCAGCTTCAACTGGTCTACAGCTTGCTGGCTGCAGGGAGTGCAGTGGAAGCTGCTCTTAATGGTCTGCAGTCAGGGAGAGCCAGAAGTGCAGGCTGAGCTGATACAGCTATGCTTTGGGCTAATAACTGTAAACAAAAGTGGTCTCTTATAGAGTATAAACTGCATTTGTTGTAAGTGTTAAGCATGCATTAAAAACAGCTATATATACATCTGTAAGGGTGTAGTTACCTGGTGCACCAACAGCTCAGCCACCTCCACGTGGTTGTTGAGGGCAGCCAGGTGCAGTGCGGTGTAACCGTCGTCCTTCTTCTCGTCTACGATCCAAGGCCGCGGCAGTTTGGATAGCAGCACACGCATGGCACTGCACAGAGAGGACACGTGGAGAAGAGCGAGAGTTTGAATGGGCTGAGCTGGGATGCATGACGGAATAAAAATCCAAGAAGGTACAGAAAATAAAGTCGATTTAATAGTTTAGGATGTAAACTGCCAAAATGAATCTATCTGTGACTGAATGTCTCATGCACTGTATGATAGTTGAGGGGCCAGACGCGAGCTGCTGTAAGCAAACACATCACAGTGTCTGTACTGCTGATACAGAGCATATTCCAACAGACTTTTTTTTTTTTTTTTTTTACAGCAGAGCATATCCCATTTTCACACATGGGGACAAGAATACTAAATCAACTTAGGGAGGAGTTGCTTTCCCAAGCAGAGTGTTATTTACATCAAGCTTTGAGCGGTACAAGAGCTGTGTGTTATTTTAGAGTACCCGGCCCCCTACCATCTCCTCAGTTAAAAAGGGATGCCACTTTTCCCTTGATGATGCGCAAAAGCGCCTATCATTGGGAGGCAAAATGGTAATTACACAAGATTTAGCTGCATTCACTCAGGTTCCCTCCTGGGGAAGAAACAGACAGGGTGGGAAGGGAGAAAAAATGTCACTGTTTAAACAGTGGTGTTTAATAGAAGTAGCCCGGCGTGGTGAAAAGAGTCAGTCGGTTTTGAGCCGCTGAAGGTCATTTAGAGGATGTGGGCCACAGGGAGAAGTGGCTGCAAAGACAAATGTACAAGAGGAAGGCTGAAAAGAAGTCAGTGTCACAGTGGGGATAAAAAGGGAAGCTGACTGTAACTCCCAACAGCATCATTAGAAAAAAAATGTGTCTGTTTTAGTAGTAAAAGAAAGTCACACAACACATTACCGGATAAATCCAAAGATCACAAAAAAGACTGCAGGGAAAAAACTCCATGCACTAAAAGTGGAAACCGAAGTTTTTTAGCTTTTCAGTTCTAGCCCCACCTATTGTCTCAAAGTGGTATTACTGTTGATGCGACTGTCACAAAGACTAATGGGATTGTTTTCAAATTTCCACAGAGCTTAGCATCTAGCCACAGATGAGCAATCGACACTAAATAATATCATCAATACACACAACATTGAAAAGAGACGGAAAAAACATATTCACGGAACAGGTACACTCATTTTGTAATTATTTTAGATAGTTATATTTTATTTGTTTTAAGATGAGAGAAACCAATATTTTCTTCAGCATAGTGTTACTTGATTTTGGCCATTGCTATGGACTCCGTTTGTTGCAGATTACTTGTTCTGCCCTCTGCCATTTACACTACTCCTGTGGACAGAAATTACAAATGCAAAATCACTCCTTTAATGCAAAATTACTCCTTTGCTGCAGATAGCTAGCACTGGACCAGGGAAAACAGACACCACAGTTCTCTGCCTGCTTTTGTTGCGCAATGGGTGACGCACCTCCTTTTGTGCCACAAATCTGTGCTTCATTTTTCGAGGGAGGTCGTACCTGGAGGCAGGCAGAACTGCATCGTGAAAGCTAGGCTAATAGCAAGCCATTTTTAACATAGCTTTTTTTTCCACTGTTCTATAGCTATTACATTGTGCAATCCACATTAAATTGAGAATTAAATGTTTAAACAAAAAGTTATCTCCGGAGGCTTTAAGCTGTAATACTGTTGTAATTTGAAATAAAAAGATTTGAGTTAACACCTTTCTTCCTACTAGCTTTAGTTAACTGTTTAAATGAAACCATTAGCTATTTGCCCCCAATTCCTGCCTCTCTTCCTTCTCTTCTTGCCATAGCCTCTGGGCACACATCCAGACATATGGTACATGAGAATACTAAAATGAGACGCATCTGTAATTTATTGTATGGTATGGCCAGTGCATCAGCTGAGAAACAAAGCCTGCAAACACTCTTAAATTTGTGCAAATGCTATGGAATATAAAACAAGATGCTTAAAAACACATATCCCTGAACGGGTCTTGCATCTTGTCTGTAGTTAGGTACACAATGTACCTTCAATAAGCATTAAAGCAGCTATGCTGGAGGGAACACTTTTGACCTTGATTAACCCTGAATAATCATGCAGGGCATATCTTTGAACTGCGACAAAAGAAGGCAGCCGATTTTACTCTGACTTTGATATGGCTGAGCAGCCCCCATGCGAGCACTGGAGTGTTTACATACACAACTGTAAGGTAAATAGGATCGGAAACAGTACAGGGAGGAAACGGGCTCCGGCACGGAGCAAGAAGGCCACAGCCTGCACAATCAATGAAAACTGTTAACTATTAAGACAGAGGAAATGAACGGAATGCAAACCAACATGCTGGCAGGCTTTCAGACTGAAGGTAATCAGGATGACTGGTTCCCTGCGGGTTTTTTGCTAAACCTACAGCTTGTCTCCCTCCTTCTGGAGTAATGAAAGAGAGCATCATCAGCACACCCTCTTGAGGAAAGCAGAGAAAGAGGGGCAGAGAGGCAGGGGGGCAGGCAGTCAGCACCTCTGTACGGACAGAGATCCGGGGCTGGTATACTGCTGCAGTGATGAACAGCGCAGCACACTGATCCCAGGCTCTCTCGCTCTCTCTCTCTACCTCTCATTGCACAGAGGCTTACGCACACACACACACACACACACACCTGCATTGCTTGCAGCCATCTTCAACCACTTAATGCAGAGGAGCACTGCTTAAATGTGATAGCAACCGCACCCATTCTGCCTAATCTCACATTCATAATGTGTCGCCTTTGTTACAAAGAATTATTTGCTTGCGTACTGTAGATTTACCATCTCGGGGGGGACTTTTGAGTAATTTCATCCGTGGCGCTCCCACTGGGTAGGAGTTGAGACTTAAACAAGCAAATTATTCAAGAAAAGACCTTGCCACATCAGATTCTCGCCTGGAGCTATAACATAAAACTTATTCCCAGCGGTTAAACACAGCACTCGTTTTGCTTTCTTTCAAGTAAGATTGATAGACAACACAGGAATGCATTTTTTTAAACTACAATAGTTTCCATCAGTATCAAGGGCAATTGTCCCACAAAAAGCCTTTGTTCTTTTTGTGCCCATTTTCCTCCTCCTATTGGTGCAATGTATAACATTTGTGCGATCTGGATTGGCTGGAAAGATCTCCTATATGTAGAACAACTGGCCAATAAATGCACGCCTGCAACACTATAGGGGCAGACTGGCGCCTTCTAGTGTTAGAAGCAGGCACTTGAGTGCTGGGCAGGTGTAGGAAGCCCCTCCAATAGAAGTCAAGATTGACAGGCTCCCTGCCACGCTGGGCGAAATGGGCGGACATTAATATTAATGCCCCATACTGGCACTGCTGCATTGCAGTTAAGCTATTTGCTGTAAAGGCAGAAAAAAAGAGAGTGAATTAAGAACCAAGAAATAAATCCCAGTTGTTTTTTTATCTCTTGGGTAAGTGATGTTAGCAGTGACCAAAGGGGGTATGAGAGAAACTGCGTGTTGGCCCTTGAGGTAGGAAGACAGAAAAAGAGAGCGAGTCAAGTCAGCTCAGGCTGCGGACCTTTAACTGAGCAGAAGACACTGGCTTGACCTGGGAATTAACATTTAGACAACTCAGGTTATCTGCTGTGGGAGGAGAGCGATACTTAGAGTGAAGTGAGGATCCCCTTATTACAACTGAACTTTAAAACCAACGCTATGCTGCGTGTGAATGCAGGAGGATGTGCAGCTGAGGAGAGGAACTGTAGAGGAGAGAGGTAGAGAAGGGGAGACATGATGGAACTGGGTCACCCTGTGAGAGATCTCAAGAGTCCCTCAGGAGAGCCACACTGGGGCCTGTTGTCTTGGGCTGCAATTTGTCATTGACCGGGACGCTCTCTGACGCCCTCAGCTCTGTGTGTGTTGGCGTTTGTCATTGTATGTAAGACAGTGGAAGTGTGTGTGCACGTGCCACAGTGTGTGTCAGTGTAGGGGTCGACAGGTCCCTTCTGCTGCCCTCGCCTGGCTGACAGCCATCTGTGTGGTGGTCAGTAGCCGTTATTACAACAGGAAGTGAGAGTCGGGGGACAATAACTTCGGTAGGACAGGGCAGAACGGGAACAGTCAACATCCAGCCTGAGATTAATGGCTGCGGACAAACATATGGTTACTCTGATGTAGGAGACGTGTTTGGCATACCGTCATCCGTTAACTAAGGCTTCAAGCTTGAGAAAGGAGATTCTGAATAGGAAATTAGTCGCCAAAAGGTGCCACCTGCCTTGGGAAAATAAAATGCTTTATAAAACTGATAGTGGAAATGATCAGTCTTGCAACTGTGACTCTACTTATATGGTTAAACATACTGTACGGATCAGATCTATACCAGTGCGTATAGATACTCTATAAATTGACCAAAATGTTTGTAACCATCAAAGTTAATCCTTGACCTTGAAAAACAAACCCACCTCCAGGACCTTTTACCAACTTTTTCCAGAGCTTTAGGCTGAATCTCATGGACTTCTATCTATATCTATACTCCTTTTTAAACTTTAGGAAACAGGCTTAATTTAAAATCAAACCCAGACGAGAAGTCCGAAAAGTGCAATCGATTAAATTGTAACAGACACTTGGCCGGCATGTCAAAAGATCCATCTCCATGACAACTGAGGAAACTCTATTCGCTGATGAACACCATTTGATATGGTTGTAAGCCTTTCAGGGCTGGGTACCGATTAAACTAAAATACCAGTACCATTAAAGTGAAACCGATACCAAAAGAGTACTGTATTTGATACCTTTTTCATTTCTACTTTATTTGATACTCATCATGTGAATAGCATTCAGTTGCGTAAAATGCTACCAGACTCGAATCCACCACACCACAGAATGTATGTTTTGTAGCTACTGCGGTAGTTGGAAAAAACTGAACGATGCTTGAAGTGATTGGCTGCAAGCAAAACTGTATAAATTTTTCTTATAGATCTGGGTACAAAAAGGATCGAATGCAGGTATCATTTGACTGGAGAAGTTTTGGCCTGTTTTGCACTGCCTATTTTAGGAAGGAATTGCACTGTTAAGGCACCTCGCCACTTTGTATAAATGGTAAAATCATAGAATAGGTGAAAAGAGTTGTCTTGACTCTTAGCCAGCAATGGAGATAACAACAGTGCCACAAAGGGTCTGTGTAAAAGGGATGGCAGGTATGCTGGCTAGACAGTTGGGATTTTTTGACAGCGTGTTATTTTTGTAACCCCTCCGCAGGGGATTTTAAAAAAGCAGCTTGCAGTAGTAGGAACAGCAACTGTAAATGTCTGCAAACTTGGAAAAAATGAGATTTGGTAGCTCCTTACCCTCCGAGCAAAGGAATAAATTAACCGCCACACAACAAGGATGGTAAATTATTGTTATTGCAAGGGTTGCGTTGACTGTTGTGTTCAACATCATGCCTGTCACACCTCCTTTGTTTCTGTAACCCTGGCATGCTATCTAAAATCATGCTTTTGCCCGCCATAGTTTGGTTCTATGTAAAAATGCAAAGGCGACATAAAGATGGGACTATACCATAGCACTATCTCTGTGTAAAAAGGGCTTTTGATGCTACCTGTTGTTGGCTTATTCCGGTCGTTACCTTAAAGGTATTAAGGACTGGTATCCAACCTTAAAGCCTTAATCTGGTGAGCGTTCCTGTATTTTAAACTATTTTGTCAAAAATGGTTTTAGATGCCTAACCTTATCCATACTGCCTTTAATAAACTCAGCTGGTCACGATGTTCCACGAGGTCTGTGTGTATATTCCTCCCCCAAATACCGGTAGGATTTTCTTTTCTTCCTTATTGGAACAGCCTTTCAAGATGAGACGACTTTAAGAGGATACATGAGGTGTCAGCTCACAGGGGACAGGATCAATACTTTCAGGTCCTTTGAAATAGTGAACCCTGTTCCCAACAAATCATTCACAAATGCAACACACCAACTCCGAATGGAACCCTCCTTCCCCTTTTCCACTCTGGGCAGGGAGCCGCTCTTCATCATGTGTGAGAGGTTTGGAAGGCACAGAGTCCTTAAGTCCGTGGCAGCTGGGAGGGTTAGAGCCATAAAACTTTTCAGGATTTCACTGATCCTAAAACATGCTTCTTTGAAGGAGAAGCTTACATGTTGCTTATTTTTGAAAATGTGTGTGAAAATGAAAAAGGCATAACTTCAAACAAGGACCCTCATTTATCAGTCAAGCATACAAACCAGCGCAGATCCGAGCAGAGGAGTCAGCTTACGATAGGGTTTATGTGTGATTCATGAAATGTTCTTATCCTGGCGATCACAGCATACGAATGCGGTCGTATGTTGATAAATGCGATCGCTGAAAACAATCGTCATTTACATATAAATATTTAGGGTTTAGAGGCCTCGCACCGAGAGTTTACAACACGGAGAGGCGAAATACAGCTAAAAACAGAAAACTCCTCTAAACTGGATACAGAAATGCTGGTGTACCCGGTTCAATTTAACCAACTGGTTCTGTTTGGCAGCCTGAAAAGTGTCATCAAAGGAAGCTGAAAACAAGCACAGTATGGAGAGAAAATAATGCTGCGTTAAACAGTGTTACAGTGAACAATCGAACTCCAGCTGAGATTAGAAAATGTAATTTATACATCCATGATATGTACCGACCTACAGACTACATATATTAAAAATATTCATCCATATATTGTATAATAGTGATATTGTCATGATATTCATATATAACAGACCCCAAACATGGCAGTGTGTATTGGTGCTGTTTTCATACAGGTAGCGGAGGAGACAAGGACACCCCACATGTCCGAGTCGGACAACTGTATAAATGTTATCACTAGGCTACTAGTATTTAAATAATTACAGAGTTGCAAAGTTTATTTATTTAATTTAGTGATAAATGATATAAATATTCTTTGACTTGTCAGTGTTTAACTTAAAGCTTTCAGATGAATTCGAGTTGGGCAGCAGCGGCGTTCAGCCTTCAGTCAGCCTGCAATTAGTCCCACAAAGCCAGGACACTGCAAGCTGTGAGAGGACGTAACAATACATTTTCTCACATTTACAATACATTTTCAAGTCATTAATATGTGGCTGCAAATACTTAGACGTCAGACAAAACATGGTCTAATAACAATCAACACTGACTCAAACTTGCATACACAAGCTGAGATCTGAAGTGAGATATGATCATAGCCTCCGCTCACTTCCACATTGATAAATGCCGAGCTTTGCATGGAAATGACCATATGCCCAGTTTTCTGCTGTACGTTTGTTTCATAAATGAGGGCCACTAAGTGGAAACTTAAGCATCGATTCCCCTGCTGTCACTACATAAAACAACAGACATTGGAGATGACAAATAATTCAAGCCTTTAATCCCCTTGCAAATTTTACTGGCTGATTTTTCAGATTCTTTGAAGTTAATCTGGGCCTTCACTCCACTCCTACAAGCAACTAGTTACCAGTTCACTTTGTCAGGGCCATTCCACAGCTCCTAGCCACCCTGCTGTGGATGGAGTAAATAAACACAGATAGCGTCCGGGCCAGCAGTGCAGCATAGAGCTGAGGACAAGAACCTAGCTGGCTCCGCTCAATAAAAAAAGGCTTTCATTACCATGCCGTGAAGAGAATAATTTTCCCTACAATGTGACCTTCCCCTGCCTGCCTGTACCTGAGGCCCCTGAGTGAGCATGCTTTTATTAAGGACTATTTGCATAAACCGGGAAGGGGGAAGACGGGAAAGGGGTGCATTTCTATGATGTTTTGGTTATCACTATAGCTATAGCCTGTGCCTTGAAGGTTGTTTAGGAGACGCCAGGTGCATTCTCAAACATCTCAGGTACAGTTGTCTGTCCATTTGGGAAGTAGGTGGGGGCCTATAACAGCTTTGCTTTAATTAGCCTTAAATCACCTGGTATTATGGGGCGTCCTGATTCATAGGAGGAGGAGAAGGAGGCAGCAAGAAAGTCAGAGAAGCCCAATGGCGCGTTAATGTCCCATTGGTTCGCGATGACCCAATTATTTTCCCATGCTACTCTTCCTTTGCACTTTATACTCCTCAGCACCTTGAGAAAGCCTCATTCTCATTTCTGCACCAGCAGCCATAACAGTCATAATATACATCCTTTTACCCAAAAAGTGACGACTGATGTAAAAGATAAAGCAAGGACAAGCAGATTAGATCAGAATAAAGAGACACGTCTAAATCGCGCACACTATATCGAACAAACACTCAATAGCATCATTACCTATAAAACAGCCACGCAATTATTGCACAGCACTTTTCATACCGTTTGGGTAGCCCTGAAACATGAAGTAATAGGCTGTGCATTTATCTTGAGTCTCTTGCTGGTGAAAACTGGGGACAGTTGAACAAATATGAATAAAACTGAATTGAAATGAACCTGCTGTGTGGAAATGACTCCCAAGTAGTTGACCTAGGACTGACAAAAGGAGTAAACACACTTGTGCAAATAACAAATTTGAAAGATGACAAAACCACGCCATAGGATGTGGTAATAGCATTTTGAGTGGCTGACTTGACGTAGGACAAAGTATACAAACCGAGGAAGAGAAAATGAAATATGTAGCTCCCATCACTTATCAGCCAAAGATACAAACAGACTCGAGTACGCTGTCAGTAGAGCATCCACACTCACTGGCCTCTCTTTCCTGTCGTTACAGTCGATGCACCTCAAACAAGCTGCTAACAGAGCAAAGAAAACCCTCTCTAACCCCTTCACCCTGCTCAATACATTTTCATAACTCTTTTATAATTTTCTCTGACTGAAATACAGATAAATTCATGAAAACAAAACCTAGTTGTCGATATCTACTATGACATATAAGTATATCTTTGAAGCTGTTTAACTTGATGTATGTCATGTTTTTTATTGATGGGTGTGACATGTTTTCACTCATCCACTGTCGGTTGGGAGAATATATGCTGTACTAAAAGCAAATTGTGGTTTTTGCCAATATTTGTACTTCATGGTTCTTCAAATGTTAAGATGGTGGTGAGAACCCAAACCCAGGCTTTAAAACATCTCCTCTGAAACCCAAGGCTAAGGCAAAACATGCTCCATCTGTGACTTTCTACAGTCAAAGGTACAGAGATATTATTGATCGACACTTTGAGCAGCTTTCTTAATGCTGCCTAGATTCTAGCCAAAGTTACAAGCTGCAGCAAATTTGTCTTTGGACTTTTTGGAGGCTCTTTGTCTAGGGATGGGCATGAGTACTCGAAGAGGCCTTCTTGATTTGGACATCAGTATTTAAATTTTTTTTTTTTTTTTACTGTTTAAAAAGGATAAAATCTTATTACACTGTAGAGCTGTGCACAATGCAGTGCCCTATTGTCTCTCTGTTTATCAGACAACTACTGCTGTGGGAGTGTGAGCTCCATGCCAGGAAACACAGGGTTACTACTGGTATCAGACACTTAAATTTAATGCTTATTAAGACACATTTTACCTAATTTAATACAGATTTTTTGATTTAAAGTGAGTTAGGTTAATCTACATTATACCAACAGGCAAGTGCCAGCATAAAGTAAAAAGACAGTATTAGGTTCAGAGTTGGGTTTTAAAGATTTATAACATCAAAAATGTGCACTTTCACACGGGCTTAACTAATTTGGACAAAAAGTAATTTAAAAAATGCTAAAAAGATTGGATAAAATCTTTGTTGCATTTAAGTCTTCACAAACTCAAATTTAGGACTATCTATTTACCCTAAAATTTATGAAATTGAATTTAATGAATTTGAAGTACCTGCAGACAGCCTGGAACAGTTGGTGATTGTTTATTTTATTACGTGAATGCCGCTGTTACACTGAATGTCCCACTGAGCCCCATTCAAACTTTAAAACTTTATGTGGAAAACAAAACAAAGTATCCAGATTTGGCTGTTCAAGAGGAATGAACAGCCAAATCTGATTTGACTGGCATAATTCTGAGTTGGGTAGAGCCCTAAAAATGACCATCCCTACCTTTGTCGATGGTTTCTTTTTACACTGGTGGACTTGAGCCAAACTCTCAATCTCCATTTAGTTAGGTATGCTCTTGGCCTCAGGTTGAGTTACAGAAATACCTGAATTTAGAATTTAATATGTCCATATTTTACCACCTTGCCAGGTTATTAGCAGTCTTCGTGTTGAGCCACCGTGTCATTATCATCTGAATCATTTTCAGGTTTTTGGGCATAAGCTCACCCACCCGACAGCATCTAAATGACTTCTTATCTGTGAAGCCAATGTTTCATTTCTGAACGACAATGACTCTTTAATTGTGACTGAGATACTGGCCATTTTGTGATTAAAAAAGTTCCTTTCAGTTTCCATGAAACAAAATCAGACTTACTGCTGCCTGGTGAAATTAACTGCGAGTGCTTCCATGCTGAGGTACAAAGCAGTAAATAGAACAGAGGGATTGACTGGGTTTTGCAGAGCGGTGGAGAATTCAGGCTCGCTGAAGGTCCTTCGATCGACAGCCTCTCAGCAGCATGCCACACTGTCACCATACGGGCAGACAGTCTGAGAGGCTCCCATGATCTACAGTCTCAGTGCAAATCTAACACTTTAAATCACCCCTCGCTCTCTGGCCTGCCTCCCACCTTTCTGCCCCCACAAACACGTTACCCTCACCTTCCCCCTGAAATGCTCATTTCTACGTGAGGGTCTCTTAACACACAGCAGTAACAGTATCTTCCCCTTCAACGCAACAGAAAAACGAGGACAACGCATCATCAAATTCTCTTCCACAGTAATTGGCAGAACAGATCCAAAGTGACACAAACAAGCTGCCATATTGCAGCTGATGAATCTGACTTTTTCAGCAGTTACACTTCTAGGCAGACATGCTGAGAAAGACGCTGTGGCTGAAAGAGCGGTTTGGTAATTAAAATCTATTGTTTGCAGTGGGAAATAATGGGGATCAAAGGGCCTTGTATCAGCTACTGCCTCCCCTAAGCGCTGAGACAACAGGCCATATGCCCCAGAGCAGCACAGAAAATGTCTAACAGCCAACTTGTTAAATGGCAGGGGAATGGAGCTTGTATAAATGTACTATACATTAGCAGATAAGACTCTATAGAAACTTCCATGTATTCCACACAGATTTGTGATTCTCCAGATAGTGCAATGACAGCTTTCTCCAACAATTTTGCATGTCAATCTCTAAGCCTAATCCCAATAATGTCATGTTGGGGTTTATTCATTTTTTTGACAAAGAAAGTGCTGTGCCATTGTCGATTTTCCTTAGCATTCTTTGCATGTTTGGACACAAGGATTCACACACACACACACCAAACGACAAACAAACAAACACAAATCCTTATCCTCTCTGACCTGTCATACTGCATTTACATGGGAGCCACTGACTTCAGTGTCCGTACGGGGTTACCAAGGTAACATGGTCTGCATTATTCAACAGCTAAGCTTGGTTTAGCTGTGAGCATCGGCCTGAATGTGTCCCTCAGAGTACATTAGGGTTACTAATACTCCATTCACTGACAAAAACTGTGTATGTCTGGACATGGGACAATGTTATGACTGTTTTTGACACATCACACAAGTTAACACCATTTCGAAGTTGTTCACACGAGACTCAGATCTGAGAGTTTTCGCTCCGTATACATCTGATAAAAGGTTACTGTATTTTTAAATTGAAAATTCAAAATGGTTTTAGAGAACTACTTCAACAACTTGCTACAAAAAATGTGGTCGATTTCTGATCCCACATTAGCTTTATCTCAAATATATACTTTTAAATATAAATATTCATATATAATGAGAGCAACATAAAAACTCAATTTTAGTGATTTTTTTTAATATAGGCATCCCTTATGTAAGTCCAGGGTGAGCACAAAACCTATTTTATATGTGAATATATTATCGATATTATTTCAGTATAGAGCCAAGCTCTACAAAGTACAAAACTGGAAAAAATGAAAATAAATACCACTAATTAATTACACCAGGCAACCAGCAAGTTAAAAATGTACTCGGTGACATGTTTTTCTGAGTTTTGTGTTGTGTGAAACCATATTTACTACACTGCAAGTTTTACACTGATGTTTTACACTGATGTTTTACATGCGTTCACTCAGCTAAGAAATATGCAGCGCGCTTCTCAGTGTTTCATAAAAAACACAGAACAAAGTGCCATCACTGATGTTAAAGCACCATCAAACGCAAAAATAAATTCTATTACTTATTTCAATACATCAAGTAAATAGATAAACTACATTTGTTTTTAAATGGGGGAAGAAAATATTGAAGATGCCTGACAGCTGTGCTGTAGAAGTATATCACCTCGCTCTGTCATATTTATTACCTGCATTGCTGAGGCACTTAAAGTGCCACAAATAAATCCTGCTCTTTCTAGGTTTGGCAAGTGGGCAAAAACCATACCATCAGTGCTTATAGTGCCTTCACAATGCAAGCATTTCTCTTTGCATGCTATAGTCACTTTCCCAAAAGCTCTTTATGTCCTTGAGTCCCTTCACTAAGAGATGTACCCCTCCCTATCCCTCCCTCCATCCATCCCTTGATCCCTTGTTTCCTCTCTTTCCCCTCCATCCATCCATCCTTCCCTCCCTCTGCTACCCCACCCCCCTCCCTCTCCCAACATGTGCTATAGCAACATAGCAGCCAGGACTCAATGTTTCAGCATGCCACAGGACAGACAGAGCATTACAGCATGGCTGAGCTTATCTATTGGCTCAGAGCCACTGTTGGCCCAGCCCTAGGAGGAAGTGTAGGCGTTCTGATTGGTCACAGGGGGATTGGGGCTTGTATCAGCTTGTCCTCTGGCTGATCTGTTGGACTGGTCCCAGCTCATACAGAGGTGGACACTGGGAGGGCATCTAGGATTGGGCGGCTTTTCAATTAAGTCACAGTGCACGCTGCAGCAAACCGGTACCCAGGCTCTCCAAGTGGACCAGTCACTGCACTACATCTTTAATGGGCATGCTCTTCAGTGACTAATTTAACTAGAATAAGCTACATAATGCAGAGTCTAATTGAACATCAGAAGATAATAACTTCTAATACTAAAGAGATATGTAATTGCAAATAATAAATCCGCAGCATCAGTCTCTTTAGACTACTCACAATATGTTAAGGTAATTGTCCAACATAAGAATATTACCTTCCATTGAGGACTACAAGAACTCACTAAGTGCAGTTCATCTGGATTCCAAAGGCTACTTCAACATATCTCTCCGATCAGTTATCTTTTAATGAATTACAGCCGGGCACCTGAGTATACCCTTTCCCCTGACCAAGTTTATCACCTCCACCATCCTGCCTTCAGGAATTACTATCATATATTGCTCTGCAAAAACCGTGAGATCATACACATGGCAGATAAACACACAAACACTAATAGAAGGATCCCACACATTTTCATGGAGAAAATTTCAAAACTTTCCGTGACTTTTCAAGGACCAGTGATAAAATTTCCAATTCGGAAAAACATGCACGTCACTATGTCTGAGGCACTAGATATGCCACTTTTTGACACACACACATAACAAACGCCGTACACTACGTCACATATATGCACCCTGTCTTCAAAAGTAAAGCTTGGCCAGAATTATTCATGAAGAATGAGAGACATAAAGCAGCAAATAAGCTGTGTTATTTTGCCTCACTTGACATGGCACATCTTTTGATGCGACAATTACGCATTGATATCTTGTGCAGCCCTAAGTCAACACATCTTGGAGCAAAGTTTAGGGATGTAGGATATTGGATTTTTTTTTTTTTCTCATTTGCCCGATAACCAATGTCGATATCGATCTATAAACTTTTGTTCACTGTCAGTAAAAAAAAAAGAAAAGAAATATCGATTTGTTTACAGAAACAAACTAACAGAAAAATAAACTCACTGCTAAGCTACATTAACTGGAATGTTATGCCCGAAAGATTACTGTAACAATTTATTTCATTACACACAACAAAATTCAATGACTTTTCCAAAACGTTCAGTGGTTTTTACTAATTCCATGACTTTTCAAGGAATGGAAAATTTGATTGTTAAATTACATGACTTTCTCGGGTTTTCCATGACCATGTGAATCCTGCTAATAGCAAAATGCTTAAGTGACATTGACTTTACCCTTTAAACCCTTATATTCTACTGTCATGTATTGCATAAATGTGTATCTGCATATGAGCATATGGTGACAAGGAGGAACTCATACATTGTCCTCAGCAGCCACAACACCTTTCGGGTCACCTCTCTGTATTATATCAGTAGGTTTATTCGTTGGCTGTCCTCAACTGTATTAACTTCTAAAATCCTACACGCAATCATAAAGGCTATTTCAGGCTAAGCATAACTAACTGTTCACAAGTATGCACACATCTGAACTGGCCAAGTGCCAAATAAACACAGGTCATAAGCAGTATCCTGTGTGTGCCTCTGAGAAAATGGTCTTGCACACACGTGCACCCCTGCAGTTCATAAGTGTTTGTGCAGTTTGTGAGTCACTTAACGGTTACATGCAGCGCCAGTAAGGCACGGCAAAAAGATCAGAGGCAGGAGAGGCAGAGGAGCTTCCCCTGCAGTGAGGCTGGAGGGAACAATGGGCTGCTGGATCAGAGAGCCTGACTGCCACTGGCTTCCCCCTCCAGCACCCAGGTAGGTTGGCCCATTCATAAATCACTTTTATTCCTCCAAGCGCTCAACAGCCTCACCTCTTCAAATGATGCACTGTGTAAAGGGATGAGGAGGGAGGGGCAGGATGGGGGGTACAGGCCGGGGGGGTTGTGGGAGAGGAGAGGAACTGACAAGAGATATAAAGTAAGCACGACGAAGAGCCAGGCTGATGGAAGAGGGGCATGGAGATTTACTCAAAAAAGCACAAACTGGACTCATTAGAAATAGCTCTAATCCCTCTATGATGTTGACTGGTGGGCAGGCACACAGAAAGGAGGAATTAAGACAAGCTGAAGGACCGACTGAGACTTCAACAGCAGGCTTGAAGCTAAAAAAAAAAAAAAAAAAAAAAAAGCTTCATCACCACCTGAAGCTAACCCGAACTTTTAAGGAACCGCTGTGTAAGATTTAGGGGGATATATTGGCAGAAATTGAATATAATAAGGATGTTTTCTGTAGTGTATAATTGCCTGAAAATAAGAATAGTTTGTTCTCCTTACCTTAAAGTGAGTCATTTATATCTACAGAGGGAGTGGGTCCCTAGTTTTTGGAGGTCAACTTGTTGCGCTGCCATGTTTCTACAGTAGCCCTGAATAGACGAACCAAACACTGGTGTCCTCTAAGGCCATTTGCACTTTTTTGTCAGCCACCCGAGTAAAAAGCCCAACTGCAACAAGCAGTTTAAACTCAAAAGAAAGAGCTCTCATCAGGACGGACCATCATTTGAAATAACCAAAAATACATGTTTTGTAGTTTTATAACTTCGAATCACAGTGGAAGCAGTCAGGCTTTCTGAAATTGGTCCCAAAAAGAGACTACTTAATGTCAAAGACAAAACAAATTTGTACAGATTTATCTTAATTAAGAACAAATAAAAAACAAAATAATTGATTGCATTCACCCCCACAAGTCAATACTTTGTGGAGGCAGCAATTACAGCCTTGACTCTATGTGTGAACACTTCCCAAGCTCTGTTATGTTGCACGAGATCCGCAAGAAACAAGCCACAAGCCACTTTAAAGTCCTGCCACAAATTCTTGATCAGAAAGAAGCCTGCTGCAGAGAATCATCCTCACAGTATGACGCTGCCACCGCCGCTCTTCATGGTGGGGACTGTGTGTTTCTGCCAGTGTGCGGAGTTTGACTTGCACCAAACACAGAGTTCACTCATTGACTAACCAGCAGTGGGCCTTCCAGATAGAGTTGTTATTAACATGGCATCACTTTTCAGACAGTGATTAACCATTTGAATGTTGAGCAAATCGGCTTTTTTTTTTTTTTTTTTAAACACAGGAAGCAGGCAATTAGCAACAATAGAAAAAATTATCCCCAAAAAAAGAACCAGAAGATTGTGTAATTTATTAATTTAATTTATTATTTTAAGGGAAAAAATAAGACGAAAAGAATACTGCAAACAAGACTAAATAATTAAAATAATTCTGTAACATTATTTTAAATATGTAATTTTGATAATTATAAATATTTTTCCCTGGCTTTTTAAAAAAAAAAAAAAAGTCTAAATCTACTAATTTCTTGCAATTTGTGGAACATTTCTTACCAAGTTGCTCATTGTCTTTTTTCTCATGTTTTTGAAAGAAATCGCACCAATTTGCTCAAAGTTTAAAGGTTTAAAGACCTATAAAAGTCGTTTGAAAGCAGTACAGGAAAAGGTTTTAAAGGGTTAAGGACTGGTGATCTGTTCTCATTATCTAACATTTCATAAAATGTCTAAAAATACCACGGTTGGTTTATGGAGAGAATATAAGATGAACTCTATTTGAGAATTAATTCTGCTGAAATTATTTTTTTGAAAAAATAAATAATTTAAATCAATAAATATAACAACAGGAAAAAAAAATCCTTCTAATATCAAAAATTCTACAAGAATTGTAATCAGCTATAATTAATGTTGCATTTTTGCATCCTTTTTTCCACCACACTTACCCCATGCTACAAAAGTTTAATAAATATATGCCGATAATTACTCTCTTTCAACACATTTTTTACACCCACAATGCATCTTCTAAACAATATAAAGCATCATTAAAACATGCAAATTCCTGATCTCGCAGCAATCTGTTTCATTACTATTTTTTAATTTAAATGGAAATATGTCGTAAGCAGCACTCGTAGGGAGAACAACACGTCCCACCCCTTCATCCAGTGAAAGAAAGCACATCCATTAGTCGACCCTTTTCTTATTGATCGATTAACTGCTCAGCTAAACATTCAGCCCTGCGCTATTCATCATGGAGGGGAAGATGTAAGCCGTGCTGCTGAGTTTCAGGGGGCAGATGGGATGTCGGGATGTAATTGAGATTAAACTGGTGGGTTGGGTGGCTGGAACCGGTGGGGTGGAGACCCACTGAGGGGATACACAAAAACACACAAGGGCATCGTCTGTGGAGATAGTTATAAACCCCTAACCAACTGAGTGGGGGGATTAATGCACACCATCAAATGCACGTGTCAGATTTACAAGTGCAAATGCAACATGACAAATTAATAAGTAGTACACGGAAAGTTCCATTATGAGGGAATTACAGCGTTCAATTTTAAGCGGTGTGTAAATGTAGAGACTGCGGGGCAATAACAGGTGGACATTCACAGTTGCCATTTATCTCGCTGCAATTGTGCATTTTGATTGGCCGTGTAAGGTCAAGTTTTGAGCAGACACATTAACTCGGAATCCATTTTGCCTTGCAAATGGTCAATTCTTGTAACAACCGTAAAGATAATGTAATCGAAAAGCTATAAATTGCAGTGACAATACATTAATTAAATTGCACACTTAAATCTATGCAGAATTATCTCCACCATGAAAAAGGCCTGAGATATAACAGAAAGTGGGGGCAGAATGACTGGGAGCTTGTTAAAAGGCTTATCAAATCAAGGGACAGAGAATTGCGTGACATTTTTCTGGCTCATGAAAATACACTTTGACAAATGTTCACGCTGTACTGAGGCTGTTTGTGAGTTTTTGCAATCTCATTCATTACAACTCAAATGCCACAGTCTGGTTTCCATATGATTACCTTAAAGAGCGTATTGGTGTGTGTGTGTGGGGGGCATTGGCTTACACCTCCGGGGCGTTCTGCAGTTAAGATGCAGGTGGGGTAAGGAAGAGGACCTGTGTGCTGTCATTTTGGTATAAGAGGAGAGGAGAGGAGAGAGTGAGAAAAGATAGGAGGGCACAGAGGACATTGCTTCTGTACAGTATAGATGTGCCCCGTGATGAGACCGACTAATTAAACAGATTCTTCAGTGGCCGCGCCTCGGGAAAGCTTGAAAAAGACACTTGAAAATTAATGAGAGCTCAAAAAAAAGGAGAGAAAGCAGCCCAAACTTTTTCTCAGAGGTGAAGCTGCCAGTTGTCTCCCTGTATCGCCAAAAGCAGTGTAAATAAATAAATAAACAGGAAAACACAATAATATTTCCTGCTTGTCTAACACCCTCCATGCTTCTCCGCGTGTTCACCCTCTCCTCCATTTCTGGGATATGCAGTTATTCTAAGTATAGAGGTGAGCAGACGGAAGCTCTACCATAAGCAGCGTGCTCCAGCTCTATTTAAAAAGAAGAATGATAGAGACTGGGGGGGGGGGTCAAAAGGACAGAGAGAGTGAGGGGGTGGTATCAGAGGAGACGGTGGTGGTGAAGGATGTAAAGCAGGGGAGGGTGGATGGGGAGGGGAGAATCAAGAATATACAAGTGGAAGCACGAGAGACCACTTTATTTGGAGCTACTAAAAATAGCGCAGCAAATGGTAGCAGGGGCTAGCTGGCCCTAACGCTCCTCTCTCCTTCCAGGCCGGTGGAATCGATAGGCAGGGAGCTGTAGGGGAGGCTTCCCGGAGCCTGTGGCCAACAGTTGCTGAGGGGGGGATATGGAAGAGAGAAAGCGAGAGGGGGGTGAGGCAAGGAGAGGGGCAGAGTGGAGTGGAGCGGAGCGGGAACTATTTTTTGCACTGCTTGACTAAATATGGTCAGGGAGGTGGTGAGACAAGACACAGGAGCAGCCCCGGCAACAGGGGCCGAGGCGTGCTTCAAATGCTTGGCTTCCCACAAAGTGCTAACCGTTCAGCTTAGCCCCTCCAAGCTCACTGTGGGGTAGGACGCCGTTGGCTGGCTGACCTCGTGTCCCTAATTTGCTGCCACTTGTGTTCTTCCTGTGCTCTCTGCCCCCTCCACGCTGCAGCAGCATCTGATCTTTTCCTCGTAAAAAAAAATAAAATAAATAAAAAATAAAGTAAAAAAGGTGACCCTGGAGATGCACTATCAAGAATGCATGAGGTGCATAGTGAAAGATCCACACACACAAAAAAAAATCCAAAAATACCAAAAAGATATTGCAATATCCTCCTTCTCTGGTCCCTGACAATGGTAATCAAATTTGCATGGATCGCAAGGGACTATTAAAAGTACAGCTGTCTTCTACCGCAGAGGCACAGCCACCTCTTTTTTTAAATACCTCCATCACAATTCTGCTCTCAAACATTCAGTAAACTCCCTCTTCTAAGCTGCTGTATAAAGTTCCACTGAATAATAAAAGCGCATTTTAGGAGCAGAATAAAGCTCTGGGGCTATGTGTGTGTCGATGGAATAAGAAAAAAGGCAGGGTGGGAGGACGGTTGGTACACTTTCTGCCTCCTCCACCGACCAGGGCATCCTCCCAGCTCTCTCCCTCAGAATGCACATGATGGAGAGGAGAGTGCTGCAGATTTTTTTTCACCCCTCCTTCTCCCCCCTCTTCTCTCTCTGCCTCCCCTTTTTTTCAAATGGCAGCTCTTCATGTCAGCTCTACGTCTTCCTCTTCTAAAGGTATGACTTGT
The DNA here is from genome assembly GCF_026936395.1 of Plectropomus leopardus. Lineage (NCBI taxonomy): Eukaryota > Metazoa > Chordata > Actinopteri > Perciformes > Serranidae > Plectropomus > Plectropomus leopardus. The sequence goes on along the minus strand of NC_142187.1, from coordinate 26,209,519 downwards.
GTTTGTATGGGAATGTGTGTGCATGTGTGTGTGCCCGCTTTCTCTCCTCATCCCTCCCATCCACCCCACCTCCTCCCTCCCTGACTCTGGCACTCAACCCGCCCGCCACCACCCCTCCTCCCCCCAATCATAGAAGCTGATTCAGCGAGTCAGGCGTGCACCCGGCACACACGATGGCTGCAGCAGCTGGAGCGCTCTCTAGGTCATTATGGCTCTCTTCACTACGGGAAGAGGAGGAGAGGAGGGGAAGAGAGGAGGAGCAGCCTCAGATAAGAAACTGATCTGACAGGTAATATATGCTCTTCCTTCGCTTTCGGACGGAGTTTACCCCTGACAGGCCTTGACGTCTCCCTGTCCTGTCTCTTCCCCTCTCTCTTCTTCGGATGCGATCAGTTATTAACCGCATGGTTTGCCTGTGAGTCGCGTAGTCGAGAGGGGGAGTGGAATGCACTGTTCTGCAGCAGCAACAGCACTGGGACAGAACTTAACCAGAGACCACCTTTGGGCTTTTTTTCCTCTTCTCTTGTTCCCCTTGTCTTAAAAGAAGGAAAGAAATAAAGGCTTTATAAAAAGAAAAAAAAGTATGAAGAGGATGCAGGAGGAGATGGAGCAGGGAAAGGGGAGGCTGGGGAGTTGCTATGGTCCACATGGATTTTAGCCCTGTTTTTTGCACTCTCCACTCTATCTCTCTCATCTTGTTCTTTCTCCCTCCCTCCCTCTCTTGTCTTGCACTCTCTCTCTCTCTCTCTCTCTCTCTCTCTCTCTCTCTCTCTTGTGTTCCTGGCACTGGCCGGACATGCTGCAGCAGCAGAGCTCTTTGGCTCATTAGGCTTCATGGTTGCAGCCCTGCCGCTATCTAATGACGGACTCGTTAACTCAGACCTGCACCGGTGTGGAGAGACATTCCCTTATGCACAATTCGCCCTCTGCGTCCGACACCTTCCAAGATGTTTTGTCACCATGACTAAGGATACTATAATTACTGGGACTTTTAATGTTTTGTCTTTTTTTATATATATTTTTGGTTCTTTTTTTCTTTTTTTTTGGTGGTCTTACCAGACCACTTTTCAATGTAACTGAGGGGCGGGGGAGGTCACTGCCATTCTTAATTGATGGGAGGTAAGTTTGAGGACACGTCACACTTTTTAAGTCCAAGGTTGGCTGATTGGGGCGGACGGATGGAATGTGGCGACCAGAGGGATGACGAAGCATCAGAATAATGAACAACGTGCAGGTCGGGAGTGCTGAACGGGGGGAAAAGCGGATTGACGGCACACAGCTGTGAGAAGTGTATTAACACAGATGTGGAGGGGTGGGGGGTGGGGGTGGTGGAAGGTGAGGATGGGCGGGAGGGGATATTGGGCAGCAATGGTTGGCTGAGTAGATGTGTGTCACCGGCTGAACCCACAGCACTTAGGGTAGTAACCCAGTTTCTTCTCTCTCTCTCTGTACCGGATTGCTATAGGCTAGGCAGGGCATGCAGGGCACACAGTACTGCAGTGCTATCGCCCAAACCAGAACAGACACAACAACCACCGGGCTAATTCGCTGGTTCATGTTCCCAACCTCCATCCCGCTGTATGTAGGAAGGAATTTCACTCCCTCTCTCTCTCCTATTTGTTCGCCCTCTCGGGTGGCTGTGACATTTCCTAAACAGGACGTCACACCTTTAGGACCGGGCTCATCCACTAACTGTCACCTCCAGTTCCACCTCCCTTCATTGCTATTCCAAACCCTTCCACTGCAAAAACACTGCACCAATTTTTACCATTTATTCAATTCTCTGCGCCCAAGTGTATGAACTCAAACCCAGGCTCCCTAATCCATTTTTCGTTTTACACCCTCAGCACCCAGCCTACTGGCTAGCTAAGCGTGCTTGGAGGCAGAGTTGACTTGTGGAATGTGTTGGTCTGGGGCAAAGATTCATTAGAGACTTGCTGAACAATTCTCGCCACCATGCAAATGGTTATTGATCTATTCCACCCCCCTCTGCGATAGAATAGCGTGATTCTCTGTAAACACAGACAGGTGAGGTTTGAGCACAGCAAAAAGGAAGTGGGAAAAGATGACCCTAAAAACAGTGATCTATGTGTGGGAAGAGAGAGAACAAGGTACAGAGAGAGAGATAGAGAGAGAGGGAGAGAGAGAGAGAGAGAGAGAGAGAGAGAGAGAGAGAGAGAGTGAGAGAGAGAGAGAGAGAGAGGGGTGCTGGGGGTGGTGGTGGGTGGGGGTATAGCCAGGACCAATCCACAAGTGCTGAGTGGGCATTAGCGCCTTCATGTGACCTATGGCCTGCCTCTGCGCCTAAAGCCCAAATCCTGCTCACAATAGCTTCCTGTTCCACTTGGATCACCCTCGTTTTCAAACATCAGCAAGCGCTCCAGCTAGCCACTGGGGACGTTGCTGACACAAGAGAGACAGGGGGACAGGCAAAGCGAGGGCTACATATCGGTAAAAGTGAGATGTAGGGAAAGGACTAAGGATATAAAGGGGGCGGGGGGGGGTGAAACAGGAGAACGAGATGGCGGTGAGGGAGGCAGACTAAAAGAGAAGTGGGAGGAGAGAAGTGAAAATGTTTAGTATGTCAGCGGGGCCAATCAGCTTATAGGTGCACCCCTGCTCCCAGGACACACGGTCCAGAGCGGATGATCATCATACAAGACAAGGTGCACGCAAGGCACCTTACACCATGGACTTTCTATCAAGGAAAAAACATCTTTGCCGTTTTTTTTCCCCCCAACTCCTTTATCTACCTCCTCAACATTTTTCCTGGAAAGAGAAAAAGACCACCGTCTAACTGCAGTAAAAAAAAAAAAAAAAAAAAAAAAAAAAAGGAAGCTGTATTCCTCCCTCTGCTTCTCCTGGTTTCTCCCAGTTGTCTGGAGGACAGCCGGGGTCATCGGGACAGTCGACTATGGTATGGACTGCAAAACTTCTGTTATGTTCAGGGGCGGGGGGACTGGCTGTTCAGCCTTACATGGCAACCAAAGGAAAGCCTTGAGTGTTGAACTGAATTTACACTCAAAGTCACCTTACGGTGCAGACTACCATACTTGGGAGAGAACACGGTGAGGAAAAAATGTTCTGCTTATAACTTCCTGACCTTGGAGAAAGGTGAGAAAATTTCATACCTAAGATTACCTCCTTGGTGTACATACTTCTTTATGTACCCATATGAACATATGATAGCTATGGAATGTAAAGAAGTATGTATTCTTGGTGAGGTGCGAGTCCTCGTTCTGGGAAAATGATGTTGGACAGCAGTGTCTGAGGATATGTGTGTGCTTTGCAGGTTGTTAATATGACTGTGATCATGGTGTGAGAGAAAAAAAGCAGGCAAAGTACAGAGAAAGAGAGAGAGAGAGTGGGAGAGAAAAAGAGAGAGTATGAATGTGAGTGGTAAGGCTCATACATTAGCTATACTGTCTCTGGGCAGTCTCACTGCAGCAATATTCGCTGTAGGGAACTTACTGCTTTCTAAAACTGGCTGACTTGGCCAATAAAAACCTCTCATCCAAGATATGCCAACAATTCATTGGACAATTATGTAAGTTAGCATAAAATGATAGCAATCATGTTTTGAGCTGTCAGCAGTGTGAGTTTAGCGCACTGCTTTAGCCACCTACACCAACCAAACAGTCGCCTTGTGACACCGCCATATGAACAGGGCCTCCTTTCATTATTGGGCGATTTTACTGCATTACAGCCCTTGAAATGCAGCCAACTGCAACTTAGAACCAACTTCAGCGAGCAGCGAGTGGTATGCTGGAGCTGCTCCTGACCATTAATACCATAATCTTTTCCAGTGCTCCCACATGGCTCAAGGGGGGAAGGAAAGCAAGGTGAATTGGACCAGAACTCAGCCATTGTTGCTGGATCTTTTTTTTTTTTTAACATGCAACTGAAAGAGCAGGAAATAGTTGCTGAGGAAGCAGAATGAAGAGGGACTGAGGTTGCTGCTGCTGCTGCTGCTGCTGCTGCTGCTGCTGCTGCCACAAGCTGGCTCCATCCTACTGCTGTATCATATGGCTTCCGTGTTAACAATCTTGTGTGTTTAACTATGACTGCCATCCCTTTATGCCGCTGCCCTTATCCGCACCCCCACCCCACATCAACCCGGCTGCCCCTGTGCTCCCCTCCCTTCCCCCTGATTCCTGCTCTCATTGTTCACGTTTGCTATGCTTGCCAAATGCTTTGCTGGGCTGCGTGGCAGTCAGATTAGACCATCAAAAAGTGACAATGCAGGATCAGAGTCAACTCTGGCCCGTCAGCTGATTCCAATTGTTGACTGCTTCAAACAAATAAAGGCAACAGAATATGGACAGAGGCACAGGGAGAGATGAAGCGAGGGAGGGGGGAGGTGGGGAGTAGTTTGCATGGCGAGCTATTCATATCTAGCACTTTCACCTATTCTGACCCCCTCTGTGGCCTGTGCTTGGATCACAGACAATCCCTGTAACCAGTTTTAGCTCACATTTACCTCCCTTTAAACCGCTTTTATGTATATACACTGCTCCACTAAAGGCATTTTTCCACTGCATTTTGGCACTGGCTTGAAAAAGGCACATGAAAGAAATAAACAGGGAACAAATTAGACTATTATTACACATCAGTAACCCGTCTCTGCATTATCAAAACTATTTGATTCCTGATGAACAATTTAGATAATCAGTGGCTCAATAATACTTAATATAAAATACACTTCTAACAGAAAACCCTGGATGAAACTATAAAAAACACATACAATTCCTGCATATATAAACTGTGTCTTCATTAAATTATATTTCCCTTAATTACAATGTTATTAGATGCTGCAGGCTAGGATGTATCAGTACTTATAAAAATTCTCCCGCAGTGAAGCAATGAAAAGGTGTACTTATGCCACTATAGTATGACAGCTCTTTTCTAATGAAATATAAGACTCATTCTGAACTGATTAATATGCAAAGTGTACGGCTGACTGTTTCCCTTCACTGAAAAAAATATCAAGGATGAGGTGACCAACACAAACAATCTCCATTCTCTTAAACTGAACTCACTGACAATTGTTAAAACATACTTAAGTCATAGACAAAAACAGTTTATAGCCTGTAAATCTCTTTCCTTTTTTCCCTCTGATGATGTTGGACTTGATGTATTAAGTCCTACGCACATTTTCTAAATAGAAAGGGCCACCTAAATCCAGATCCAAAATGCTTAAATCTTTTTTAGCATTTTGTTTGTGAACAGCATCACAATGAAGCTGCATTTTCAGGCTCCAGTTTTCAGTTTTTCCCCCATTCAGAGCCATCTGCATGATATTCTAGCTCCCTTTCCTGTCAAGACATCAGAGGCGTGTAGGAGTGCATGGCTTGCACTGCATGTTTCTCCCAGGCCCTCAATAGCAACGACCTGCTGTCTGAGTGACAAACACAGCAGATGCTGACATTATCAAATGCTCAGTGGCTGTCGGCCCCCCCTGCTTTTTGCCCTGTTATGGCCCTCAGACGAGGTGAGCAGCCTGGCCACCTGACTCTGAGCGACTGAGCGTGTGCGTGTAAGTGAGCAAGCATGAATGTGTATGTTACAAATAGACCTGCCTCTGGTGTGCCATATCAAGCTGGCCCTATATTGACCTCCATCCTGTCTACAAGCAGCACCATATATCACTCAGCTGTCGTTGGTCACTCTGAAAACCTCATTCGTGCCTTGGCAGAAAAGTCAATAATTAGAACAGCTGAGCTATGTTTCATATTCGCCTTGCAAAATAGTGTCAAAGGAACATTTGTTACGATAAATGATAATGAAAGATGAAAAGGGCCAGATACATGTCACTCAGCTGTATCTCAATGCAAAGATTGAGAGACAATTACTGCTGCAGTGAGATTAAAAAGAAGAAAAAATACAGCAGTACTATGCATGGCTAAAACATGGGAAATGTTTGGTGTTGCTCTATTAGAAGAACTGCTTCACTGAGCTTATGATTGATATAACTATTACAAGCTTCAGGCACACACACACACAAAAACACAATCAAAGTTTTTTATGTTCATGTGTGCTACTATGATCATTTTGGTATTAGCAAGGGGATCGATTTTCAAGTAGAAAATGTTACAATACTGTACTACTGTAGAGCCCTGAAAGAGACATAAAATAATCTGCCCTCAGTCACTGTTCAAACACTACCCTCTACACTACAAATCAGTCTCTAGGACTTAAATGACTGGTTTAAATTAATGTTGTGACTTGACACCCCAGAGTGCTGCTGTAGGAGCATGAGCGAGAGAGCTTGTGTATGTGGTTATGCCTCTGCATTTGTCTGTTGGCCGTCTCAGTGACCGCAGCGGCAGCGTGCTTGCAGCAGGTCCCATCTGTCAGAGCCTGTAATTGCTTCATGACTCCAGGACATTTGACTCAAGTGCACTGCCACAGATTATTATTATCCTTTTCTCAGGGAACAATTTTTCTCACTCTCTGGGAGGGGGGCAAGCATAAAACTTAAAAAGATAGCGAGGAGGATAAATAGACTGCCTGGGAGGCAGCAAAGGAGAAAGTTAGGTAAGGTTGATCAACTGTACCTATGTGTTATTGGTGTGGTGGTAAATGGGGTGTAGTGTGCTAAATGTAATGTGTGTCACGCAGAGTGGGTGAAGGTGAACGGGGGAGAGAAAAAAGCAGGAGAGAGAAGGGGACATGGCATTGTCTTTTTCATTTAGTGGGCGTTGGTGATGAGCCAGGTTTCAATAAGATGTTTAAATGCTCTCTGCTCAGTGTTTCTCCGGCTCTTTTTTGATAAAACTTTTCTGCAGCAGAGCCTTTGAGACAGTTCACTTCACTTCACAGCAGTTCCCATGTCTGCCTCTGAAACAGTGATTCCACAATGCTTTGCTAAAGCTGGTAAAATGGAACCAAATCACCTCTTGAATGGATTTGGTCCCCTTCAACCAGCTGTAGCTATGCTTTGATGACTACAGGAGCTCCTTTTACTGTGATGCCTTCAACACAATCACTGTAATGGCAGCGGGCCACCTCTTGATGATGACTGGCTTTTGGCTTTCCTCTACCAACAACATCTGGAGTGTTCAATAATTGTCATGTTCAATGCAACATCTGTCACATTTCTGACTAATAAAGAAAACGATCCCAGCTTCAAAACTTTGGTATGGTCCACTTTCCTGATTGAGTGTTACCTCTCTGCCTCCAACGGGATTGATATTCTGAACACACTATCAATGGCTGTTTCAAAAATAGCAGGAGGGCGGACGTGCAGCGTGCGCTATTTCAGAAACACAGCACTCACATGTCTGTGTGAAAATGTACGGCTGTCTTCCTAAGTCACCTCCTAAACTGACTGTCACTGGACGCTAACAGTCAATTACACTGTGGGTGGGATTAGGCAAATGAAAAGAATTAAAGGAGCAGCTTGGCGGGAGAAAAATAGCACTGTTAAAAGATCTAAAGAATGAGAGGCCAAGAAATTAAAAAGGGGCAAAATATAGTTGTTTAGAGGCTGCACATACACACAAACACAAACTCTTTTTTGGCCTCCTTCCCCTGCAGCCTCCTGCAGTGATGTTGGACAAGCTGGGGTAGATGAGAGCCAGATGCTCTGGAGAGGACAGGAGCTGAACGCACAAATCACAGACCTCTCTCAAACAGTTACAGTCTCACACATTCTCTCGCTGTTACGGCAGAACAGGCAGATCGAACCAAATTCCCTTCACACTGTGTCTCCTGACCACCCTCCTTTCCTATTCTCTCTAATTCTTTTGCCTTCCTAATTTGGTGCTTAACGCCATGTCAAACTGACCTTTTCTCAAACTCAGACAACACAAAATCCTGAAGTATTTGTTCCCAAACTGATGTAAAAGCTGTAATTTATCTAATTTCTCTCATTACTCAAACTGCTTTGAGGACGTGGGTATAGCATGTACAAATCATTTATTAAACTCATTGTAAATAGCACTGTATTCTCCATTTCTTTTGAATTTAAAGTGTTTTCCATTGGACCAATAACCATGAAATCTATTTGGGTAATGCAAGAGGCACTGGCTTACTCAATTACGGCAGTCTGACTTGATTAGCCTAGTCTGAAATGAGCAAGAGAGAGGGCGAAAACTGCTAATTCAATCAATGGCAGCCATGAAGAACAACAGCGCCGAGCCCCTAGACATGCAAACATTTGACCCATTTCGCAGATCTGTCTCCATGGGCCCGCAACACTATTTTCTATCTAATTGTAATCTCTGTTACAATTCTACAGTTATGCTGCTGCCTATTAGTACTGGCATTATATTGGGAACACAGCATTTTGGAGCTCAGTGTGAATGATTGCACAGCCCTTGATTACCATATGGGGTTTACCTGTATGTTGCCATATTAAAAGAAAGCGGAGCACTATATGAGAGAGAGAGGAGGGCAAATATTACAAGGAGGTGACACGTAAAAGGGTACAGACCGCTGCTGCAGGGCTTGTTTGGAGCCCTTTTATGAGTCATGGGCTATTAATCGTATTGTTTACAGTATTGTAGCAGCTACTGGCTTCTAGCAGCCCCAGGGAAAGACACAGAGACGAGCCAGGCTCCTCTTGCAGGCTCAGGCTGCGGTAAACACACACAAGGAGAAAACATGACGCGGACGTCCGAGAAAATCCTTTCCTGGACACGTTACTACTGGTTAACAGCACTTTGGATTTAGTAGTAACTGTAAAACTTAACAACTAGGTCTAATTTATGAGGAAACGCCTTTACACTCTGTAGCCGTTTGCGTGTGAGTAATGAACAAGGTGAAATATAGTAAAACTCCCCGGTTCCTGCCGCACCCCTGTTGGTAGAGTTGATTTGTCTCTGTATTTGGGACTCCAAGTTGAAAGATTCATCTGTCACCCACAGGGTTCTTCCTATGTGTCTTCCTCAATCTTCTCTCCACCGCTGGAAGACCCACACGCGCTCTTAAAACATCCAGGCACATAACACACATTACACACACACCAGGGACTCTGATGCACACTCCACTTGAGCCCAAAAGCCAGCAATTGATGTTGATAACTTGCATCGCTTACAAAGCATAACTGAACACAAAGTGGAAGTTTTTTTCCTGTTTTACATGAGTTGTACTGTAATAGTTTCGATGAGAAATTATAGATTAGACTTGTTTAACCTGTGTATGCCAGGACATTCTGTGCTGCTGCTGAATCTAAACATAAGAGGGGAGAGCAGACCTACTATCAGGAAGCAATAATAACATCAATCATTTACTAGGGGGGGCTACATATCACATCCTTCATCCGAGGGGCTTCCGATCAACTTTAAACTCTGAGCACTTCTTCTTCATGACACTCGTCAAAGACACTTTTTTGAAATATGATTCTATGGTAGGAATTCCTCTAAGCACTCAATCGAAACAACTGCCTCTCCACTAAAAACACACCAGACAAGGTACTTTCACTTCAACCTAGGGAGAGATTTTCGAGGGCTTTAGGACTTGTGGACTGTCTCCCCGATATTGCAGGAGCTCGAGCGTGAAATAAAAGTAAATGGGCAGACTGGAGAAGGCGACATATATCTTCGTTTCTCTGAAGGCAAGGGGACAGAGCGTGGACTGAAGCAAGCAGTGCACACACACACAACACAACAGGAGCCCTGATACAGAAAATACTGTACTCCAGCACTTTTCGCCACTAAATCAATGAGTCCTACAGCAGACCACCTTTCTGCTCCTTTACATTCTAAATCCAGGTTTACATGTGCCCACTGCACATCCGCTGCATTTTAATATGGATAATGCAAGCAATTTTGTTGCACTCTGCCAGTCGGTGACCTTTCCTAAATAAGTTTACTATTATTCATTAAAGTTAAAAAGCTGTGCAATAAAAGACAACACACTAACCGTGTAATATTTTTTCCTCATCAGACTACAAAGTCTGCAGCTGACCATATGGTCAGTTTTGTGTGTGTGATTTTTATTTATCTATGTCATTTAGTGGGTACAATTTACTTGGATTTATCAGATAGATGCTTATCTATATAATTTAAAATGTTTATAGAATTTTGGATCATCAACTCCGGGACGACCTACTGAAGTGGATAGGGCAAGCTAATTCTGTATTATCAAAATAAATACATTAATAAATATAGGAATAAATAAGCAAACAATCATCATAATTATCATTTTTTTGTCAATTATCATCATAAATTAAATAAGGGAAAAAAAACATCACTGTAGACTTACCTTTACTTAAACTGTATCCTTTTCACTTTTGTTTCTGTCCATATATACATGCGTCTTTACATGTTATTTTTTTCGTCTGGTTTAATATTATAGATATATATATTTATACAATATATTTGTATGTGCTGTAAGAGCTCCGTAATTTGTTTTTTGAAAAGTCCCATATAATTATTGCTATTATGGCTGTCATTCTGTTCGTTTCCTTGTTAGAAAAGTAATCCCTCATCTCAATCTGTATCTTTTTGCCAATACCTTTCAATGGCGACAACTGATTTTAGCCTTGATAAGCTTTGATTTGTGTTTTTTAAATAGTTATTCTTTATGTCAAAGTCAATCTGCAAATCAATTGGTCAGTGTGCAACACAGGAAACAGGTGCTGGCTTTAGACAATCTATTCTGCGGTGTGCCAGAGGTGGAGGGCTGGGTCTGGCTAGGCTTGTGGCAGGTGGCAGGTGTTCCACAGCCCTCTGACCTCAATTCCATTTGTCCTAATGCCAAATGAATGAATGCCAGTGAAGGGGAATGACATTTAGCCTGGGATAACCACGCTCATGCGCAACCATACAAGTACATACCGAAAGCGTTCGGCACCAAAAGCAGCTGTTAACTCCTAGAAATCGCTCCAGTCTATAACACTGACCCTGTAATGTCAATGTCCATCAATTTAAGAGACCCCGGATGATCAACCTGATACAGACAGCCGTCTCACTGAGCCATCTTTAATATGCTCATGGTTGAGAGACAGGAATAAAGAAGCCAAGAGTGGAGCAGTAACCTCCTACAGCCAGAAATAGCTATAGCCAAGGACAAGGCGAACTGCTGCTGCTGCTGCTGCTGCTGCACAGGCCGGCCACTTCAGGCCAACCTCTGCTCACAACACACAGCAACAGACCAGCATAACAGTTAAAAGAAACAACAAATGAACTTCAAGGGCTATTAAGTACACTAATAAAAAAAATTAAACATAAGACAGATGCTTTCAAGGCCTCAAAGGTAGTCTAATGTCAATTTGAGACCATACCATCTGCTGGGGAGATGGATGAAGCCTATAGGCCCACTTCAAACTTCAATCAATGTCAAACTAAATTGAGATCCCAAAGTAAATTTTATAGCAGGATAAAATGTGATCAGTGAAGTAGTGGGATTAAATTTTCTTTAGATTTCATGTTGTTAAACTACTTTTAAATTGAAGTGGAATCTGTGGAAAATTTTCAAATATCCCAACAGAGTGGCTGATTTATTTACGATTTGGTACTGCTTTAAACTTTAGGAGAATTTTAAGGGGAAGCATCCCACAAGGCTGCAGTAGTGAATTACATAACATGTTTGGGAGATGCTGAAAAATAGATGATTAATCTGTGACTTTCATCTATACTTTTTGCATATTTTCCTTGGAACACATTCAAGTATGCGATAATAATATATGACGGAAAATTGATACTTAAAACAAATTCAACAACTTGTAAAATAAATAAGCATTCTGAAGTGTCTTGCTTTTATAGACTATTGAAGACTCAGTAAGAATCACTGCCTGTTAATTAAAGTGTATAAGGTATTTGTTTATGACAATAACAGAACACTGTCTGTCTCCAAGACCTTCAGGCAATAGGACTGAAACGGTTCCTGTATTTGTACCACACCGTACAGTGGTCAAAATCCAGTGCAGGCAGCTGCATGCAGAATACACAGTATGTGATTATTGCACACAATGCGGAACCAAAATTCACAAGTGTGACGAATGCAGTCTGTAAACTAATTGAAGTACTCCTCCCTAATGCACAGTTTTTATTTTAAATATTATCTTTATATTGTCATTTCAATTTCATAGCATAAGAGCCTTTCAGTTTGATAGCCTCTTGTGACGTGTTGCCTTTTAGTGTTTCTACAGTGTAATACATAACTTGTTCATTTTTCCATAATTTTATAATGAAAATAGTTGTTGATTAGAAAACAGTTGGCAACCAAAGTTGCCAGTGGGCAAAATATTAGCTCTGTCAGCAGCAGGAGGATTCTGATTGTCTTTTACACTTGCACTACTGTTCAAAGTAAATGAAAAGAAATGTATCCCTATGCATTTGTTTTTTTTTCTTTACTGTACCAAACTTGCACTGAACCATGACCCCTAAACCGGGGCATGAACCAAACTGTGACTTCTGTGTACTGGTACAACCCCCAGTGATGAGCCCACATCTTTCATTCCAATGGAGGATGATTGACTAACGGATTAGTAGTAACAGATTAGTGATTCTGCCACAGCCTCTGCCCTGCCCTGCTAAGAAGCAAAACATGAAGTCTGGTGGTTGTAGTTTTGACTAATATTTTCAAAGGTTTGATATTGCTTGATCATAATAATGCTCTGAAATGTCTTTTTTCTGTTGCTGTTTCAGTTGTGCTGAGGTGAATATTCGGTACCAAATTATGCATCAGTTGAGTTATTATTTAACACCTAAATCTAAATAATCCAAAGATGAGTGCTGAAAATATTTGTGGCATGACTGTCACACCCACAATCTAGCACAACTAGGCCGGTACCTATTAAATATTAGGGCCAAATATCTCTAGGTAGCATAATCCAATTTCTCAAGATCTGATTTCCATATTTTTGACTGCACTGTGAACCTTTTTTTGCAGTTAAAAAGTTGTTTGCATAAATGCTGAATCATTCAAGAAAGAATCAGAATGCATCAGATTAAGATTTTTTTTGAGGCCCTAAGGATACGGTTTCCACAGATTCCACTTAAACGTTCTCTGGTCCATTGTAGACATCAAATAGGTGTGACACCTAGCAAGAGAGCAGGACAGTGTCTCATACCTGGGGTTTCCTCGCAGGGCAGCATGATGCAAGGCATTGAAGCCGTTATTGTTGGTGATGGTGACATCAGCACCAGCCTCCAGCAGCACTGACAGCATGTCATCTCTCTTCTTGCTGATGGCATCGTGCAGGGGTGTGTCCCCCTCTGAATCCTAAAAGGGAAACCTTGTGTTACTTCCTACTCTCATACTAATCTGTGATTCAAACCACGCCTAAAACGACCTCTCTACTCTCTACTGTGTCACAAAGCATTTCTCAATATGTTATAAGTCGTAGTGATGGATACCTGCAGGCTGGGGTGGCAGCCAAAGTCCAGCAGGGTTTTGACCACCTGCAGGTGGCCTTTGTTGACAGCTATGTGTAATGGAGTCTGCCTCCGCTTGTTCCTGGCGTTCAAGTCAGCACCGCCCCTCTGCAGCACCTCAATGACAGAGCCCTCATCACCAAAGGCTGCGTGGTGCACTGCCCGGTCTCCATCTTTATCCTGAAAATAATAACACACCCATTTAATGATTACGAGTGGATTTTTTTTTCCCTACAGAGTGAAAGTACACTTACATGGCTAAGATGTGAAAACTAAGAATGGATTAGAGAGGCGAAATGTTTTTAATAATACAAACCTCAGCTTCCAGGTCCACGTTGTGTTTAAGCAGCAGCTTTAAGACATCCACGTGACCGTTCTGACTGGCTGCCTGCATCGCAGTGTGTCCAGCACACTGCCCGTTCACCTGTCAACACACCAAGAGTGACAACACAGGTGCGTGTCAATGTCATGTTTAGATCTGCATCGACTGAATTAGCTGTTCACCTGAGGGCCTAAGAGATTGGTGAGGGTGTGTTGAAGCGTTTCATTATGTGTGGGTGTGCATGCACAGCTGTGTGTGCGCATGTTTCATCACCAACTGCAGCACTGCAAAAACTCAGAGCATAAATATTAATGTGGACTCCTTTGGGAGTCTCGAGACGTCTCTTGTCCTGGCAGGCGGATCACTTGGCCAAGCTCAGTGTGCTCAGCTTTAAGCAAATAATTCCACTGAAAGGCAGTAGGGCATCTGGCCAGCCTTCACCGCTGACACACACACTCATTCACTCTCTCTTGCTCTCTGAGTGAGGACAGTATTGCAGACTTGACGTAACCAGTTCTCATAACCTATACAGGACACAGACTGCTGTCTTGTGGCAAACGGGTGTTTTCTTTGGCCTGTAGCCTTTGTTAGAACGCGATCCGCAACCATACTGGGTTTGTAGATCTCAGCTTGATTTTAACAGTGAATCAGGTCTGTGCTGCAGTGCACACCAATGCTCCTTGGCGTCTCCTCTGGGCCCAGCCTTAATGCTTTTCAGATTGAGAGAGATGCAGGAGTGGGAGGATCTCAGAGCCCTTTCCTAGGAGACTCTCAGCTTCCTCAATATACTGAGAGCAGAGTACCGCACAGCCAGGGATATTTCAGGTCCAATTATCAGTGTTCTCAGATCTTTAGTAAATATTCAATGGCAAATTTATTTGGTGTTCATCAAAAACCCATCTAGGAAACCAGCGGTTGCTAACAGGGTTCTCACACATTGTAATGGGTAAAATTTCAAAACTTATCCATGACTTTTCAGGGGACCAAAATATTTTTTTTCTTGCCCCATTTTCCTGGTGTTTTTCAAACATATAAGATTCAAACTCTATTCTGTCAAAATCAACAATAATTTCTGTTTTACAGTTTTTGGCTCTGATAAATGGTGTCATTTTTGGCAATTTTTAAAAGAAAACATGCCTTTCAAAAATGTAAGAAAAAAAAAAGACAAAAAAATGGCCCCCAAAAAGGAAGAAAAACAATCGTCAAAACTTTGCCAAAAAGCCTTCTAAACCTGATCCTTAAATAAAATTAAGAAAAAAAGTTCTTAATCAAGTTTTTTAAATAAAAATTGCCAACATTTTTTTCAAAGAAAAAAAATCACCAATTGTTTTTAAAGAAAACATGTTCTTTAAAAATCAGCAGCAAAATAATTACTAAATACAACCATTTAAAGTTGTATGCCCCCCTCCCAAAGCCAAAAGTGCTTAAAAATCATTTAGCATGCCTAGTTGGCATACATGAAGGGTGAGAGAATGAAAATGGAGAAAGGCACCTGATGAGCAAAACACTGTCACACATCGACACATATTACAGCTACGTTACGTCGTCCCCTACAGAAAATATATTCACCATTATGTTACATTAATTTAATTTAATACACACAACACATTCCCATGATTTAGGGACATTAGGGATAGTGAAACTCCATGACTTTTCCAGGTTTTCCATAAATGTGGGAACCTTGTGCTTACACCAAAACACTGAGCACTTACATCCACATCAGGTCTCTTAAGGATGTCCTCCACCTTTGCCAAGTCTCCATTTGCCGCTGCCTTGACCAGCTCCTCATTGATGTCTCCAGACTCTTGTGTCTCGAATAGTTTCTTCAGCAGCTGAGACAGACGCTCTGGCCAAACAGGGGGAAAATTTTAGTGACTGCGTGTAGGTGTCAGAGAATGGGAAAGTGAAGACAAAAAGCGAAGATGACACTCTCTCTGTGTCAGTGGTGCTTGTTCAAACTTACCTCCAGAGGCGTTGCTGACAGCAGAGCCGGAGGGGGCAATCTTGGTGACAGCAGCTGGATTGTACGTCCAAGAAGTCCCACAAACCTCGACCTTCAGGTCACTGTCGGAGTAGATCTGCTGCACACGGCCCACCTTGCCGAGGGTCTGTTGGTAAATGTTGCGACAAACTCATTAGTGTATGGAGGGTTGTTGTCTTTGGGCTATGTTCTGCGTAACAGAGCCTGTAAGTGGCAAAGGCAAGATGGAAAGAGATTGTTAGAAAAAAAAATGGGAGTGGAGGATAAAGAGGAGAAAATACCAGCTCAACAAAGCAATTGTCCTACTCAGGGCAGAGACAAAGCTTGCTACAAAAATAAAAACCGACAGAAAAAAATATAAATTACAGATTTAAGCCGTGTTCTTGTTATTTACTTGCATGAGGAAGAAGATGAGAATAAAAAAAAGCCACCCTTCTACTGGCAAGACTATTCTTCATCTATACAGGCAATACAGAGAGGACAGAGCAAAATGCTTTCCAATTTTGAATCATATCATCTCCATCTTGGCTATATGAGAAAGAGGCACTTTGAGTGTGTCGAGCCGGGTCTGGGGCTGTCCTGGAGGATGCCATCAATAACTGGGACTGCTGCAGTAGAAGCGGCGGCGGGCGACAAACAGCCGTGGTTAGTGATCAAAGCTACAACCCATCTCAGGGTTTTAAGGCTCATTAGCTGCTGAGGGGGGCCAGTTTGGCAGGGACAAGTGGCATATTGGAGGAGACTGGCGTTACATAACCTGAGGCGTGCTGGGCAGCGATGAACAAACTTCATAATAAGGGAAGAATAAAGTCGTGTCCAGACCAAACAAAGATAAATACAAAAAAATTGGCAGCAAAACAACCATAGAGTGATTTGAGGGGAGGAATCGTGTCTCTGCATGTTAGTAACACTGCAACATTTCTTTCAAGAGGATGAGGGACTGGCACAGCTGAGTGTTAGGGGAACAGCAAAAAATTGCAAACAGCTAGATGAATTGAGCCTAATTTATAGAAGGCTCTTGCATACAAATTGTGTACTTGTGATGAAGTCAAAATTAAAAAATAAAAAAAAAAAGACAAAAAGGACACAAATGTCTGGTGCCAATATCAACAGCAATGATTTTTCTCACATTTTCAAGTACCAAACATAACAGATGACTACGACAGATTTTTCTTGTCAGGTTTATATGAAATTATCCTCTGGCACATGGTTAGGAAGACATTTTGTCACTCTCGCAACTTCACAGCTATAGTTCAGTGGATAGTTGTATTTGACACCGTACTATCCACATAATGAAATAAAGCAACACAGACACATCTTCAGTTATGAGCATTAAAACATATATGTTAGATTATAATGTCAGTGAATATTTAAATAAAGAAAGCTCCTTTGCAGGGGATGTTACATTTGCACAAATGAGTGTGAACATCTTTCAGACTCTTACAGGTAGCATCGCCTCAGCCCACTCTCCATGGCCTCTCTGTAGCAGCTTGATGCGGTCGATGTCATAGCAAATCTGGACCAGGTCTCCCACCAGGAACTGGGAGCTGCCTCCCTCTGCCCCGGCTGCCACTTCACCGCTGCGCACTACATTGGCCTTTGTCAGCACTGCTGGGTTGAATGTCCATCTGAGGATACAGAAATGAATGCAGTCAAACAACCAAGACTAATTCACTCAGAATTGCACCCACAGCTTCTGAGCAGTTACTGAATATTTGGGGATTTGCGAGCTAAGATTAGGTAAAAAATTATAGATATATAAATTAAAGAAAAAAACCGTTATGAACTTACAATTTATGAATATTAGAATACCATCTCATTTCATATGTTTTCTTTTGCGTTTTTATCATTTTTGTTTATATACGTAATATTTTCCTATCTTAAATGTTGTTGTTATGTATGTTATTTTTATCTGAAGCACATTAGCCTGTCATAGGAAATGAGCTATATAAGTAAACTTGACCTCACTTGACAAAAATCAGACTTAAAATTAGCAGTTAAAGTGGAAATAAACCCTTTTTTAACATATACTTCAACTTATCATTATAAAGTGATGTTGATTGCACACTGTGATGGCAATTTTGCAACAACTACCTGTCAGCAATCGCCTGGCCATTCACACCAGAAGCAAATTTCTCCACACTGGTCAGCAAGAGATTGTGCTACTCTGCTTTTCACTAATCACATGCAGTGCTCCCTCCCTGTTTGCTTATGTGTCTGTGTTAGTGCGTGTTTCTGCTTGTCTCTATCTTGCTCTCTGTTTAGACACCACTGACAAATATGTGGAAGCACTGGATGCATTTTTTGTCATTTATCCTAATGACATCATATATGATACATACTTTAAATTGTTCATAATAGATAATCAGTGTGATTTCTTGCCAGGGTTGCTCGCAGAAAAAATACACCAGACTATCACTACAGATTATGAGCCAGCCATGGAGCCCAACTGGTCATCATGAGTGCTGAAAAGACTCAGTCAGCACGCTTTCTTTCTGTCCACAAATATAATCTCCCGGGAATATTGAAGGCTCTATTTAAAGGAAAGTGCGTCAACAAAAACAGGTGGAGGATCGTGCTTCTGTTTTCCCCGATAGCTATTGGTAGCTATATCTAGTTACCAATGTATGTTTTCTGCAGTTACTATCCCCAGTAGCTGCAGCCGAAGCAACTGTGGAAACTGTGGTAGCTGCAAGGCACTAAGGAGAATAGAAAGCAATCTGGTTGTCTTTGCAAAAGCAGCTCCAACATTAATACTACCTGGAAACACTAGGTGGAGGAAAGCTAAAAAGTTGTCTGTTTCATTTTAGGGTGCTAAACAGATCCACTTTTAAATTAAATTGCATTTTATTGCAAAGTAAGAGAATTCTCTTCTCTCAAGTGTTACAAACCATAATTTTATCTTGTGCTCAAGATGTACATCAGTGTCTGTTGTCTTTTAAATGAGCTGAGGTGAAAAAACTCTATTTATGGGAAAGGATGGTAATAATATGTCATTTCATTGGTTCCACACATTGACAGCCTATTGAAAAAATATCTGAGCCAGTGTATCGAGAGACCCACCTGTTTCCACTGGGGTACTGAACGACAATATCGTGATCTTCGTCAATGCCACATACTGTGCCAGTGGTGGTGAGCGTCTCAAACATGCCGTCAGTCCATCCACCGTGGCCATGTTGGAGGGACTGAACAATCTCGAGGTCTAAGTCGATGTTGACTAGGTCTCCAATCTGGAGACCGCCAGGATTTCTGTTGCCATTCTGCTCACCTGGGAGATGAGAGTTACGTTAGCTCTGTTAATTATAGCATTTGCATTACTTAAAGTTTATTTAAAAAAAAAAAAAATGTATTATGCTCATCATAAATTTTGACTCTGCAAGGGATTTTAGAGAGAAGTAAAGAAAGGGATGTGGCAATGGCATCTATATGGCCACTATTACATGGACAATATTAACACTCATGTACTGTGTGGACACTTGGCAGTGGTACGGTTGGAATCTGACAATTTCTTTTTTTCTCATATTATGTCAACACTTTAACCCTTATTTACCTTAGTTTATTGTTCACTAGTGCTCTTGTCTATTTGTTTTTGTTTTGTCTGTTGATGTTATTTAGTCCTTATTTATTTTATTTTAATTTATTCTATTTCATTTTATTTTTATCTCTTTTGTCTGGTGTTCTCCAGGAATTGCCTTATCTGAGATTTGGTTTGTGTTGTTGAAAAATTTGAAATTTAATAAACTTTAAGTCATAAAAAAAAAGAAGTAAAGAAAGACTATAGACAAAAAATCTAAAAATCTGTGGTAAAAATAGTACTACAAAACTATTTCAGCACATATGTGGTAGGAAATTTGTAACATCACACAAGTAAACCACTATTACAAGTACTACACACAAAACTCTGCTATCTATGAATAATGACAATATAAAACCATATTAAGGACTTCTGTTGCAGTGTTAAAACCACAGAGACTTTTCATTCCTGGAATTCTTGGAATACTGTAACTGCATGACGTGAGCCTTTTCTCAGCTTTGGCAGCCAGATGATTATGCAGTGCTGACATCTAGTGGCCAAACATGTGTAACTACATGTGAAACTCCCCTAATGCCCTTGAATTCACTGCACCAGAACGTTAGGTGAGAGAATTGGTGCAATAATGACGGTGGACACAGATCACAGGCTTACTTACCTAAAACGGGACAGTGGTCTCTGTAAAAAGAGCCTCCTTTGGCATCCTGGACACATTTCAGATCCGACTGAGAGAGAAAAAAACGGGAAGGGGTTAGATAATTACCCTTGGTAATTCCATTAGAGGAGGGGCACGAGGATCATGAATAATGAAACAGAGAATTTACACACTTCAAACTGTAGTGTCAGTGTAGTTGCCTAGAATACCGACAATATCAGTGCCCCAAGGGTAAGGCAGGACAATGAAACACTACGCTGCTACAGAGAGACGGCATCGTATTATTTGTGATGACTCAGATGCGCAGCCACTGTGGCAGAGTTAGAGGGCAGAGATGACTACGAGGCAGAGCAAACATTCCTCTGAACTGATGAAACACTAAAGTCCCGAGCACAACAAGTCCCAACAAATTAATAAGTCAAGCCTAACCTCATGTATCCAGCCACTAAGTCATTTTTGATCTTATGATGCTTTGAGCACAATGCAGACAGGAAAAGGTGTTGGCCCTGCATGCTGCATCTCGAACATACCCTAACGTGCAGCAGCTTTGCAGGATTTGTCTTACTAACAAACAAAATAAACTAGTCAAGATGGGCGGTCGAGTCCATGATTTACTTAATCCAGTGGCAGATGCCATCTACTTTCATCAGCCTATTAAAATAACAAAGGACAAATCTGTTATGCAACGAAGGAACCCGATTGGCCTCTTTCATAAAAAGGCAAGGGCAGTCTCCTCCAATCAGGATGAAGCTTTTCATTTGAGACGCGTGTGTAGCCGCGTCTGCAACAACCCCAAGAGAATGCCCCCTCTCCTCTAAAGTTGACCTCCATGTTCACTCTCTTCCACTAAAAAGCAAGAGAGAACAGCTTGCCTTTATCATGCAGATACCTTCCCCTTCCAGCTGCCTTTACAATGGTGCCTTACTCATGCTGGCTGCGTGGCTCTCACAAAGGCCTGGCAGCAAAAGAAAGAGCCTCAGCCCTGCGGTCAAACACAAAAGCCACCTGACAGCTGATCTTTTGTGAGATGCTGTGTGTGTGAGAGTGAGTGACTGAGCGTGGGGGTCAGGGTGGAAGTTTGCTCACCATTCCCTCAAAGCCAACTCGGTACAGGTTCTTGGCCCCATTGTCCCACAGTACGTAGGCAGCGCTGTGAGGGCTGGCCGCACTCCAGTCCTGGATCTCTGTCACCTGTGGAGGAAGAGGAGGGATAGGATGAGAAAGACAGATAAGGACAAAGCTGATTATTTTGAGTTTTAATCGTAATTTCATGATAATTTTAGCATGGAAAAAGGTATTGACTGGCTGTAAATGAACATTAAGAGTTTGGCACACTGTATGTGAAAATACTATATTGACCAAAAGGGGATCATTTTCTTAGTGGGAGCTTTCAGGCAGGTAGTTTTCATCTTAAAACCTCATAATGATAGCGAATATGATACTTTATTGATCCCTGTAGGGAAATTATCTTTTCAAATTGAAGGTTGGAGTGAAGGTTGAACTGCAGAGCAGAAACCCTGGAGCCAAGTAAGTATTCAGTGTCTAGTTCAGAGACAAGAGGATGTCTGCTAACACGAGCTGAACTTAGGTACCTCTGGTTGAGGGGTCCAATGTTTTTGGCCATATACAGGGTAGCAATTAGCATTTTTAGGGTGAGGGTTTTAGTTTTGTGTACCACTGTTTTCCATCACGGTGATGGAGGAGAGCAAAAGTCGTTGGCATGCTGATCTAGTAAATCTATAAGGTAGTGTCAGACGCTCTGTATGCTGAGCCGTCACTGTGTTCCCTAACTGCTGAGAAATATTAGGAGAATCAAGAACAAACTTGATTAGGCTTTGATTCTTGGGGTCACAATTAGATTTTGTTTTAATTCTCCCTGCACTGCAATCTTACAGTCAATGCTAAACTGTTTATTGTCTTATTTTTTTCGCCAGTTGGGAGTAGTTGCAAAATCTCCGAGAATGTTTTAATTAAACTGTTGCAACCAACCACTGTGTTTGTTTCTGAAGACAGAACAAGACACAAGACAAAGCCTAGTCGAGCCAAACCACAGACAGAGCTTGCAGGAAACATTGCTTATCAGAGCAAGGAACTTTAGACACAATAATTTTCTGTCCAAAAACAGTACTACAGGTTTCAGAAGACTCTTCTTCCTTATCGAAAGGGAAATCGATGCGGTTGATATCAGCTTTTTGACAAATAATGAAAATCTGAGCCTGGGTATTTAGTTAGCTGCACCATCTTTGATTGAATTGGGGAAAGTCCTACACATCACAATCCATACTGTTTCCATGAAATAGCCTTCTAGGAAGGGCTGGATCTAAACGGAGGTCAAAGTACGCTTCGGTCAGCAGGCGAAGCATTTTTATTTTTATTATCATGCCAATTTAGCAGATATCTCTGACACATTTTTGGAATATAATGACATTCAGTCCATGTTTTTTAGCCAGAACAATCCCAGCCTCTATTAAAAAGTTCTAGTACTAAAAAGATATTAAAGATATTTTATCTTGATCACACAAGCTAAAAGGTGATTAAAAACAACGTAACCTTCTTCATACAAAGACACACAAACACAAAGCTCTCACATTTTAAATAAACTAGAAAAGTGAACTCAGTAGAGTGCGGATCTCAGCCAGACGGGCTGGCAGCGCTGATCGCAGCCACTCCAGACAATGCAAAAGGCGCAGCTGTGCCTGGTGGCATTGTCTTTCCAGTCTCTCTCACAGCAAAGATGTAGGCAAAGATAGCAAAAATTAGGATTTATTCATTTTGTATCATGTTCAAGTTTGTGGATCATAACATATCAAGTATGGAATTAATTTGCAGATGTTATGGTTCAAATAAAACCAAACTTTGCTATATGGATGTCAGTTTTTGAGCCATAAAATGGGCCAAAATGTGGCCTGCAACAGACTGGGAAAGGCTTGTTTCTAGCCGAGCCGACTGTCAGAAATACCTTCTGCTACATAATTTTGTTTTATACTTGTGGCCCCAACCAGTTATTTAAGGGGAGTAAAAAGTCAGCAGTCAATGACGGCATAAAACATTTAATGTAACAGGTTTTTCTACAATTGTGAATCAACGCAAACAGAAAACCTTGAACATTCATTCATAAATATGCACACAAAATATAAGGCTGGTTGGTCCAGTAGTATGAGAGATTAGCTGCTGACAGATATTTGGATGGCAGATACACACAAACATGCACACACACAACCAAACGTGTGATCCCCTCCAGGCTTATGTCTGGTTAAAATATGATAACAAGACGTGCACTACTTGTCCAAAGAGGCAAAGCTAAGGAAAAGGACTAAACGCTGCCCTCCTTCTCCTCGTTTTTTTTCACTGTGGGCTGAAATATTAATGATTTAATAAATCCACGGTTCTCACCTTTGCTCCACTGAACCCCTCAACATGTGCATGCACATTAAGAACATTAAGAATCACTGTGGGTCTATCGTTTGAATCTCTCATCCATTGGTGCAGCATAAAGAGTTTATCAAAACCACAAAAGGCATCCCAACAAACACATCTGTCACTACATTTTTACACAAGCTTTTCTTAAGTTAGCACTTGCTGTATTACATTATGAATAACACTGTACCTGACTTCTGTAGTAAGAACCAGCTCATAGCTTTTGGCTAGAAAAATTGAAGGGCACTGTGAGCCAAGGAAAATGATGTGTTACAGGCATAAATAAGCAATGAGCTATGAATGGGGAACCGCAAAATCAATTCAAATTTTGAAGATGGGGTTGGGATTTTCACACCAGACAATTCTCTCTCCATCACAGGCAGCGCAACGCTTTCATCACATTGAGAAAGTGTCAAGAGCAGAGCTGTATTGGAGTAAATTAATACTTTAATTAAAAGCTGTGCCTTAAGTAAATACCGAAATCAAATCGTTAAATTATTTTCAGGCCCCTTACAGAGGTAATTGATTAATGGGCCTCGGGAGGTAATATTCATGCTAAACTAACGGAACATCTAAGCTGCAGGACATGCAATAGCAGTTTTCTGGAGAGCATATTGCTTACAGCATCATAAAACAGTAATGAGATATGCCATTAAATAACACAGCAAAATGAAGTCTTAAATTGCCTGGAGGGACTCTTAAATTGAATACTCTGGGGTCTGGACCAGAGTCAAAATACAAGCACTTTACAGCACATTTACAGTATAAATCTAAATAGACTGTGCTAAACAAATGCAACCTCATCAGACATTGTATTACTCCCTAATGATGTATTTTAGCCAGGAATAACTTGCAACAAGGAAGTCTGTTTATGGCCTCAGTAAAGATAAATTGGAATCTGTGGAGTTAAACTAAGGAGTGAAGTTTTTTTAGTGGCGCAACTAGTTTCTATACAAATTTACTTCTACTTTTTGATCATTCCCCAACTAATTGTACACAAGTCAACCTCTTGTCAACGTAACTTTAAATGATTATCAAACACATCTGGATTCATTGGCTATAGCTGCTAAAGTTTAGCAACAAGGCTAATTTAATATTTTTCATTTAAAGGTATATTATACACGAATTGCTGGTTACTGTTTGTAAACAGAATCGCCAGCAAAATTTAAACCCAAAATTCACTCACATTAATGCATGAGCTTTGTCCACTTGGCATTTCGCCTGAGTATAACTGCATTTTTTGTTTGTTTGTTTTTTTCAGCATTGGTTTTTTTTTCAGATTGTAGCTTCCTGTTGGATTCATATTGGTTACTGTCTGATACCTAGACTTACTGCAGTAGTTGGTCTTACTTGTGTTTCACAGTGTTCAAGCATATGCCAACTACATACACTCACTGGTTTTCGCTTCTTTTCTTTTTTTTAGCAACTTGTCAAACAAATGAGGCTCCAATTATAAACTGAAAGTTCCTGCTCTGCACAACAGCAGCAGGTGTACAGTCACAGAACTGAGTAGAAGTTTCCTTATAAGAGAGTTGACTGCCAAGACGATGGCAGAGGATTTGGTGCCAAAGTGTAAAGTAAAAACACTTATTGGGCAACATTTTGGATTTAAACCCAATGCCAGTAATAAACCTGATAAAAAATAATAAGGGAAAAGGAGTTGGTTAAATTTAGGGTTGCAACTTTATGAGATTTTCTTGTTACGATAATCTCCTCAGAAAATATTGTGGTTTCATGGTATCAGGGTATCACAGAATCATTATTATCAGTTACAATCACCCTAAAAGGAATGAAAACAGAAGTTTTTTTTTCTGCTTGAACAAACATTTTACTATCATTGATACCCCAGTAACATCCCTAAAAAAGTTGGAAGAGTGCACCCTCTCGCCTACAGCTCTTTATCTTACAACTCATTGCAGCTGCTCCTGACTGTCCCAATACTCCCTGCAAAACTTCAAGCTGATCTGCTGTGAACAAATGCCAAAAATGGCCATTGTCTTATTTATAGACACATTTTTGATGAACAACAGCAGTAGTGCAAATCACACTGACAAACACATTGCATTTCATGTGACTACTTCATAATAAAAGAAATTGTTTGTTTTTTTCAATGTGAGGCTACAGCAGTAGGAAGTGTTTGGTTTACATTAGCAGTAATTTTATACAGCACTCTACAGATATTGAGCATCACTGACAAATATCTTGTCCTGCAAAAAGTTCTGTGTAATCAGTAACACTGGTGTTGTTACAATCTCTTTAACCATTCAACCGTGAAAATGTCCTCACCGCGGCCTCCCTACTGGCACCTGGTCGCTACCTTTGTATAGAGTCCTGACCTCACCTGCTAGCTGTGCCCTGGAGCGTCCAGGCAAAGGGCAGGGTTTCTGCAGATTAATACACCGCCATACACCTCAGGGTTGTAAGTGATGATTGAGAGGGATTACTCCTGTATGAGTCTTTACGCTTATTCTTAGGAAAATCCTGCACAGCATATCTTTAAGAAAAAATATGCTGAATTTTTACTTGTTGCTGATTTGTAAATCTCCACTCCTTTTATAAGTGGCAGAAATCAATATATTACTGACAAAGTGATAGGAGACAATATATTGATTTTAGTTATTATTGCAATACACTTTAAAGTAGACTGCAGATAAGTAAAACATTTATATGAACCTTTTTTTTAAAAAGCAGAATAATAATGACATAATTAACTTAAACTTCAGCTTGGACACACACATCTCGGCATCATTTAACCTGACTGTGTTCTCACTTGTCTGTAATACATCCATGCTGCAAACATGTTGAGTCAGGCAGTGCCCTTCCTGTTTTGGTTGAGGCTCCTGCACATTTTAAATCAAATCATATCCTGGGATGCAAGCTTGTTTTTTCCTCTGTAAGATTGTTTAGGGCAAGGGATCTTTGTTTTTCAACTAAAATGAAATCTTTAGGTGCGGTCATGTTCCACTCAGAGACACACGTGGCTGTGGTGGCCTCTGTCAGGCTTACTACACCCTCTCTTACCTCCAGGGATTTATTGTGCACTTTATTGTACAGCTCTGAATTAAGAACAAAAAAGCTGGCTTTGCCTGCATTTTTGGAACTGAGTCATGTTCAGTCAGCAAAACTGGAGAGATGCCTCAACACTTATAACTCACTTGTGAAAGAGGATTTATTGGAAACAATTCCCTCTCTTGGCTTTCATCAAGCACCTTTTAGTTTTCTTTAATATAACTTGCTGCCTCATCCACTGCAGAAAACTAAGTGGCAAGAACCCAGAGAAGCTCTCTGGTGATGCAGGAACATATTTGTACAAAAAAGGGAAGTGGACAGAGATGTAAAGATCACATGTTTTTCGCTATATAAGAAAAATAAAGCTGGAAACCTTTTATGAGCACTGGCTCAAGTGGGTGCCTGAGTGCCAGACTTAAGGTACACGTCCACCATACACGACTGCACACCACCAGAAATCCACTCCCATTCATCTTGTATTGGAAACGACTGATTCCCTGCTCAGAGCATGCTGGGATACCTGCGACATGGACCAAGCTGGCGGCGCAACCAGAGGGGGTGACAATTTCAAAAATTCAAACGCATCTCACACCAAAACAGCCACTAGAGCTGCAGCTCCAGTGACTTTCTGAACAGCTCTGCATAAATCGAGGAAATAATCTAAGTGAAACTTTTTGTGGTAGAGAAGGGGTGGGAGATTGTGGATGGATACAAGCGACCTGCAGCATGGCAGATGCGAATTGAGGCAAAATGGTATATATCATGTATAGCGGGCAGGCACTGTTACCTGAGTCCACACCTTATTGCCCTCAGTATTTACTGATCCCATATATGTATTGTACATATTCACAGGTCAAAACAGTTGGCTTGGGGAGCAAAAAAAGGCTGAGTAGAGTTACAGGCTTTACTTTTGTGGCTGGCAGCCTACCTTTCCTCTCCTCCCGTTGCCTCCATCTTGGTCTTCCCACTGCCAGTCCACTCCTCTCACCACCCGACCACCAGTGAAGATCCCTCTGGCTGTGATTTTCTTTGACTTGCGACGTGACTCCAAAAGTACTCTGCTCAGAGAAAAACAGAGACAATTATTTTCAGTTGGGTTCAGCTTAAATCCCTCATGTTTTGACACTGTCAGAGTGTTCAACAGCAGGTGTTCACAGTGGCTCTGTTTCCACGGATCAATTCACAGTTTTTTCAATTACTAGCAAATATGCATTGCGGAGGGGAAACCAGGGCATCCCTCCAGCTACCTCATGTCCTTAACTGCCCTCCCTGGTGTGCCTACTGCTCTGAAGTCATGGTGTAAATTACTTTCAGCAAATGGGACATGGCAACAGATGAGAAATCTTACTGTGAGCATTTGGTCCTAACAGCATCTAATCTGCTGTATCAGCTGTGCAGTCACTGACAAGCAACACCTCGACTGTCTCAGCATTGGACAACTTTATTATTGATATTTGATGATAGCAAAACAAATCAATCCAGAAACATTTGTCAGACTTGTAAGCAACACATCACTACTGACCCATCTTTTCTGTTCTTTGAAACTGCAAAATAGACTATTTCACTGTGGCTTCAGCATAAAGATGAGTTTCCTGAAGTTGGAAATCATTTGTGACTTTCTGCCAAGGTTGAGCATTTTAAGTGATAGATTTAAGACATTTTAATGCCAATTAAGGCCTGATTTTCAGATTGATGGGGTCAATGAATTTTAAGACTTGTTAAGGATCTGCAGTAACCCTATTTAAGCCACGTTTGCACTTTCACACAGAACCAAACAACTACAGAATCATGCTGCTCCAGTATGTAATTACAGACATCATGCAGGCATCGCTGAAACAAATTAGGCATGACAGGTGTAACGTTAACACAACAGTGTCTGCCTCTAGTGGGACATGTAAGATATGTGTCGGCAGCTCTTTTTTAACAATAACAATGGCATAACATGGCAAGAACAATCATTGATCATCCCTGTTATACTGCTACTAGCTACTTTTTAAATCTACCGTGGTGGGTCTCAAGCATAACACACTATCAATACATCACATCCATCCCACTTATAGCCCCATCCTGCCAGCTGACCCTTTTACACAGATCTCTATTCGGCTCCGTTGCTGCCTCTGTTGCCAGCTTAAAATGAGAGACAACTCAGTCCCCTCATTTCACATTTTGTACCTTATATGCAAAACGGCAAGGCAGCAGAACAGCGCACTGTTTCCCTCTTGAACAGGCGGTGTAAAAGGGGCTTGTGTGTGTGTGCTGGCGGACTCTCACCAAGTGTTTCTCTGTGTGGAGCTCACAGTCCTACAGCAGTATAGTCTCACAAAAGCACAAAGCTTTACAATATTTTTTTTTACCAATTTTAAACTGTAAAAATCCTTTTTAAAAAAAAAAAAAAAGTCATGTTCACGTGGGAGGTTGGGTGGCGATTACTCTATACATTGATTCATGCCCATCCCTTTCTACTGCCTTTAGGAATGTTATGCAGTTAAATTCAAGGAACACATTGGGAAGCACGTGTCAGGTCGTAACATTACGAATAACAATCATTTTAGTAACAGCACGGCGTTCACACCTTACTGACAATTCCATTCCTTTTCATCCATACCCAACTGCAAAAGCACAGGAAAAGCCATTGGTCAAGTCGGCAAATGCAATATTTTGACATTTTGAAATCACTATAATGCTGTGAGCTGCATTGTTAACTCCAGCTTAGCTACAACCCTAACTGATGAAAAGGTAATAGCGATTAATAGCTGAGCACTAACCATCAAACAAGTGTGCGCCTTGATGGTAGACATGCCAGCTGGATAGTGTAGGTCTAACCAATGCAAACAGCTTGTGGCCTCTAACCACTCCCTCTTCAGCAGTTAGTGACAGAATCTAATGTGGTGTAACAAAACACCCCAGTACGCTGTCAGAGCAGTTTGAGCTGGGGAGACCTCCAGCACCCATTGTGCATTATGCAATGTCTGTCTCGGGGGAAATGCAGTCGTACTCAGTTGAAAAGGCTGCCAGCTGTTGGGCCATGTGTTCATTTACTAAACTATGGTGTTTTGCTGAAATAGGCCTGAAATGGATGAAGCATCATCAAAGTACTGACAGTCTGTGCAATAACACAATCAAATGCAAGTTATGGAATTTAGTGAGTATGCGTACACACTTAACAGGTCCAAATAATGCATTTAAAGTCTTTAAATCCAATAAGTGGCTCATTTGATCACTTGTTTTTCCTACAAAGCATGAGCTACATTAATCTCTGTGTAGGACATCTTTGAATGTAAAACTGCCTTCAACAATTTGACTTGATCTTGTCTGTACATGAAATAATTGGTAACAATGTTTCCACTTTACACACACCACACCTAAAATATTGTTTCCACTAAAAACTTTCTGCATTTTTATTTCCATCATAAGACCTGACTAAGAGTGGATACGCATCACAACCACCTACACACACAGTGCCACTTTAAGGATTAATGTTACTGTGTACAGATCCCCTGGTCTGATTGCCATTGATCATGCCCTAGTTTCAACTTTGCTCAATGTATGAATGCTTCTGTACCAACTTCCAACATCCTGACTAAAAACTAAACTTAAACAAATTCCATTTGTAGTTAAACTTTTAGTTCGTCAACTTTTGGTGATGCTTGCTTATCTTGCTGACAATGTCAACACTTCCTGACAAGGCTGTACAGTAAAGATACCACTGGCTGCACAGCAAAACACCTTCATACTTAAATGAATGACTGCACAATCATAGCCAAACTTATAATCATGGTTATTTTTGGTGAATAATAAGATCACAATTATTTATTGATTTTAGTGCCAAAATATGCACTTTATTGTTTAAACAAACTGCTTGCACTTCCCTATTGTGCTATAGTCCTGCTGATGTACACATGTTTGCATCAAAGTTAAACTGGTCCTTATATACTGATCCACAGCGCATCACCTAAAAGCAAAGTATAAATAAAATTGTGCCTAAAATATACGGTTACTAAAAATAAATATGCCATAACAGAATGCAACCAAATGAAAACAATCATTATGGCCACATATCTTTAGCCAGATGGAATGCAACTGCATCGGTTACTTCAGGCTGTCTTTGAGAACTGGATGGATACGTGTCCACCACTGTAATTTTGATTTTTAGCCTACAGCAGTCGTGGTACCACGATGTGCATTACTGTGTCACGGTTATGCTTGTCTTAGTTGGTGTTGGACAAGGACGTTAATTTAGTGAGGTAACATTAGCCATGTGATTCTTCATGGCCTTCATGCATTTATTGTAGATTGTGGTATTTAGTCAGTCATTAGTCATCAGGTAGTTGACCTGAGATGTTTTGCTTTGCAGCACAAACAAAAGTTTCATGCAAATGATTTGGTCTATCCTAAATTTGAATAACTTTCAAATAATGGAATAGAAGATGGGTCTGCATTTGCAAAATTGTGGCAATTTTTTCACAGGCTGATGTAGCATGACTGCTATCCAAAAGTGGCGACTGGCTGGCAGTTAGTTAGGGAGCATTTAATTTGATATGTTGCATATTTAACTGTGTAAAGCCAAACTCGAGACCTTGATTATTTTTCGATTAATTGTGCCGCACTACAAAAATGCATTTATGTCAGATACATGTAGGAAGCGCTGAGTTCATGTAAGTTGTAGTTTTACAAAGAGAAAGACAAAACAATTGAACTCATGCTGGGACATTGCCATTTGAGTGACAGAATGACTGGTAAATAGGCATATAGTGAAAAATAAAGCAATAATAAACACAAAGGATTGCTGCAGCACTCCTGATGAGACTGAATGAAGTGAAAACACTGGGCTGCGCATGTCTAGTGTTATTTGTTACATTATTATGATTAGTAACTTCTGGGACAGTTATTACATACTTACAAGTCCTTTGTACTTAACAGTAAGCTGTCTGGCATAGTAATGTGGTGACAAGTTTTCATTATCTCTGTTCATGATATGCAATCACAATGTTTTCTGCAGAGTCAAAGCTCTAACTTCCCAAATAAGAAAGTCAGCTGTAAAACAGTCTTTTCAATCAATCTGCACTTTGTTTTTTGAGTTTAGAACCAGCTGAAGACATACAATACAATATGAACCCAAAGAAAAATCTGGCATATGTGCTCATATAAATTCTGTAAATGGGAAGCGCTACATTAATATAATTTTTTTAAAAGGTAGGACTGGATCTTAAAATGAAGCTGAGTTGTTGCCTGGCAACTGAGGGCTGGGAGCATAGAGATAGATTCTCTCTGCCTGAGAGGTAGAGTGCACAAAAGACTTCTCAAATGTCACAAATGTCTTTCTCCTATCTGTGTGAATGATGCGCTTCAGTTTCGCTTGTGTGTGTGTATTTGTGTGTTTAGCATGTTCTGTTCCCAGGTTACATGATGGAGAGGAAGGTGTGTGGCACAGGCTCTAGTTATCTGGCAACACCTGGAAGCTGCTTTATATCCTCCTGGATTCATCATTTTCAAAAATTTTCTAGGGATGGGCATTTTAATCTTTTTCATATTCAAGTACTCACATTGAAATATAATCGAGTACTCTACTACTTGCAAAAGATAAAAACTCGAATGACCACCCATGTGAAAATGCAGTTAGAGATTAGGGTAAGCCTACCTTTCTGTGCTGCACAGACTGAAGAGATGAGCTATGATACACAGATTTAACTTAACAATGCTTGCGTTTTGCAGATTTATAATTTTTGCTTTGTGGATCGATACCGATATTTACAGATAATGAGATCAATGCCCAAAAATATTAAACTTGTAGCATAATGTGTTTATATTCATTGAACATTAATTTGTTTTCTTTTACAGAGCAAAAAAGAAAAAGTGATTACTCTGTATGTTGAATGAGTATTGACGTCCAAATCAAGTATTCAAGAACTTGAGTACTCATATTCTATGTATCAAGTTGCCATATGGCTTGTCTATATTGTAATGGTATTTGGTCTATTCTGTACAGACAACATCTACTGCTCGTCTGTCCATCCTGAGAAAGGGATCCCTCATCAGTTGCTCTTTCTGAGGTTTCTTCCATTTTTTCCTGTTAAAAATGTTTTTTTAAGCATTTCATCCACAGCAAGGAAAGGGCTGAAGAGGTCATGCTGTTCAGCTTGTAAATTTGTGATTTGTGATATGGACTATATAAATAAAACTGACTTCACACACACACACACAAACAAAACATAAAGTAATACCAATGGAATAAGAGACTTGACCAGCCAATCACAACAAAGTACAGAGGTTTTACCTGGCTACCTGTGTCTATTCTATCATTGGTGGGTCTAAAATGAGACACAACCCCAGCAAATGTTGATGGGTTAACTGACCTCTCACTGCCTGGGGTGGTGATCCTGTAGAACCGGTGTCTCAAGTGATGCTTGTCTCCATGGTAACAGGTTGTGCAAAGGTCGTAATTGGTGCACTCAGCACATTTCCAGCGAATACCAATGATGGGCTGTTGACGGCAGGTGTCACACATGGTTCCATCATGCTTGATGCCTGAGAGGAGGCAGAATTAGTCAGCAGCATTAGCACACTTTGGCTGTATTGTGTGAAAGTATAATTACTGGAATATATTTTTAACATTTTGCTATCAACAATATATAGATTATCTGTGCAAAAAAGGAAACTCAAAACACTTTACACACTGAAACTTTACACAATCTGAACTCTGGGGGGGTCACTTTTTCTGACTCCTTTTAGGACACTAAATACTTTGTTGTTTACTGAATACGTCCTATAGGCATTCTCGTGTTGTTTTTCTTACCTATATTTGATTTCATTCTCCCATTTTATATGCCATGTTCAAATTAAGATATAAACTAACTAACTAAACATAAATGTATTTTATACAATTTTGAAAATGTTATTTTCTCTCAATGTGAAATCACTAAACTACATTGATATATTTTTGACTCTGAATGTGCATGTCTCCTACATCTCAAATTTCTGTCTGTGACATACATCTGTTCAGACACCATGCACTAGATTGTGCATATTGGTTTTATGCAAATCAGGGTAGCCAGACAGAGGTCTGCATAACAGACAGAATAAATTAATTTAATTGCTGCTTCCAAATGTTTTCTACACTGAAAGTTTTGGAACAACCTGTTTTGTTGCTATTGCTGCTCTGCATGTCTGCATGTAATGCGTTGCTGTGTGTTGCTGCTTCATGCTGCCTGCATGACTATTTGTGCTAAAATGCTGTTTGCTGTTGCTGTATTATTGTTTGTACTGATGCTGTGCAGTTTCTTGCTGCTTTGCATGGCTTGTGTTCTGTCTTGAGAATTCCTGTTTGTCATTGCTGTCTTTATGGCATCATTGTCATGTGAATTGTATCATTTTGCCAACATCTTGCCAAAGGACTACAGTTAAAATTAGCCAGCTGATTAACAGTGGCACATTTACAGTAATGTTGATTAATATGTGTTGTCCTTATATGCATTTTACACACTCTATTTTAGCCTTGTTTTTTATCCGTGTTGTTTCAATGGGTTTTATTTTCCATCTTATGTTATGCATTCTATGTATTCTATTTGTATCCTTATTTTCATCTTACTTTTACAGTTATTATTACTACCGAGTGGCTTTCATCAATGTGAAGATGATTTTATGTATTCTATTCTGATCTTATTTTTACATGTGGGTTTATTATGTCGTTAGGACTTCTATGTCTTTATGTGAGGCACTTGGTGCATGTTATTTCTTTGTTGCAAAGCACGTTGGGCTGCATTTCTTGTATGACAGGTGCTATACAAAATAAGTGTATTCTTATTATTATCACCATGAAATAGTTGGAAATGAACTGCAAAGACTGTGCGTCACTATCGCAATCTAATCTTTTAATTAAAGCAACAAATAATTATGGTTGTCGAATCAATCTCATTCCTGCACTCATCAAAACACCAAAATAAAAGCTAATATAAGGACGAGTGTTTTGAATGTTGATCATAACTCCTTTGCATTAAAAGACTCTTGTCTTAATGAAGCCTGAAGTCCTTGCAAACAAAACAAACTAGTGTAAAGTTACCTGTTGGGGCACTGTCTAATATCCTCACGTCGTAAGCTCCAGAACAGCGGTAGTTAGCAGCCGTCCCATTATCCCAGACAACAACCACCTCCTCTGGACTTTCAAAACTCCTGACGGTGCCAACATGTCCCTCTCCTCCATCCTGCTTCCCCCACTTCCAGTCAGGTCCGCGGACCACTCTTGCTCCAACTCCTTCCATCATCGCTCGGTTATTCCTGCCGGTAGTCATTTACAAAAAAAAATGACTCGCAATGCTAAAAACAATTCTTGCAAGTTCGCAAGCTAGCAGCCGTTGCTAGCAAGCAATCGGTGCTCCGGTGGACAATTTTCAAATGCAAGTGTGAGCAAGTCCTAACAGGAAAGAGACTGGAACAATCCACAAAGCTAGCCTGCTAGCTGAGTAGCTAAGTTAGCTACCTAAGGAGGCTGTTGGAGCCTCTTACTGAAACTATTCCCACAAGCTAACTGCAAGCCAGTGCCTTCTCGGCGTTGCCTTTGGGAATGAAAAACTAATTACCCTAAAAGCCTATTAAGTAGCCATATTGCTAGCTTAGTCAGGTCCGAGTAAGCTGTCTGTCTCTCTCCTCCACTCCACATACAAGAATGCCACCTCTTCAACTTAGCAAGCTAGCGAGCCGAGTTGCTAGCTATCGCAATGCTAGCAGGATAAACCTCTCCCGGCTAGCAAGTCCTTCCCGTGGAGGAAAATGTAGTCCTTTTGGTGATTGCTTATCCTTATTGTAGTTTTCCGTGGCGCTGAAAATCCATCCGAGGTGTTTCTTTTGTCAGTCAGAGATGGTTCCCTGGAGTCAACTCAGAATAAACGCGTCGCCATTATTGTCAATCATCGTTCAGACCTCAGACGAGCAACAACTAGCTACGGAGATGAACGACAAAGCCCGAAGAAGAGAGGCTCGGAAAACAAGCACGAGTCCGGCCCACGGTGCGCGTGCGCATCTGCAATATGGAAACCCAATCCCAGCTGTTTTATGGATGAAAAACATAATCTCCGCATTTAATGGTGATTATACACACTAAGATTTGTGAATTGGCTTCTTTTTTAGATAGGCTATTTCATTTTTTTGGAACATGTGAATGGCACATAGAGCAAATAGAAAACAGAGAATATTTTATTTTATTTTATTTTATTTTATTTTATTTTATTTTATTTTATTTTATTTTATTTTATTTTATTTTATTTACAAAGAGTTATTAGTCGGTCCAACAACCTTCCCCTCTTCATGGGCAGCAAGTGGCCAGTGGGATTATGAAGCAGTAGAAATGTACAGTAAAGTAACAGATGAATAGATTTAATAAAATAATCCCATACAGAACATTAGTAAAGGTAGTGCAAGAACTGGCGCATAAAATAGGCAGAAATAATGAAAAAAAGTTTTTTTACCCTCCTGAAAGCTATAGATATTTTTCCTTGAGCTTCCCTAAGTGACTGGCAGAAAATGCACGACCTTCCATCCACCAATAAATTAGTTATTAGATTTTAAAACTTTCCTTTTGATGTTTGAGACTGAGAAGTTGAAAAAAGTCACTCTTGTCATGCATGCTGGTTAGTAAGAGGAAACAGTTTATTTTTAGCCAGATTTTAAATGAGACATCTAAAATAAAGTGATTTTGATGAAAAATCACTATTTTAAACTCAGTTTTAGTTTGTTTGGGTTTTTTTCAGATGGAAGCATTAGTTGCGCATGGTGTGTCCACAGACCATCAGAAATTTCAAAACCCACTGATCATTTCTGTTTTTAAAGTTTGTAGCTATGATAAATGGTGTAGTTTTGGTGATTTCTAAAGAAAATTAGGTTTTCTTTTTAGATCGGCAGTAAAATAATATATATATATACTTGTATGTTCATCTAAAACCAGCATTGACCTAAAATGTGCTATTCTGCAGGCTATAAATCTTTCCTCATATTCCAAATGTTTATCTCCATTTAAATGTTTTTTGTTTTTGTCAAATTTAGCTTAGTTCATCCGTTTGTTTTGAATGAAGCCATGCTAAATTGTTGAACCCTAGACCTATATAGCTAATTTGCATCTGCATTAATATTAGAGATAGCCTGCTGAATATGCTTTAATCTGATAATAAAAAGTGAATAAATAAATAAATAAATAAATTAAGGTTAAGGTAAACTACCTTTGGAACCAGACAAGCCTCTGGTGGACCTGTATTAGCACAGACTATAGGGCCCCAGGGTAGCAGCATCTCGTTTTTTCCACTCTCTGCATTGTATAAGTATTAAGCAGGGGTTTACATGATAAAGTGCACCATATAAGCCCAATATGAACTAATAAAGGAGGGTAAACATAGAGTTTAAAAGTCCAGTGTGTAAAACTTTTAGGGATTTAGTGGCATCTATGGTGAGGATTGCCAATTGCTCTCTGAGACAAACAGGCCAGGAGATATAAACCACAAAAAATACTGAATAAAGCCATTTTAATGTGAGTTGAACAATTTGTTTTTCCGTCACTCTCATCATGCACTGCAGTGGCTGACGCAAAAAACAAGAATGTCCCAATGTAGAGGCAGTGTTTGGTTTGTTTGTTCTGGGCCTCTGTAAAAACATGGTGATGCAACATGGCAATTTCTATGGACAAGGACCTGCTCCATATGAAGATATCAATGGCTCATTCTCAGGTAACGAAAACACAATGATCCTTAATTTCAGGTGATTATACATAAAAGAAAATATACTTATTGTAATATTTTCACTCTCTGCCAATATATCCCCCTAAATCCCGCAAACTTAACTCAGGGGCCTTCTCTACAAGTTGGGGCCCAGAGATTAGAGAATTAATATAGATATTGCCTTAAGGCATCTATCATTTCATCATCATTTGAAATGTGCTTTAGGGGAGCATTTTAATAAACACATTCTCAGTTAATTCAATTAGCACAAACTAATTGCCACATGGAGACCTTAAGTGTTTAGGCCCCCTGTGGGTCTGCAGTCCCTGGAGCAGTTGCCAGGTTTTTGATCCAGTTTTTCCATGATTATTTTTCCGAAGCTGAGTGTGTTCAGTGATGCTTATGCTGTTTTTGCAAACATCGATGTAATTGTGTTTTGGCTGAGTTATTCCACTGAAAGCCAGTGGCAGATGAAGTATTCAGATCCTTTAAGTTAAAGTACTAACATCACCCTGTGAAAATACTCTGTTACAAGTACAGCTCCTGCATAAAAAATTGTAAAAGTAAGTAAGTATAATCAGAACATAAATTTAGTATTAAAAATAAAAATATCCAATGCAGAAAAATCTTTTTTTAAAGGAAGAAAGAACCCCCCCCCCCCCAAAAAAACTCAAAATGATAAAAAAGTAAAATTAAAAATCAT
This sequence comes from Plectropomus leopardus, assembly GCF_026936395.1. Taxonomy (NCBI): domain Eukaryota; kingdom Metazoa; phylum Chordata; class Actinopteri; order Perciformes; family Serranidae; genus Plectropomus; species Plectropomus leopardus. Next base: position 26,171,878 of record NC_142187.1, on the reverse strand, counting down.
ATAAAATAGAAACAATATCCCCAAACTCAAACTTATATAAAAAGAAAAAACCTCAAAAATAAATAATAATATTATAAATAATAATAATAATAATAATAATAATAACTCAAAATTATATAAAAAAACAGAAACAAGACTTTGAAATGGTTTTTTTTAAATAGCTAACAGTTATATTTCTGTGAATCGTTGATAAATCAACTAGTTAAAGCTGTACTTGTATAAGCTTTTTGGTAATTAAATCTATCAAAAATAGATTTCATAAACTTTTCACTTTTTTTGAGAAAATCTTTAATTGTATACTATCTTAAGATGTCAGATAAATTTAGTGAAGTGCAAGTACGCCAAATCCTTACTTACGCACAGTAGTTGAGTAAATGTACTTAGTTACGTTTCACCACTGCTGAAGGCGCTGATGGAAGACTTCCAGGCTGTGATGCTGATCTGCAGCTCTGCATGGTGCACAGCAGCTCTGCAGGCTGCAGGGGGCGACTGACTGACTGTCTGAGTGTGTGTGTGTGTGTATGTGTGTGTGTGTGTGTGTTTGTGTGTGTTAGAGATATAGCTGGTCAAAGAGCGCCACCGCTCGCTTATACATACACATAAACGGTATATATCCTCACATCAGGTCCCCTTGACTGTCTCCTTCACAGTGGGCTCGCAGGCAGACACAGCTGACTTTCAACCGAGCTGGCCGCTGTCCTTGCAGTACGGGGGAAAACAGGGACCTTGCAATGATCTCGCTGGACTTCAATTTCAACATTTTGACACGGGACCTGTCACATTATTTGGAAAATCAAGTGAAAGTTGGGCTGTTTGGATCGGGAGTAGGACTGTCTCTGGTACTGGGCTTTAGCGCAGCGTACACCTGCTACTATCTGCTCTCAGTAGCGAAGGTAATAAACTAATGTTTTATAACCTGACCGGCCGCTTTAAGGGGACTGTTATTCGCCTTACAGCCTTGTATGTGATAGTCGACCGGTGCATTTGCTGATGGAGGTCTCGATTAGGTTGCATCTGTGCACCGGTGGGCTAACGTTACACGCCTGCACACATGTGGGCTGCATCTGACACATTAAACACGCGTTTTAGTCATAATATTCTCCTGAAATGAAATGATCTACATCTACGTGCAGCACTTATGTAACGACATTAAATCAATCCGTAGATGCATTGACCAAGCTAGGCTAACATTAATGACTGTATGCATGTTAGCTAGAAATGCCGGTTGATAGTTTTCTATAATGCATGGTGTGTTAAGTTGACATAATTTATTTGACATCGTTGGATTTATATAATAATCAGTCAGTCTGTTATGCATGATTTTAATATTAAAATGATAAACATTTTAACATTAATTTGTTTGAATTAAACTACAATAAATGGATTTAATGCTGAATTTCCATCAAATCATCACTTTCTCCAGTGAGGTGACTTGAAACAAAAGAGGTAGCTATTAGGCTAAATTATTCAACAAATCTATATTGTTCAATTTACAAACCACAATGCCATAACACGTTGTAATGCAGGGCTAATGCATGCCTAAATGTTATTATTAGTGTGTTAACAGAGAAATTGTGACATTTTAATTATTTATGACAGCAGAAGTCTTAAATATATATATATATTTCAAATATAAGAGTATATTGTACAGACAGTTATAATTCATTTGATAACACCGAGAAATGATAATGATAATATCAAACATAATAAAAGAAAACAAAAAATAAGACTAATACAGACAACTGAAATCATATCCTGATTTTGCATGTTTTGAGCACTTTAAAATCTGACGAGCTGATATTTGATTGTTTTAAAAAGTGCAAGTAATTGAATATTACTATCAGTCTTAAATTACTTTTACTTTACATCAAATTGTTGAATTTACGCAAAAACATTGGTGCATTTACTTAACTTTGTGAAGATGGCAATTTAAAAATGAAGAGTAAAATAACTTGTTCTTTTTAAGTGATGGCAACTTGAGTAAACTAAGTAAGTCTGACTAAACTTGATCATGGCAAAGAGGATTTTGCATGTAGTGGACTTTGGATGTTTTTAAGATCCATAGAAGTCTGCTAACTTTTAATTAAACTTAACAATTAGCTATTGTTGTATTTCCTTACCTTTCTCAAGGCAATTGGTTTTGAAGATTTTTGTTAAGTGTAGAGACAATAATGCAACACATTATGCAACTCAAGGCCATGATTTAGATTTTTTTGTAACTTTTTGTAAAAAAAGTGTTATTACAGTGATGGATCTGTTGTGATGTTAAATATTGTCACGTAAATTAAAGAAAGGGGAAAAAAGGGGAAAAAACACGTAACTTTTTTGACACAAACTTGTTTTTTTTCTCATTTCATTCACCTGTCTTTTGCAGAAGCCACAGCTCATCTCAGGGGGTAAGAAGTTCTACCACTTTCTGAGGGAGCAATGTCCGGTAGTGTCAGAGACCTATTACCCCACCTTTTGGTGCTGGGAGAGCCGCATCCAGACTCTGCTGAGACCCTTTGTCACAGCCAAACCTGGAGTCGTCTACAGAAAGTAAGTCCACACTGCTGGGAATTTATTACCCCTTCCAATCAGACACACCTGCACCTGGCATGCAAACTAGAAAGTTCACCTTTGACATAACACGTTTGACACAAGTACACGTGCTTTTATAACAGCAGTTTTCATGTTCTGGCATTCTGGAGGAATTACTTTCTCCTGCAGAATTTTCCATGCCCACAGAGAAAAGCTTTATTAAGAGGCTTCAAATACTAGCTTAGTCACTGAGAAACTGCCATTGCCCATTTCTAGATGTCATGCTCACCAGTTTCACAACTGCAAAACAAATCCCAGTCTTGTTCTTATCCAAAGGCTCAGAGGAGAAAGAGATCTATTGTGCCATGATGCCGGCTTGGGCCGCCCTGCCTGCTCCTTGATAATGTACATTTTGTTGAAGATTAATTGCCTCTGCATTCCTTGCCCACTGTGCACAAAAAGGAGATTTAAATGAATTAAGAGAGACTTAGTTTTCTTGATTACTATTTATTACTTATTTGTTCATATTACATTCTCAGGTAGTTTGTTTCATGTATTCAGACATTGTGTGCGTGTGTGTGTGTGTGTGTGTGAATACACTATACATTGTACATGTATTATGAGCTATTATTGTGAGTTGTTTCTGAGCCAGGCTGAGGTTGGAGAAAGAAAAAAATTAATTCTTATCATTTTGCTTTGGCTCCTCAATTAAAAATCAATCAATCAATCAATCAATTGTTTTTTTTAAAGACAGGCACTGTTAAATCACCACTAATAGTCATAGCCGGAATAAATCTGTTCTGCTTATTAGGAATTTTTGTATTTCAAGTAGAGATGTTCCGATACTTGAAGTTGTGTATTGGCCAATATTGAGTACAGATCAAATAGCATTGCGTTAAAAAATATAGTAATAGTAGTAATAACTATATATTACTAATAGGGGATTCGGGGGAAAAATCGATACATCATAGTATCGCAATATTCTTGCTTGGCGGTATCGTATTGATATTTCTTTTTATTATTTTGTCTGTCCCATTAACATTCACACTGTCTCTGCTTCTTTTGGTCTCCTTAGTCAAGGAGATATATATTCCCATAATGCACAGGGACTACATTCACCTCAGTCCGACTGTGTGTTATCAAACACAGTAAGACTGATGGTCACATTCACTTAAGTTATTACCACATTTCCTCCAGGGACAACAGGACGTCCCCCTCCCATAATGAAGTTACCCAAGGTTGCCCCAAGGACAGACACCGTGAAAATCGTCCTATTTGTCGGCGTCTGTCAGGGTGAAATTCCACTCATCTTATTGTCCGAGCGCCGGATTAGCACCAAGTCTCCTCCCACTTTGTGTCCTGGTCACTCTGGATTGGCCCTTGCTGGCTTTAAAGTCTAGCTCCAGGTGCATATTTCATGGCGGTTCTGTAATTTCATGCTGATGTCTTTACCTCCGGCCAAGTTGGCTCACTGTGAGTGTGTTTGCAGTGCAGGTCTGAAAATGTACTGGCGCTGGGACAGAATGACCTCATCTGCCAGGCTAGGGTTGTATAGCCCAGAAATTGATTGACTATAACTACCCAGTGGTGCAATGCCCTCCTCCTTATCTTAACTTGCTGTGTGTTGCAAAGCACGCTGACAAGATAATCACAGAGGAAATGAGGCAGCTGTAAGTGAGCGCTCGACTCACATTTCCAATTCCCCTTTAGGAGCGCTCGTGACAGATACAATGAAGAAGTCGCTTTAGCTAGAACTGAACAGAAAGTATTAATTGTACCGAAGAGACTTTTTAAAACATTTTTTAACGCTTTGAAACCTGAAATGACATCCCTTTCCTTGTGCTGCTTTCAGACACCTTTCACAAATATTTAAACCTTTGAGTCCTAGCAAATTGGTGCGATTCCTTTTTGAAACATGGGGTAAAAGGCAATGCACAACAAGGCAAGAAACGTTATACAAATTGCAAAAAATTAGAAGATTTAGAAAATAATTTCTAAAATGGTATGGAAAATGTCTCAGGATAAAAAAGAAAATAGCTAGACAAAAATGTATCGGGAAAAAATAAAAAAAGCTAGGGACAAAACATTAGTTGTAATTATCATAATTACATATTTTAAAATATGTTACAAAATTATTATATTTTTAAAGCACTTTTATCAGGTAATTTTCATGTTATTTGTTATTTCAACCTTTTTTTAAAACTAATTTTGTGGTAATTTTCTTATAGCCTGTATTTTACTAATTTCTTGCTAATTTTTGGGTCATTCTTCTTTTGTTGCTCACTGCCCTCTTCCTGTGTTTTTGAAAGAAATCAAATCCATGTGGACTTTAAATCTGTTTTAAATTCAGCAAGCACTCACTTGTGATGCGCTATTGTGTATAGCTTTATATTGTGTGTTTTGTGTGTGATGTGCTTTTTTGTGAAGTTTCATGTTGCATTTTTTGTCTCATGTCTTCTTCTTTGCATCACTTTATATCATGTGCAATTATGGGTATTTTGTCTTGTATATACTAACTTGATATTATTATGTCTGTGTGCCGTGTCTTTGTTCTGATGTGCTAGAGGACTGCAGATGCAAATTAGGTCTAATCTATAATCTGCTGCAGCACATCAAAGGATAATATTTATGTTATGTTTTAAACTCTATATTGTCCATTTTAATGATTCATTGATTAATCTATTTTCTCAGGTTTAAAATGGTTAATGGAGATTCAGTGAGCAAACCTTATCAGTGTTGAACTGGGTGTTTTGCATGTGCTTGAATGAGACAAACGACTACATACACCGATACAGACAGAGGATAATATTCTGAAAGATTGCGTGTCTCGCTTGTCTCTGCAGTGAGCTTATTAAGGCAGCAGATGGGGGACAGATCTCTTTGGATTGGTTTGACAACGACGACAGCCTCTCTCATCCCGACCCTGCTACTAGGCCCACAGTCCTCCTCCTCCCCGGTCTGACCGGCACCAGCCGAGAGTCCTACATCCTGCACATGGTCCAACAGAGCCGAGATCTGGGCTATAGGTGGGTGGTCTTGGCTGGATACCCTGGCGGAGGTCCAGCGCTGAGCACAAATCCAGGGCACTAAATCACAACTGACACTCTCTGCACCTTATGCTCCAATTTACCATCTAGCATACAGATATTTTGTGTAATCAAAATCAAAATCAAATCACCTCCGCAGGCATACCACTATTGATTAAAACATAAAACCTGACACCCGCTTTTGTGTTGATTTCGTAACTTTTATATAATAGGTGCATGTGTGCCAGGGGCTTGGGGTTATTCCAGGTGAAGTGCACAAATAAATTTGGCAGCTCAGCTCTGTGTCAAGAGCTGCTTTTTTTGTAAATAGCCAAACGTAGCACAAGCTCCAAGAGTTGCAGAGTGAGGCAGTTTTCCTTCCCTTTCTCCCTCTCCAGTAGGCCCCTTTCTCTGTGTTTCTGCACTCATTCTTTCACCCAGATTTGGGAAGGCATGGGAAGAGAGCCGGCAAACTCAGCATCTTCCACCCCTCACCCCTGTCTGTGTAGCTTAATGAATTACAGCTTATCCTGGTACAAGCTTTGCAGCTTAGCCCAGACCAGCTTCCGAGTCTATGCTGCAGTGTGTGTTTAAGCACCCAACACACACACACACACACACACACACACACACACACACACACACACACACACACACACACACACACACACACACACACATATGCACACACCTCCTGCCCAACAGCCCATCTAGCCCCACCCTGCTGCTGAGTTACACCGACCGAAACAGCAGTTCTGACTCCAGATAATAGATGAGAGGAGGGATGCTGATGCTTTTGCACTACAGTACAAACAGAATGCTCTTCACCCGGCTGTGCCTCTCTGCACGTCTCATCATATTCCCCTGTTCATTTTTTTTTAAGTAAGGAACATTTGTTTAAAGGAATTTGGGCTACTGTGCTCCTCTGAACATGGAGGTCAGTAACTTGTAATGACAACAAAAAAAAAAACAAGCATAAGCTCACACAGAGCATGCAGATGTTTTTTTACTTGCGCATATGCTTTTGATTAAAAGGAAACCCATGACTTTAGGGCTGCAGTTAACCTTTTATAACCTAAAAAAAAATTTTTCTTTGAAAAATATGAGAAGAATGCTATGACTAATGAAAGAAGAAATGACCCCAAAAATTGCAAGAAATTAGTAAAAAGTACAAGACAATTACCTGAAAACCCAAACAAAAACAAACAAAAGATTTTTAAAACTGCTTAAAAGTGTATAATAATACTGAAATGTAATTTTAAATGTGTAATTATTACAATTATAAATGGATTTTCCCCCCAGCTCCTTTCTTTTCTTCCTTAGACATTTTTCCTAGCTTTAAAAAAATAATTTTTCTAAATCTACAAATTTCCTCTAATTTGTGGAACATTTCTTCCAAAGGTGCTCACTGCCTCTTTCCCCATGTTTCTGAAAGTAATCGCACCAATGTGCTCATGCTTCAAAAGGTTTAGATACTTGTGAAAGGAGTCTGAAAGCAGCACAAAAAAAGTGATGTTACTTCAAGTTTCAAAGGTTTAACAAACATTTCATCATTGTTCAACCTGTCAATTATTTATTATATAAGACATATTCAAGCTGCTTGTTTTGTTTGAACATGATCAAAAAAACCCAAAATATTCTGTTTGCATTATATAAAAAAGTAAAGCTGTAAATTCTCACATTTAATAAGATGCTACCAGCAAAAAGTTCCTTTTCTGTTGTTAGACCACCATCGGCTAATCGTTTCAGCTCTATTTTAACTCATTTAGTTACAGAATTCATGAAATGATTGAAGGAACCATTGAGGAGTCAATAATGATTTATAAGCGTATGTGTTTTTTTGTGTTTCAGATGTGTGGTATTCAACAACAGAGGGGTATCCGGGGAAACACTGCTGGTAAGAATCTGACATGTGTCATACACACAACCATAGACTGCACACAAATAATGGAAGTAGTCTCTGTGATGTAATCCATTGGCTTGTGGACTCCTGTTTTTGAAACCTTGAGTTTGGCATTTTGACAGTCACAGTCTTGGATTGTTGGAGCCAGAAGGGACCATATGTGGACTAGAGGGTAGAGACAACCCTAACGCTAGCTGCTAGCTCGGTTAGGCTCATGTAAAGCCATGGTTACTGTGGTTAACGGTAAAACAGGCTTAAAACCATTAAAACAACATAAAATTACCAACAGCACGTGATGGCTACCATCCTGAACTGCAGCGGCTCAGATGCTTGCTATGTTCACACTGACAGCATTGTTGCTGCGGTGCCGCTGCAGAGCTGTCTGCTGCCGTAACTGTTGTATTTCCACAATCAATACTCCACTCATTTATGGAGCTGTGCAAGCCACTGCATTGTCAACAACACAGTCCTGCAAATATTTCACAATAAAAAGCCTTGTGTTAAAAACTGAGGGGATTCTGTCCACAGAAACTTTGTCAGAGGGCTTTTTATTTTGAAATGAAAAAGAAAAGGTCGAGTTTAGGCACAGATATTTGTATTTTTACATGTCAATGACAGATACAGACGTTGATACTGTCGTAAAAGGTGGTATAAAGTCAGTATGATTGTCAAAAGATCATTTTCACCGTCATTTGTCAGTGTGACAGCTTCCAAGCAGAGTTGTCCTTTTTATTGCTTTAGCCGTCGAGAGCATGTCTATTCCACACGTGTCCCAGAGCCCACAGGGAGCCTAAGCGGATGCTGCACAGACAATGTTGTTGCACAGCAGGGATTAAGTTGCAGGCAGATACTGTATTTTAATGCAGATCCACAGAAATATGACCTCATCGAGCACGTGCTGCTCTGACACCTGGCTTAATCTGTCCTCTTACACCCGAGTATATTTAGCCAACAAAATGGGCCCGAGCCTGCTATGCCTGCTGTGTTTTATGTCTCTAAGTCTTTAGAACAGAGGCACGTTCTCTAAGGACGACCGTATCACCCTGATCTAATCATACCACCACACTACCATACAGAGATCTCATTCAGAGCATAAATGGTGTTTCATTACAGGCAGGGATTGGCCACAATCAATCTAATGTTCTTCTTAGTGGATGTAAATCTGAATCAGTGGCTGATCTGTGACCTGCTGCTGTTGTATTCTGTCTCAACTGCAAAAAGAAATAAAAAGAAACCTGTGCAAACTGGCTTGATTTCTTTAAAAAACGTGGATATAAGGCAGTGAGCATCTTAAGGAGAAATGACCCAAGAATTAGCAAGAAATAGCAAGACGTTACATGAAAATTAGCATTAGCAAGAAATAAATAAAAACAGGAAAGTGGGGGAAAAAAAAGAAATGACCTGAAAATGTGCCTTAAAATTATAACTATTCTCTAAAATAATTTCAATATAATAATTATGATATAATAATTCCATATTGATATGAATTATATTATTATTTTTATAAATATAGTGAAGTTTTACAAATCTTTTCGGAGCTTTTTAGAATTAATTTTCTAAATTACAAATGTATTGCAAATTGCAGGACATTTCTTGCCAAGTTGCTCATTGCCTTATCCCTATGTTTGAAAAAAAAAAAAAAAAGATGTCCAATCCAGGTTTCAAAGTGTTAAGCATGTATTCTAGGTCAAATCCAGAATGTGGTTTGCTCAGCTGTCCTCAGATTAAAAAAAACAACAACTTTAAACTCTATAACCTTGGCGTTGCACCAAGAGGTGGTGGTGGTGAGGAGGGAATTTTCTCCCTCATTTCACTAGGGAATTGTACTATATTCTATGCAAATGATGTAGCATTTGTATGCCCCTGTGAGCGTTTTCTCTGTGTCCACTTAGTGTGAATATCGGCCATTGTTTAAATAGGCCAGCACTTTAGTTTAGAATGAGCTGCTGTGTGAAAGATGCCCCCTGCCTCAAAGACTGTCCTGAGTGCTAGTGCCCTATTTCTGGAACTCGTAAAAAGCCTATTACATTACACTTTCCTGTGGAGCAGCTTTGCACAGCACAAGTTCAAGTCTGCTTAAATGTTTACCCCAACTATTGATATAACATATTTCTCTGAAATATCTTGATGTGGTGTAATTGTATGTGTAGGTTGAGCTGTTTCACTGCAGAGTCCATCAGTTGTGCAGGCCTATTAGAGGAACCGTAAGAGTAAATAAAAAAAAGAGGAATTTACTTTGCCTGAGTTTCAGCTTGAATCCTAATGAAGGGTCTTGGAGAGCTGAAGAGTCAACTGCATCCTGAGAAATTGGACTTGTAAATGGGTTCCTTTGAGTTCGAGCTGGTTCGTTTTGTAATGTTAAGTAACCTGCTCTGCCTGACAAACTGTTTCAAGTTGACAGGGATTTTACCCCTTATTCCAAAAATGTTAAAACAATGTTCATTGTTCATCCATATCGTAGCCTGAATACATGGTAATAATAATAATAATAATAATAATAATAATAATAATAATAATAATAATAATAATAATAATAATACAGTATTTTTCAAGATAAGTTGTAAATTCGTAATGTTTAATCTTTCTTGGCATGCAAAAATAGCGATTTCATTTATATACATTATATATGTAACTTATAGAGTTAAAAATAAATCCTCTGTTCCCACCTTTACTCAATTATAGTGACTCACTTTTGCAGTCTAATGAATGTCCAAAGAGATGCCTCACACATATGACGTGGAGAAAAACAGTCATAATAACAGAAATTAACAATTGCAAAATTACTGTTTGCATTTTAAAGGAGGTATAGTGAACTGGCTGTTTCAGGCTGAGAGTGGCGCCTAACGATTATATTTGCCATCCCGAGGTGACGTCTCCAAACATCTTGTTTTGTCCAACCATCAGTTTAAAACCCAAAGAGATTCAGTTTCTTTGTGTAACTGATGAAATGTCAGACAGTTTAGGGATGATTACAATTAATCGACAATCGATTAATCGGTTGTTAGGAATATAATTGAAAATGTGAAATCCAAATGCATTTGGTATTGTTTGACGCAATGTTTTTATGTTTTGTTTTGTTTTAAATAACAATTAATCAATAGTTAATTTAACCAATAATCAATCGAGGAAAGTGCTTATGATTTGCAACCCTAAGACAGTTGTTTCCATCCATCAGCCTTATGGTCATGGGCCATACACATGTTCGCTGCACCACTCTGCTACGTCCCTGATGGGACTTGAACCCACAGTCCCTGGTATCTGAGGGCAAGCATCTGGCAGTATGATCCCTGTCACAATACAGGGATTATGATTTAATACATTGGGGTACTGTAAGCACGGTGATATATCACGCTCTTTTAAATCTAATTTTAGGAAAACTGTCAATACTAATGATGCGCCCTTTCTGACTGTTTAATAGGCCTGTGGTCTTTGTGTTTCTGTCAAATAGCTGAAGATAGATCACCACACTGAGGGATCCAACAGTCGGGGGATTTAAACACAACACATAATGAATCACTGCCACAAATCTTGGCATGTAAACTACTCATTAAAAATCAATACAGTGTTTTTGAGAATCAATGTAGTATAACAAAACATAATATTGCCATACTCAAGTGTATTCTTATTCTCTTACATCCCTCGTAGGAGGCCAGTGCTCTCTCAATTAGGCCACTGTGACTGGTGCAGCTGCAGGAGAGCCAATCTTTTGCACAAAGCAGTGTTCAGCGATAGTAACACTGACACTGATTCTTTTTAAGTTCCTTTTCTACTGACAGGGATGGCAGCCTTTTTGTCAGTGAATAGGGTATTATTCTCCTTCTTTAAAATACATAGGCAGAGAGCAATGAGCAGCTTAACAAGAAATGGGCCAAATATGAGCAAGAAATTAGTAAAAAGTAAATATATATATATATATATCTTTTTTAAATTATTATTATTATCTTAAAATGATAATATATTTTTTTTAATTGTTGAAAAAGAAAGAAAATGACCACAAAAAAGTACTAAAAACCTTTTTTCTGTAACATGATTTTACAAATATAATTTAGTAAATTATAAATATTTCTACTTTTCCAGACATCTTACCCTTGTTTTTTGATAATATCTAAAAATCCCTTTCTCAGATCATTTTCTTGTCACCTTCTGCTAGTTTCTTGCAGTTTGCAGGACATTTCTGGTCAAGTCGCTCATTATGTTTTTTCTGTTTTTGAATTAAATAAAACCAATTTCCTCAGGTTTCATAAGTAATAAAAGGCATCTGAATGCAACACAAGAAAACTGACATTAATCCAGGTCATCAAGTGTTAACCCAGTAGGGTCTAAATGCATAATTCTGCACATTACTAGAAAAATCTGTGCGATATTTGCAACATTTAAAGTAGACAGAGACATTGAAAGAAAAGCATGACTCTATTGTCTTCCTGTCTCACACAGACCCCGAGGACCTACTGTGCAGCCAATACAGAGGACCTGGAGACTGTTATTGAGCACATCCAGAGGACTAATGACGCTGCACCAATCATGGCCGCTGGAGTATCAATGGGCGGGTAATGAAGCCACTCACTACCAGCTGACTGCACTTTTCAGTGCTGGCGACACTGCTAACAAAGCTCAGAATGTGACTTAAAGCTGCACAAGACAACTTCGTGACAAAAAAGTGAACTGCAGTACCCTGAAATCACCTGATATAATGTAATCCAGCATTAGTGAACTACTCAGTATTTACTCACATTCACTAAATCTGTGACTGGTTTATGCAAAATGACACCAGAAGGATGAAAAAGGCAAAAGATGTCATGCTAGTAGGTATAACTTTCTCTCTGTGCAGCTGACAGTTGGGGATTTGCTATAAATATTTAACTCTCACAATTCTTTTGGGTATATGGAGGCGAAAATACATGATATTAGAATTACATATTGATATTTATTTTTTATTAGTATTCTGGGGTATCGGTTGGTTTATATTCAGTGCTTTAATATGGTCCCAGTGGTTCAGTGCAGCTTGCCAAAGAAGGTGTTTTTATACTGCTCTGCATTAATCCCATGAAGTGAAGGATTGGTCAGAAATGGAACATGTTCCAATCCCTTTTTTTTTGCTCCATCTGTCCCTTCCTCTCGCCCTCCCTCTGTATTTAGGATGATGTTGGCAAACTACTTGGGGCGCAAGGGCCGGGAGACCTGTTTGAAAGGGGTCGTCGTCTTCTCAGCAGGCTGGGATGTGTTTGAGTGCACTGCCTCACTGGAAAAGCCCCTGGACCGCTTCCTCTTCAACTCCTACCTCACCAGCTGCCTACAAGCGTCTGTGCACAGGTCAGCTGAGGCCAGAGCGGGATTAAAACGGCTGCTAACTCACTGATGGTGCTCGAGGGCTAAATGTTTAGGGAGTTTGAATTACTGGGTATTCCGTGTTTATTTTTTATTTGTTGATTAAAGTTTTGCTTTTTACAGTTTCAAGTAAAAATACTTTGATCAATGCCTCTTACAAGCTATTTAACCTATGACACCTGAGCAAATTGGTTTGATTTAAGAAATATGGACAAATAGGCAATAACCGACTTGGCATAATGTGCCTCACAAATTGCAGGAAATTAGTATAAGGTGATGAAGAAAATTACCTGAAAATGACGTGAATATTAGTTCAAAAGCGGGGAGAATTATTAGAAAATTATCAAAAAACTAGGGGAAATGTCTAGAAAACAACGTTTACAGTCATTATAAATATACATTTTAAATTATGTTACAGAATAAGTATACATTTAATGTTTTTTTAATTTTGTGCACTTTTATGGGTCATTTCTTTGCTTTCATGTTTGCTTTTACTTTTTTTTTTCGTTTATTTTTAGGTAATTTTCTTATTATTAGTTTTTTTTTTTTTGGGATAAACCAAACCAATTTTCTCAGGTTTTAAAGGATTAACTAGCAACCAAAGCACATAAAAAGCATGATAACATTTAGCATTTAATATACCCTCAATGTACTACAATCTGTGTGTTAACATGGGCATGATGTCAGTGCACCATAATGCTTTTGTAATACTGCTTTGAAAGTTGAGCTTGATTGTTGTTTCATTATGTTGTTACAACCTTGTCAGCGTTTTTGAGGGGCATTCAGATGCAAATAATTTCACCTCACAGCAGTTGGTGACAGTTTTATTTTCAATCTCCCCCGCAGACACAGACCAGTGCTTGAAAAGTGTTACGACATCGATCATGTCATGAAGGTCGGAACTATTTTTAGTGACGCTTCACCATAAATGCTAATCTAATTAAACAAAGTAGCCTGAATTTAATTGATTTACTCATTACCTACAGGCAAAGACCATTCGAGAGTTTGATGAGAGGTTCACCTCCATAATGTTCGGATATCCTACCAATGATGACTACTACCATGATGCCAGTCCTGTCCACAGGCTGAAATCTGTGCAGGTGCCAATGCTGTGTCTGAATGCTGCTGATGACGTCTTTTCTCCGTCTCATGGTGAGTCCAAGCAACCTTTATTGGCACGTCTAATATGGTGGCATTAAGCCTGAGAATCTAGTATGACTGCCCTCTTGAAGGTGAAGATTTCAATCATCAGATGGAGATGACTGAGATTCCTCTAGTCAAGCAGTTGGATTTTTTTTTTTTTTTTTTTTTTGCTCTGTTCTTTTGGGGGTATTTTGGTCCCCAGATTTAGCTGCAAAGTGAGAGCTCTTTACTTTCACACTGTTCTCCAATACAGCCAATACACCCGAAAGACACGTTGTGTGTGTGAGCAGTATGTGACAGCTACCTCGCTGAATTGCTCGCATGCTTGTGGTGTTCGCATAAGGAGTCTTGTTGCTGCAGCTGCCTGCTGCTGTAACTATTGTATATCCACAATTAAAAGACGATACTCCATTAATTTATGAAGCCATGCAAGTCATTGCATTGTCAACAACACAGCCATACACATATTTCACAATAAAAAGCCTTGTTAACAACTGAAGGGATTTGTTCAACAGAAACATTGTCAGTGGGGTTTTATTTTGAAATGGAAACAAGAAAGGTGGAGTTTAAGCATAGATATTCATATTTCTTATGTCTGTGACAGAACTGAAATGAAACTGAAACTGCAGTGAAAGGTGATATAAAGTCAGTATGACCATCAAAACATCATTTTCACGGACCATTTTTGCTGAAAACCATTCCCATCACGGAGTAAAAATCTGCAAGACTCTGACTTTCTAGATGTACCGCAGCTAAGCAGCAGCTAAGCAACAGCTGAGCAGCAGCTGAGCAGCAGCTGAGCAGCAGCTAAGCAGCGGCCGTGCTGCGCCTGATCTGCACTGTTCACGCAATAGTGTGGCTGCTTTTACTTGTTTCATAGCCCTTCACTGATTTATTTTTAACTTTGTATATGCAAACCTTTTGTCATTTGTATATTTTCATCAATTTTGGATAACTGTCTTGGAATGTTGATCAACTATGCAATCCTTGTTTTTATCTTTTTTACTTTCATGACTGATTACTGTCATAACATAGTTATTACACACATACATACACTCACATACAGTTGTTTAAAAGGGGAGGTAAATGCACAAGCCATTTTGACTTCTAACCTTTCCTTCACAGTGTTTAAACATTTTAATTTCTATACATGTGCATGTGCAAATAAACTAAACATGACTTGAATATTTAATTTCCTTTGCAGCCATCCCAGTGGAGGCAGTGAAGCAGAACCCCAACCTGGCCCTGCTCATTACCTGTCACGGCGGCCATATCGGGTTCCTCGAGGGCCTGTGGCCTCGACAGAGCACTTACATGGACCGAGTCTTCAAGCAGTTTGCTAAGGCGGTCATTGAAAAAGGCAGTGGACTCCAAGACCTCTCCTGATAAGAGAACAAAACCAAGTGTTCCTCTACTTTTACTTCCTCTCTCTCTTATGCCTTTCTTCCTTTGTTCCTTACATCCTTGAATCTTTTCTTTAATGTTGGCCTTCCATCTTTCCTTGTCGCATTCCATCTTTTATTCCTTCCTTTTTTATTCAATTCTTCCGTGATTTTCTTTCTATTTCATTTCTTCGTCCCTTCCTTTGACCTTTTTCCCTCCTTCACCCTTGCCCCTCATTCCTCCTTTCTACATTCCATCCATCCTTCATTCCTTCCCTCTCTACCTAATCCTTTTCTACCTATTTCCTTCCTTCCATTGACTTTCTTTTATCTTTGCCCTCCATCCTTCCGTCCCATTCTTCCTCCTGCCACAAGCAAAAAAAAAAACAAAAAAAACAAAGTTCTTTCTCATTTGAAGGGCACATCTTATTGAATGCAGCGTTTGTGTTGCATTCAACATCCTTTTATTTATTCCATACAGTTAACAAATCATTGTATGTAATCATGCTCTCAGTGGTATGCTTATTAAAAAAAAACAGGCATAGCTGCCCATGTCACTGTTGAAAAGCTGAATCTGTGCCCATCTTGTTCGGTTGCATTAGCTAGCTTAAAAGAGTCCGCGGTTACCTTGTGCAATAATGTTCTTTTGAAGTTAACACAAGTACTGTACATGAAAATCCAATCATCTTTGTTCATGAACCTTTAGTACTCATAGCAGTAGGATTTTAGCCCTCAGGGATTTTCTTTATACTCATACTCATTCATACTTCCTGTGTAAACTTGTTTTGCCAATCATTCTCCTTTAGTTTGTTTTCCTCATTTAAAGGTAGATCTTATTTACCAGTTGACATACAGTTGTTTCTTTTCTCTGAAGTGAGAGTTTTATATTTTTGGGAAATATGCCTCTTTGCACTCTTGCAGAAAGTGAGATTGGAAGATTGACTCCACCTCCATGTTAGCTTATTAAATATGAAGGTAAAGCCAATCAAAAAAAAAAAAAACACCCAGTGCTCCGAAGTCCCGTTTCTCTGAAAAAACAGTTTCAGTTTCCCAGCGGCGTTTGAGACACCAATCCTGGTTGTTTTAACTGACCTTTCGCTGTGTTTATCACTGCGTTTAAAACTCCAAATGTGGGTTTTTAAGCCAAAACATGATCTTTGTCTCAACATAACCAAGTGGTTTTTCGTGTCCAAACGTAACTATAGATTCACAACAGTGTTACTGAGAAATATAACGTTTCAGTGTATCTGTTACAAAATCTATCTATACTTTACAGAGACTTAGGCTGCAATATGAACATTTTTCTTGGCGATTGGGTCATCTAACTGCAGGACTTTTGTATTTTTGGAGATATGGGATAATGGGCTATCAGAGAAAGGGCTTTTGGTCCAATGGGACAATTTTTTGGTCTAAGAGGTTTCAAAATTTGGACTGTCAGAACCATGGACAGTCGGTAAAAGCCGATGGGTTTGGATGGATGGATTGCATTACACTTAGGTCCCCAGATTTTGCTGTGGATTGAATTAGCATGGTTACTATATAACATGAATGTCGCTGTCACACTAAACGTCCCACGGAGCCTCATCAAACTTTAAAACTTTGTATGGAAAACAAAATAAATCATTGAATATTGGTGTTGAACTGACTGGCCAAATTCTGAGTCGGGTACAGCCCTAATTTATGTGCAGATTTAGTTTTTATAGAGATAAGTCCAAAGGTAACAAAATCCACAGACAAGCAATTGCAAACCAACTTTTTAACCTTTGAATAGAGCCAAGTTTGCTGTATCCCACTGATTCCAATCTTTATGCTAAGCCATGCTAACCCGCTGCCTCATATTTAATGTACAAAAATGAGAGTGGAGTCAGTCTTCTCATCTAACTCTTAGCAAGACAACAAGTAAGTGGATTTCCCAAAGTGTCAGTGATTTCCTTCCTTTAACCATATGCATGCACTTTTATTTTCACACATTCTACCTTTACGTACACCAAATAGTTCTACAAATGTATAATGTAGGAGAATTATTCATTAATGACAAGGAATGTGAAATTGCACTATTTTAGTTGATACTACCATGCCTCTAATTCCTTAATGCAAGGCACTTCATTTCATCCGATATATGAAAGTATATCCCAAAGGCCGAACAGAGCAGTATATGAGTATATGAGTTCCATGAGGTTTTCTTTGTGAAAATATCGGTGGTTAGTTCTGTACGTAAGTCTGAGGGTGCTAGATACGGTGATGTGAATGAAGTAATTAACACAGGAAGATGGAGAGTGTACATATTTGTCTGTTTGAAGTGTTGGATGTTGCTTCATGCAAAGTATCGTTAATGGAACCTGGCTGTCAGTCGTTTTTTGGTTTTGTTTCGCCAACAATGATCAAGGGGCTGGCTACCGCGTATGAGTTGGCATTGATGAAACATTCAGATCCAGCTGGCGGCCAGAGTTTCAGTAACGCATTGCATGAGGGATTTTGACTTCCTGTTCCTGTGGAATTTTGGTGCGTGTTTGTTCTGCCAAGTTGTCCATTGATTAGCATGTGTCTCATCAGCGTCATCATGTCCTGCACCTTAATATCACTTCTGTAGCACAAAGGACATGTTTGTTTGTTTGTTTTTCATAGGATGCTGCATTTCATTTTGTACTCTGCATAAAAAGAAGATGAAAAAATGTGTGCAGCAATAAGATTTTAAATTTTAAAAAAATGTCTCAATAGTATAATTACCAGTATATGCACATTATCACCATGAGTGTAATATGCTGTATTTAATAAATTATTAAACAGTCTAGGTCCATTTGTCTGCTGTCTTCAGTGATTCTGCTTGTAATGCATTTCTCAACAGAGTATATTGGATTGCTTGACTGACTGTGTACTGCAGGTTAGAATAATTGACTGCAATTGCCCTTTGTCAGCAGTTTTATTCATTCATTCTTTTTTGTTTTTTATTTTTATTTTTTCTTTCATTTCTCTGTTTATTCTTTCTGTCTGACTGTCTTTCTTTTTTATCTTTTTTTCTTTTTTTGTCTTTCTCTCTGTCTTTCTCTGTGGTGGCTGCAGGCATTATGTTCCTGGCCTGTACATCCCACTTTCTTGAATGCGGTATCTTAGTAGCACCTTGGGGGTGATTTCTTCAAATGTAGCACAAATGTGCGATTGGACTCAAGAATGGAGTTATGAGATTTTGCTAGTCAAAGGTCAAGGTCACTGTGATCTTGCCTGTCATTCTTGCGAACACAATATCTCAAGAACACCACAAGGAAATTTCTTCAAATTTGGCACAAACATTCACTTGGTCTCAAAACTGATTAGAATTTAGGGGTCAGAGGTCAAGGTCTCTGTGACCTCACAAAACATGTTTTTGGCCATAACTCAAGAATTAATATGCCACAGTATGACAACATTTCACAGAAATGTCATAGGCTATAATGTTCTGACATTTTATAAACAAAAGGTCAAAGGTCAACTTCACTGTGACATCATTATGTTTTGTAAAAACACTTTTCTGGCCACTATGTCATAACTCAGGAACAGAAGGCGAGACATTTGGTCATAAATTGAGTAGTGACACTGGTCTTGGGTATCTACCTTACAACCTGCTGATTGTATAAATCTTTCGTGCTGCCTGGGGGGGAAGATGTGCATGAAGCTTTTCACAGACATGAATGTACACTGTAACTACAACTCGACAGGTTCATAAAGGCGTACACCCTCTAGGAGGTAATTCTCTCTCTTTTTCTCTTCTGCTTGGTCAGAGACTCATCAGTCACGTGAGCTGTCACACAAGACTGTACCTCCGGTCACAGACTCGTCACCTGAGCTCAAGGCATTTGACAGTCTTCCAATTGAGCTGGCTTATGCATGGCCAGCATGTCACTGCAGGGTCACACTCCTCCCTCTCCTCCTCACATCACAGTATAGGGTTGGTTTTTTCACCCCTAGGAATTGACTCACTCGGCACTCACGGGCTTAGCTGCTGATAGGATATGCATAGCTGCAGTAGTGGATGTTATCCACCAAAGGCAAACTGTAATCCCCCGGCACTCCACTTACCTTCACCCCAACCCCCCAATAAGCTCACAGACAGATGAGCTTTGGTTTTAGTTGGATGGTTTATGGAGGCCTGAGAGTAATTAGAGTAGACTGCCAAGAGGGATAAGTGATTCACTGTTGGTTACCATCTACTCAAATTGATATTATGTGGCAGGAATCCCTCGATTATAAATGTTGATATCTCTGCTCATGTGAGGATGTACGCTGCATAATTATATAGAAATAAATAAACATTTTTTCCTTAATTTTAAAGGGAAAGTCCAGATTTTTTTGTAATGGGGTTGTATGTGGTATGCTGGGATGTGACAGGGAAGCTAAAAATATATTATTTTGGAGGGGTAAGCAACAAAACATATTTTAGCCACCTCAAAAAATTCCCACCTAAAATAAATCTGTGTCATTTTAAGTGTACACTATATTTAGAGTATTTTCATTGCTTTAACTTAATGTCAGACAGTGATTTCCAACCGGAAAACTCTCTTCAAAGCCAGACTCATGAGAAAAAATGTGATTTAACATTGCTAAACACTCTCGAGCTGGAGAGGATAAGATACATTAGAAATGAGCAGGTGAATGTATTTGATGCTATCTGGCAACCTTTTATTCACTATTCAGAGAAAACAACAGTGTAATGCCATTTGAAGATTTTTGCTATAAATGAATGTAGGATCCTTTGATTTAGTCTAGGGTGTCAAGGTTGGGGGCTTTGTCTTTTTTTGTTTGTTTGTTTGTTTTTTTCCCCCTTTATAATTTTTATTGTGTTATTTAAAAAGAGAATCCTGACGAGCATTGGTGGTTGTGTTAGTTTTGTAAATGCACTAATTATCTTCATGCTGCATTTGTATATTGAGGGAGTCACAGGCCTGAGGGGTGGAGTTATATAATTTGGGGGGGGAGTGGACTTGTCATCAGTGACAGTCTATGCAGCTGAAGTGGAGAGTTGTGATTTAACAGGCTGCCTGACAGAGAGGCAAAGAGGTGAAAATACTCTCAATATAGCATACATTAATACTGATATATACTTTTTTTAGGTAACTTTATTACGTTTTGCTGCATGCCCCCCATCTACAGCGGTTCATTGCTAAGTTTCCATGTCAGACTCTAGTCTGTTGGTCAAAACTGGTGGTGTGCTGACTGCCATCTACTCTATGTAATACACTGACTGTGGATAAGCACCTCTCACAACCCACTTCAAAAAATCTGAACTACCTCTTTAAGATGGAATAAAGGGTATTTCACTGTAATATGGTACAGTGATACTTTAATCATGTCAGTGTTTGAAAATAGTTTAGTCATACAGTAATTACTGCATTGCCCAAGGACTCAATAACTGAGGGAAATATGTCAGAATTATCAAGAGACATTTTCTTTTTTTCTGTCAAAGGATTTGTTAAAATTGCAGCCAAAAGAACAAATCAAAGCATAACATTGATCTGGTAAACTGTGTCAAGACACAGCATTATTGAGAGAGGCAAAAGAAAGCCACTGTTTGCATATTTTACGGTCGGAGTCATAAAACAGTCAATTACCCCTTAACCTCTTTTTAAGCATGGGAATTCTCCAGTTTGTCTCAAATGAATCACATTGGGACGTCAAGAATCTCTTGGGCTTCGTGCACAACATCTTTCAGAGCAATTATGAGGTGCAAGAATCTGCACGGCAGCAACTCTTTCCTGCCCTCTCTTCCTTATCCTGTCCTGACTGCAGCTGGCTGAAAATAGCCCTGTGTTATATCACACAGGGGTTGTAGGTTGATGGAAAGTGTGCTCTAATATTACTTTGCAGGAGCTGAAATAGTACTGTCCCCGGACCGACAATGCCCCTGTGCCCTTACAGTGAAGCCAGAGGAGATCCTATAGCATCCATTAAGAGGCCATTTCTGCGCTTGATAATGAGAGGGTCATTGGGCAAAGTCACAGCATGGATACAGTGGTGTTGAGGTGAGAGGGATATCACGAAAGGAAGTGACTGGGAAATGAGCGAGATACTGATATTTACTGTTGAACAGCACAAAAGGATGTGGGATTGAACAGATGCAGAGGAGAGTGAGAGGAGTATTAATCACAGGCTGCAGACAGGCCTGCACTTTTTTTTAGTCTTGTTTGTATTTTTTGTTTTTTGTACTTTCCTTTTTTTTTTAGTGAGGGTGGTACTTAATTTCAGGTAATTTTCTCCCATGTTTTTTAAAAAAGAAAAAATCAAACCAATGTGCACAGGTTTTAAAGAGTTAATGTGGAGGTGTTGATTAGAAAGAAATGGGCTACTGGGAGGCAGCAGGGAGTTCATTATAGGAAATGTAGGTTCCAGCAGTTTAAAGCTTGAGTTATCTCAAGGGTCTGCTGCTTTGATTAAGACCATTTTGAGCTGTGCACAATATTCAGAGTTATGATTCAGAGTCTGATTCAAGCTGCCTGCACATGGTTCTCAATATGTAGGTTGCTGAGCCAGCGGCACGCTTCTGTGACAATGCTCTGGATCATGTTGGCGTTAGCAGTGGGAACCACTGTATGAGCATAGTAGAGTCAGTAATATGAATAAATATTTGTATAAAATAGAAGAAAATAAGTAAATAAGTCACATTTTATCACTGTATATGTTCTGTGCTGTTGTCCCTTCTCCCTCTCCTGCAGATCTGCCCAGGTGTACTGCATTACCCAATGAGGTGCATTGCACCTGGCCTGGGAAGATGGTGCTTCTGTGACAGCAGCAGAAGAGAGGGTGGGATGTAACTTGACTAAAAAATCATTTCAAAATTGTTCCAACATTAAGTTTGCTGAGAAGCCTCTTGGCCATGGGAAATTGGAAGTACTGTCTTAGATATACCAAATAGTGCAGCTAAGAAACACAGTGCAGGTTAAAAGAAAATCGGTGCGTGTAATTTTAAAAGTTACATGCATCGATTGCTTCCACAGAAAATGTATAATGAGGTGTGGCTTCAGTATAAGTAGGGAACCCAGTAATAGATTTAGCTAAAACAAACAAAATGTATTAAATTAAGATGAATTCAAACAAACAACGGGTTGTATTGTTCAGCAAAGTCAGCAATGAAAGCAATGCTAGATGTGTGTCCTGGAGGTGGTAAAAGTGCAAAACCAAAAGGCAATGGTGCAGGGTGGATGTCTGCTGTAGGAAAGTGGGAGGGTGAGTTACCACCTGGGGCAGCTTTTATAGCCTGAAAGGCCCAGGTGAGCTTAATCAAGGCAACGACCCTCCCATGACAGCCTGATGAGGTTGGCCAGGACACTTTCCAAGAAAGTGGGAGGGCCGTCACAATAGGATGCACATTTCCTCCAAATTTGAAAAGACATTCTGGAGAGGCTTTAGGATGTCTTTTAGAAAAATAAAAAATAATGGAATAAATGTATATTAGAAAGTAGGCCCAAGGGTGTCCAAACTTTTTTGGAACAGGGCCAGATGAGATAATGTGAACATAAAAATGACACGAACGCAATGTTTCATCTTTAAGTGAAAAAATATTCAACTTTCCACCGCTCCTTAAAGCGGCAGCCCTCCCTGTCGACTAAATGCTTCTTTGTCTGCTGCCTTGCAGGAAATATCTGGTGTAACATTAGTTCCGCCTACACAGGGGGCAAATTGGCTTGATTTCTTTCAAAAAATGGGAAGTAGACAACAAGAAACTTTTGAAGGAATTACCCAAAAATTAGTAAGAAATTGGAAAAAAATTCCAAGAAAATTACACACACACACACACACACACACACACACACACACACACACACACACACAATTTATCTAATAATGATAATTTTAACGATTAATTCTCAGGACATTTTCCTTAGTTTTCTGAAAAATAATTTTCTTAATCTACTAATTTCTTGACATTTACTGAACATTTCTTACAAAGTTGCTCATTGCCTTTTTAATCGTGCTTTTGGAAGAAATCAAAATAATTTACTCAGGCTTCAAAGGTTTAAATACTGCTGAAAGACGTCTGAATGGAGGACAAGAATTGGCTAGTGATGATGATCCAGATTTCAAAGGGTTAACCAATACTGTGTTAATCCTATAGTATATTTTAAAAGACAAGCGGATTTAAAATTGGTCTAAGGGTTACAGTTGGTCCCTGGGCTGGATTTTGGACATGACTGGTATGGGTTATTTCTGTCTGAGTACCCTTTGACAGCTATTTGTCCTTTATGTTATACTGTGTTTGTGCTACTGTCACAGGTGAAAACCATATAAATATTTAAGCCTGAAAGAAAAAAAAGAACATGCGAATGATTTTAGAAGTCATTTTATTACATTCATACATTTCCAACAACAATAGCATGGCTCTTATGTCATATGTTCACAGCCTGCAACCACAATGGTAAACATGAGGTAGATCACCCAGACACCAAGGCTACCACTGGGCCGCACATGGTTATCAAACACATTTCAGTGAAGATTGTGAAAGCAAGTTGCATATTAAGTGTTAAATTATTAAAATGAAAGACACATTCTATGGACCATTGGAGTTTAAGTTAAAGTTTTGATCACCAGTCTTATATTTGGACTAATTTTGGGGTTCATTTAACAACGGGAAATATACATTTTTTTTCTGCTGGCAACTTGTATAGTGCAAGTTCACATTCCCTACCCCCAATGACATTCAGTAGATCTAAGAATCATTCGTTTGGGTCTTGTGCAAAGCCTTCATGGATGGTTTTGAAAAGGACACACTCCCTCGGTTTAAGAGAGCTTAGCATGCAATCAAATATTACACTTCAACATGATTATCAGTCCAAAAAGGCTTGTCAAATAAATAAGAATCCCTCGTGGACCTGATTTTCATTTTCAATAAAAATCCAACGCAAGAACAGGAGGGGATACAGACATATGGTTAAGGACACATCTAGGTAGATTCTTTTTGCCTTTGCGACATAACATAAAATGCAGAAAGACATTCATGACCAAAAAATACTGGCAAAAGTTAAAAAAAAAAACCATCAGTAACCCTCAGTGGTAAAGGGGATGATATAATATATTAATAATGTAAACAAAGCTTTAAACAGTACAGTAGTCCGAAATCCAATTATTTCACTCTGCTTCACTCAGGCAACAACATTCCTTCGCCTCACAGTTAAATGGTTTCTTCATTGGTCCGAAAAAATTAGTGACTTGAGCAGTGACTGTGTGATACGTCACTTAAGGCATATTCTTTGGACAACCCTGTGCAGAAACATATAAAAACATTCTACTTTCAAGTATTTGAAATGATCTGGTCAGCTGCTTCGGATGGTGTGTGACTTTTTCTGTGATGACCCTTTGTTTTGGAGACAAAAAATGGCAGATTGTGAGTTGCGTATGTGGATGTTGGCAGAGACGTAAATGTTCAATCAGCCTCAGAACATTGTAACAAGAGGTGAAATCCCAGGCACAGTCAATAGCAGGATATTTGGCAGTGAAGAAGCTTTCTTATATTGCATTTACTAATGTGATTATGCCTAAAGCACCCGGTATTTAAGCCTGTAAATGCCTAAAATACAAAACATATATAATTTCCATGTTGCTCTGTTTGATTGGCATTACACATTTACAGATGAGTTGTAAAAGTAAAACCCTGTGGGAGGTTAGATATGTGTGTTTTGGATGATTCATAGTTGTATATACAAACCGTGATAGAACATTAACAGCTTACATTCTTGAAAGGACACAACTTGTACTTTTAGTTGTGAATAAAGTCTTTGGATAAATTAATGTGTAAGTCATTGAGAAAATACTCGTATAGCTCCCCGTCAGAAGGATTATCGATGCCACATAAATAATTTTAGAGGCACAAGAGAAAATGAGTCCCTCATCTGCAGTTTAAATGATTGATGACAGAAATCCAATACAGGCCAAACTCTGCATTAAAGGTATACAATGCAGGACTGTCAGGTACTGTACATAACTGCACTCCTTGTATGCACGCTGCAAGCTACAATTGTAGTAACATTACATTTGTTGTAATGTAAAAGATGATATTTTAGCAAATTAAGCTAATTAAGATAAAAGGCCAACACTGCCCTCCATCCTCTTCTTCAGTGGTCACCAGTGAAGGTGAAAGCAAACCCCAACTTCAGTCTTGTTTTGGAGTGATTTAGTGTTATGCCTCGCTATCTTTTTAGCAATGTTTCTCCAGCTTTCTCCTGGATGCTACTGCTACTTACTGATTTCAAAGCCAACATTTGTATGTGAAGCCCATGTGGATAGTAAATGGGCTAAAAATGGGCCCTATATGGGATTCTCCATGGGTTCCATAATGGTCCAATGTCACTTGCCAATGTGGGTAGGTTTATGGGCCCCAGATAAAATGCCCATTCAGCGCCCAAAGCCACTTG